>NC_083315.2:45031620-45362321 GCF_963455315.2 Globicephala melas
ATTTCAATGTTAAACACATGCATCCACTGTGCTGAAATTCCAAAAAAAAAAAAAAAAAGGAATGAAGAAAGATACTTGAGTTTGAGTTTTTAAAGAAACGATGGATTTGCCAAGGAGACCTGATGGGCCAGATCATGAATGCTAGTGAGTCTTACTAAAGGGGTTAACACATGATCCATTGAGCAATGGGGAGAGACTGATGGTTTTTAAGAGGGGCAGTGAAATGATCAGATTTGTGTTTTAGATAGATGGCTCTGGTGGCAGAGTAAGATGGACGGGGTGAGGGGAGAGAAACTCACATCAGTGAAAGCAGTTTGAAGGTGGTTCCAATTGTCTAGGCTTCCAAAAAATGTTTGTTATTAAACAGACAAATATCAGAATACCCACTGTGCATTGAGGTCCCTGAGGGAGGAGCCATGCATGTTGGGTTACCTCGTGCTAGGCAGAAGAGGGATGTCTTTGCCCTGGCTGCCCCTTTGTGCCTGGTGTCGCACAGAGGAAGTCCCTGAAGGCTAACAAGCTCCATGCCCAGAGGCACTCTATTAATGGCCCTTTCCAAAGATAAAATGTAATTCAACATTCCAGGATGATTAGATAAATTTGTAAATATAATCAAAACATGTTTTTCTTTGGTTTCCAGGATAGAATCAGAAAAATAATGCTCAAGGGAAAAGAAGAAACATTTTCTTTTCTGCCTCTTTTTCCTGATTCTGGGCCAATGAACTTAGAATTGAAACACTTAGAGCAAGATTACGCAGCCATTTTCATTGGTAGAGGCCTTGAGCTGTGGAAAAGCACAGGTATATCAGAACAGACTGGCCCCACAGCTTACAAGTAGGACACCCTTGGCTGTTAGAAAAAGAGGGTACTTTTCTTCCACTCTGAGATCTAGAACACATTCCTGAAGAGACTTGACAGGTCAGATATCTTGAGAATTGTTTTACTTTTCAAGACATATGCTGCTATGAGGCTGGTTTTGACTTGTTAGAACCATTCCAAGTTCACCTTGATGCAGACCAGAGCACTCAGAATGATATGACCTGCCCCCTCAGGCTTCTGTAAACCATGATTTCTTGACACTTGATGTCGAAAACTCGGCCTCTGTGCACTGGTGCTGAATCAAATCTCAGAGACAGAGTTCTGGGTGAAGTAGAAAATAATAGCTTTATTGTTTTGCCAGGCACAGGGGGACACAGCGGACTTGTGTCCCTCAAAACTGTGTCCCAACCCAGGGGGCTTTGCTGAGGAGTTTTATAGCAATGGTTCAAGGCCAGGGTTGCTGATCAGGATCAGGGTGTGTGCAGAACATGTACTCCTTTAATCTGGCCTCAGGTGGTCTCCTGATAAGCTTCTCTGGTTCTCAAGGTTCTCAAGGTTATCAAACTGTGACCTTCTCTGGAATGAAGAATGCTTCATCAAGTAGTTAACATCTTCCATTTGTTGGGGGTTTAAGTTCTGTAGAAGAGCTCAAAGATACTGTTATGTGTATCCCTTGAGGCAGAACCAGGACCCTGCCTCAAGGCTGCACTATTGTTTCTTGACTGTTCCTCCCTTGTCTCTGAATGCCCTCCCTTCTCCGATCAACAACTGTCTGAACCTGCCCTTTGGAACTCAGGGGAGATCAAGAAACAGGGGACCCAGAAAGGCTTTCGTGCTGAGGAGCCCCATAGCATCTTGTTCGGTTTCAATACCAGAAGGTAAAGAGCCATGACTGTGATCTGGACACCTGGAGGTTGATACATTTACTTTAAGACCTAATGCCTCATAAGAAATTGGCAAGATGAAATGATGTAAAGGATGAAAGCAAAACAGACAAAAAGCAAATGATATACTTCTGACAACAGCTCTGCAAAGTGCTTTTCAGTGGTAATTGATTTTTTACAAACTACAGATATTTTTGCTGCTATAATCTCCTTTTTTACAGTGGAGGATACTGAGGATGAGAAAAATATATGCTCTTCCCTGTAGTTTATGAGAGGAGCCAGCATTAGAACCCAGATGACCTGATTCTACAAGAGTTAGGCTATAACAGTAAGTTACCAACCAATGTATAGGGAACAGTCACGTTGCTTGGGTTGTAGTTAGCTGAACTGTATCAGGAGATGAAACTTAGGGATAGAAGAAGGGGAACCAAGGGTATGACTATAAGAGGAACATATCCTGCTCTTCATTAAGCATAATTATATTGATAAATGGATACAAGGCAAAGGGCCAGAATGATTTCAAAGAGCAGTGCTGTACACAGCCACAGGATCCAGAACATTCTCATAAGAGCCATAAAATACCATACTAATGATCAGAGTTCTTTCCAGGATCAGTAAAGTGTCCTTTTGGCAAAACTTTTGAAAGTGGTAAAAAATCATTTTGGAATCTGCAGAACGCAATGAAATTCAGGAAGCAACTTTGGCCTTGAGAGTCCCTCACTTAGGCTGAACACTTTAGATTCCATGGTGCAGAAATTCCCTGGATTGCATTAGAGAAACAAGGTACAGCATGTGAAATCTTGGCCTTTATTTTTAGGCTCTAGAACTGGGGTGAGCAGACCTTTTCTGTAAATGGCCAGATAGTGAATATTTTAGGTTTTGCAGGCTACCAGGTCTCCGTCACACCCACTCAGTTCTGTCTGCTGTTGTAGCATAAAAGCAGCCATAGGTACTAAATAAAAGGCTGGCCAAGGCTCTATTCCAGTAATACTTTACACAAACACATGGTCAGCTGGATTTGGCCTGCAGGCAGTCCATAGTTGTTTGCCAAACTCTGCTCTAGAACACATTAAGGTGGGATCAGAAAAGAACGAGTAGCCAATCATTCACTCAACAAATACTTAGTAAGTGCTCCATGTCTAATACATGCGTCAGGGAAGTTCACAGTTTAATGTAGAGAACAGATACATAAGAAACTAAATACAATGAAGTTCAGGATGCTTCAGGAATGCAAAGCAGTGGGCTGATACCTCCTTCTGGGGGAGTTGGAGAAGGTTTCATGGAGGGAGTAACATTTTATCCAGAGCAACCCTTCTCCTTTCCTCACCCTGGGAGGACATTGCTAACCTATTTCTGCACTATTGTTACCAATCCCAGACACAGCATCATTACCCCACTGAGCAAAGAAGCTCAGGAATCAACACTACTGAACAACATTGCATTTATCATATAAAATGTAACCTATTTCCACTCCTCCCTTAAAGGATGAATAGAAGCTCCCCCCAACCCCCGGAAAGAAGCAAGGCATTAGATAAGACAGGGAGACAGGGACATTGTGGGGAGAAATACACGGCAAGGACAGGCACAATGTTCAAAGGAACAGCAAAGTTTGATTGAAAAAGGAGCAAGGAATTCAGAGCAGAGAAGGGGCTGGAGGTAAAGATGGACTTGGGGGTTGCAGTCAGGTCATGAGGAATCTCAAAGTCACACTCAGGCTTCTGACTTATTTCATCAATGTAGTGTTGTGATCCTACTTATATTTTAGAATATCCTTTCTAATAGTGATGTGAATGCTAGATTGAAAGAGAAAGTTGAGGGGGGTGGGCAGTGGGAAGCAAGGGGAAATCATTTAAAGGCTGTTAGAAAAAATCCATGAGAAATAATGAGCTTCTATCCTAAGACCTTGGTGGTAAGAATGAAACACATGCAGAGAAAATAGATTTAATACTCATTAAAAGTGCAAAATTTGCAGTTCTTGGTTATCAAATTGGATGTGGAATTAAGAGGAAAGGAAGAAACCAGGATAACATTCCAACCTTAGATCTGTCCTGCAAAGAAAGACTAGATACATGTAAGAAAGAAATGTAATCAAGCCAACATGCCTAATGTCCTGATTTGAATAAAAGCTTGAAAATCTGTGCAAAGTAGGGAATTTTGGAAAGAGGGGAACATCAGACTTAGATGTTGGGGAAAACCTCAGCTGATTTTAATTTTTAATTCCCACTGCTTTATACCACAGCCATAGAATTGAATCCGACGTTGCACGCCTCCAGTTAGCTCATTAGCAATGACAGATCTGATCTTTACAAGAAAAATTGGGAAATTTCACCACAGATGGGAGTGCCTTGATTGCTTGGTGAGGCTGTGACTGCACAGTCAGCAACAGGTGCTGTTGCTTTTGTAGAACTCTGTGCTTCCAAAGACAAGCTGAGACTCCGAAATGGTTGGTGAATAACAATTTACACTGATTGCAAAGCCCTGATCTTGTTTTTCTCAAATTTCCCTCTTATATTGAGCAAGTGGAGGTACCATTTCTTATTCAATCTATTTTAAACATGCACTTATGATTTTTTTCTGCTCTGAAAGTCCTATCTCCCACCGTACCTTTTTACTCTCTTCCCATCTGTTGGGCCTGATAATGTGCAGATCTAACAACAATGAACAAATAATATTTTCCCAGAGAAACACTGGCAACATAAGATGGTTATCTTTAATAATCTGGAAGTGCCTAATCTTCTGCTTTGGGGAAAAAAGCCAATAGAAATCTCCACTTTTTTACTTGTGGGAAGTTAATGACAAATTCAGAGAGTGTAAAAAGATGGAGTGACAAGTAATAGCCCATCTTGTATATATGAATGTGTGCACTGAGGGCATTTTAAGCTTTAAAAATGTGAATAGAGGTTGGAGTTATGTGAACCAAGTACATAATATGCTAGGTGGGTTAAAGAGAGATTTCAGGTCTTTCTTAGTTTATAGGGGCAGCTGCTAAACTGAGTAATATCATTCCTCTTCCTTGAAGAATACATGTGAGGTACAATAACTCTCATGAAGGACCATCTCTCTTGGATTTGTAGGGGAAGAAGAATTCAACATGTAAAGCACTTTTAATAGTCTATCCAAGATGTGCCTTTCTCACATATAAAACTTCGTTCCTATGTTTATTTTTGGCATCATATCCCTTAGAAGGGTTTGATGACCATGTTAACTGAAGCTCTGAAAGTCTATATTGTGCATAAAAGCTTGGCCAAAAATATTTTGAGCTATTTTAAAGTCAGCCTCCAGCTAAGATAATTGACAAGCAGTTCCAATATACTTTGTTAAATCTTCCAGAAATGTCTTATCTTTTCTTTAAACTTTGGTTCAGTACTGGTGAATAAAGTAGTCTTAGAAAATTTACTTAATCTCTCTGTATCTCAATTTCTCACCTGTAAATGGAGATGAGATCTTAATATTTACCTTGCAAGATTTTCAGAAGCAGAGAAAATATATTTTAAATGGAACATAGTACCTGGTAGATAGTAAGAAAGCAATAAATAGTAACTGTGATCATGTTCATGGTTCTTGTGATTTAAACAATAATGAAATCAATAATATCTATACACCTCCCCGGGCCTGATAAGTTTCTTAATAGTTTATTACTATCTTGTGGAAGCACATATGTTTTTGGAGGATACAGAGCTGAATGGGCAATGACGACTTTGAATTTTAAAAAAGGAATAAAGCTCTTGTTCTTTGCTGCTGACCTTTTTTTCCAGTGACCTCTTTACCTCCTCATTTTCCACTTAGACCCATTAGCAGGATGTGCTGCAATATGTTGCTTGTCATCTGTTTCAAAGACACAGTGATAGGATACAGGTAGACCAGATGGATAAACCTAGTGTGACTAATTATTGTGTATTTGCCTTTAATTGTTATCATTTATTACCAGAGGAAAGACAATAGAGGTTCTCTGACTTAGAAGAGACTGTTGGCAGCAGGGAAGTTTTTCTTGCAACATTACTGAGCACAGCCGAAGTTTTCATTGTCGGTGAAAAGAAAAAAAAAAAAGAAAAGGGTAGACATACGATACCATACGATACGATAGATAGACAGATAGATAGATAGGTGAAATTTTGTTTGCTTTAACATTTAATCTAGTTGCTTTCAATAATATCTGACTTTAATTTTTAAAGGTTATTCCAGAGAGTTTTGGATATTGACCCAGCAGTTCTTTTTCTAAGTCTACCACAGAATAGTACGTCAAATAATTAGACCAACAAATGTGTGATGATGATTGAGATTTGGGAGAGAAATCTGAACCTAGAAAATCATCTCCAGATTTTAAAAGATAGGCATTTCCATAAAAGAGTCTAGTTACTTCTATTTTTATTTTTCTTTCATTATGAACTAGTATTTTTAAGACACTTTTACTTGTATTAGAATTTCAATCATGAGAGAGATGAATTTAAAAGCATGAAAGTTTTTCTTTTCCCACTAAGGTTAAGAACTCTTTTCATAAAGTAAGCCACTTTATGGGAAACTTCTAGGGGGAAAGTTTGTACTCAAGTAAATTTCTTATTTAGACAAGAATATGTATCATAAAGTAGCCTAAAATCAGCATAAGTGGTTTGACATATTGACATGCCATAACTCCAGAACAGCTGTGACTCCTCTTGTATGGGATAATGAATTAAAATAAATTTAAACGAGAAGAAAATGCTCCATAATGTCATGGAACTTATATTTTGTGAAGAGATTATTTTTCTTTTAATTTTATAAAGCAGTCTGTTTTAGAGAATCATCTGTACTGTGGAGTTTTATTTGGTGGAATAAAACAAATAAAAGCAGTGAGTTCTTTAATAATAAATTATAGTTAAGGTTAATCTTTCAAAAGACCTTTGAGTCTGTATTTTTCCTTTTCTAGATTCTAGGATCATATGGCTACAGGTATAAAGATGGGAATTCGGAAGTTTGCAATAGGAAAGAGAAGAACAGTAGATGTTGAAGCTAGAGTAGCTGCGTTTGAAATAAAATAGTAGGAGTGTAACCAGAAGCTGAGATGCAGTACAACCATGGAATAACCCAATGCATCTGCTGGGTAAGTGGGAGAAATCCCTCATCTAAAGAGGGTGGGTGTGTGCCCCTGGATACACTAGTACATTTTTTCTTAGCTATGGGAGGTGAACACATTGTTTGGGGGGGGTGGCTTCCCAGTATCATTTTCTATTTCTGAACAACTATTTTATTTCCTCCTCTTCCTCTGTGGAAATAGCCTTCTCTTAGCCAAGGGGCATAATTAGAATAAATGGATGCTCTTGTCCTAGATTATGAATATTGAGTAGAGGAATAAAGAGACAGAAAATAGTCTGGTTCCACTGCATCCTGATCATACTGTGTGAGCTTCAAATCTCTAACTGTGGTTCCCGCTTCCTGGACCGTGAGGCAGCCTTGTGTCACAAAAATACATACACTGTCATATAACAGCAGCCACATCTGAGGTATGTTTGCCTCTCCCACCTTCTTTAGAATCCCTGATAGTTTTTCAATAAACTCCTTTCCCTTAGGTTAGTTAGAATCAGCTTCACTTCCTTGCAACTAAAGCAACCTTACAAATAACATAGTGCAGTTGTGCATAGTTGTTTGTTTGTTTGTTTTAAAGTTGCCCATTATGGTTTTCTCATCTCAAACATCCAAGTTATACTGCTCCTCTGGGACCCCAACATGTTAGGATCAACAGAGACTTATCAAGTGATTTGGACATCAGATGTGGCTACTATTATAATAAGATGTTTATATAACTTCATACTTCTCATGATGCAACTTTACTTAAAAATTGTTTTAATTCTAATACTATAAAATGAAGCTTTAATATAATTGATTCTAAACCAGTTTTAGAGTATAAAACTAAAAGAAAGACATAAATCAGTGACTATGGCAGAATCATCTACTGTTCTTTTTTGTTCTCCTTCCAGTATTGTAATTCCCCATCTGCTTATATTTAGATGTGTCCATTGACTTGCTTTGACCAGTGAGCGAGATATGTGTCTTCTTTGTCTAAAAGCATCTAATTGCTAGTGCTTAACTCTCCAACTCTTTCTTCCTCTTGCCATAGCAATGGGGGATTCCCAATGATGGAGACTCCGTCAACTTGAGTCCATGAGCAGGGACTTTGTAGAAGAGAGACCTCACTAATCTAAATATGGATATGTTAAATGAGTGAGAAATAAATCATGGATTTAAGCCACTGAAATGTATTGTGCTTACTGGAGCAAAAATTAGCCTACCCTGACTAGTAGAGTACGGTATGATTGAATGAGTAAAAGACTGGTAGTTAAAAGAATTGAATTTATATTGTATTCTGCAAGTAATTAACTAAGTGGCCTTGTGCAAGTCATTTAATCCACTTGAATCATTCATCTACTCTCAAAATTTATAGGTGGTGGGACGAAGTAGACAGACAGTCATATTACATGAAAAAAAAAAAAAGGTGTACAGTGGCACTCAGTGCCTAAAGGCTCTGGGGAGGAGCTTCCTGGGTGAATGGACAGGCTCAGTGGTGTATGCAGAAACCCAGACTTTGGCTTCCATCATTGAAGTTCCACTTCATTTGTTCTATGTGATGTGAGGTTATGTACAATATTTAATATTTAATTTAAATATTTCCTTGGTTAATAAGGTTAACAACTGACCTTTCAGCAGAAACTCTGTAAGCCAGAAGCAAGTGGCAGGACATATTTAAAGTGATGAAAGGGAAAAACCTACAACCAAGATTAATCTACCCAGCAAGGATCTCATTCAGATTCGACAGAGAAATTGAAAACTTTCCGGATGAGCAAAAGCTAAGAGAATTCAGCACCACCAAACCAGCTTTACAACAAATGCTAAAGGAACTTCCCTAGGCAGGAAACACAAGAGATGGAAAAGACCTACAATAACAAACCCAAAACAATTAAGAAAATGGTAATGGGAACATACATATAGATAACTACCTTAAATGAAAATGGATTAAGTGCTCCAACAAAAAGACATAGACTGTCTGAATGGATACCAAAACAAGACCCATATATATGCTGTCTACAAGAGACCCACTTCAGATCTAGGGACACATACAGACTGAAAGTGAAGTGATGGAAAAAGATATTCCATGCAAATGGAAATCAAAAGAAAGCTGGAGTAGCAATTCTCATATCAGACAAAATAGACTGTAAAATAAAGACTATTACAAGAGACAAAGAAGGACACTACATAATGATCAAGGGATCAATCAAAGAAGAAGATATAACAATTGTAAATATTTATGCACCCAACATAGGAACACCTCAATACATAGGCAAATGCTAACGGCCATAAAATGAGAAACTGACAATAACACAATAATAGTAGGGGACTTAACACCCCACTTTCACCAATGGACAGATCTTCCAAAATGAAAATAGATGAGGAAACACAAGCTTTAAATGACACATTAAATAAGATGGACTTAATTGGTATTTATAGGACATTTCATCCAAAAACAACAGAATACACTTTCTTCTCAAGTGCTCATGGAACATTCTCTAGGATAGATCATATCTTGGGTCACAAATCAAGCCTTGGTAAATTTAAGAAAATTGAAATTGTATCAAGTATCTTTTCTGACCACAACGCTATGAGACTAGATATCAATTACAGGAAAAAATCTGTAAAAAATACAAACACATGGAGTCTAAACAATACACTACTAAATAAGCAAGAAAGAAATCAAAGAATACCGAGAAACAAATAACAATGAAAACACTATGACCCAAAAGCTACGGGATGCAGCAAAATATATTCTAAGAGAGATATTTAGAGCAATACAATTTTACCTCAAAAAAAAAAAAGAAAAATCTGAAATAAACAACCTAACCTCACACCTAAAGCAA
Organism: Globicephala melas; assembly: GCF_963455315.2. Classification (NCBI taxonomy): domain Eukaryota; kingdom Metazoa; phylum Chordata; class Mammalia; order Artiodactyla; family Delphinidae; genus Globicephala; species Globicephala melas. The sequence continues at coordinate 45,041,207 of NC_083315.2, forward strand.
TTAGAGAAAGAAGAACAAAAAACCCCCAAAGTTAGCAGAAGGAAAGAAATCATACAGATCAGATCAGAAATAAATGAAAAAGAAATGAAGGAAATGATAGCAAAGATCAATAAAACTAAAAGCTGGTTCTTTGAGAAGGTAAACAAAATTGATAAACCATTAGCCAGACTCATCAAGAAAAAAAGGGAGAAGACTCAAATCAATAAAATTAGAAATGAAAAAGGAGAAGTAACAAGTGATACTGAAGAAATACAAAGGATCATGAGAGATTACTACAAGCAACTATATGCCAATAAAATGGACAACCTGGAAGAAATGGACAAATTCGTAGAAAAGCACAACCTACTGAGACTGAACCAGGAAGAAATAGGAAATATAAACAGACCAATCACAAGCACAGAAATTGAAACTGTGATTAAAAATCTTCCAACAAACAAAAGCCCAGGACCAGATGGCTTCACAGGTGGATTCTAAAAAACATTTAGAGAAGAGCTAACACTTATTCTTCTCAAACTCTTCCAAAATATAGCAGAGGGTAGAACACTCCCAACCTCCTTCTACAGGGCCACAGTCACCCTGATACCAAAACCAGACAAAGATGTCACAAAAAAAGAAAACTACAGGCCAATATAACTGATAAGCATAAATGCAAAAATCCTCAACGAAATACTAGCAAACAGAATCCAAAAGCATAGTAAAAGTTTCATATACCATGATCAAGTGAGATTTATCCCAGGAATGCAAGAATTCTTCAATATACACAAATCAATCAAGGTGATAAACCATTTTAACAAACTGAAGTATAAAAACCATATGACCAACTCAATAGATGCAGAAAAAGCTTTTGACAAAATTCAACACCGATTTACGATAAAATCCCTCCAGAAATTAGGCATAGAAGGAACTTACCTCAACATAATAAAGGCCGTATATGAAAAACCCACAGCCAACATTGTTCTCAGTGGGGAAAAACTGAAACATTTCCACTAAGATCAGGAAGAAGACAAGGCTGCCCACTCTAACCACTATTGTTCAAAATAGTTGTGGAAGTTTTAGCCACAGCAATCAGTGAGGAAAAACAAATAAAAGGAATCCAAATTGGAAAAGAGAAGTAAAACTGTCACTGCTTGCAAATGACATGATACTATATGTAGAGAATCCTAAAGATGCTACCAGAAAACTACTAGAGCTGATCAATGAATTTGGTAAATTAGCAGGATACAAAATTAATGTACAGAAATCTCTTGCAAGCCTATACACTAATGATGAAAAATCTGAAAGACAAATTAGGGGAACAGTCCCATTTACCATTGCAACAAAAAGAATAAAATGCCTAGGAATAAACCTACCTAAGGAGAAAATAGACCTATATGCAGAAAACTATAAGACACTGATGAAAGAAATTAAAGAGGATACAAAGAGTTGGAGAGATATACCATGTTCCTGGCTTGGAAGAATCAACATTGTGAAAATGACTCTACTACCCACAGCAATCTACAGATTCAGTGCAATCCCTATCAAACTACCAATGGAATTTTTCACAGAACTAGAACAAAAACTTTCACAATTTTATGGAAACACAAAAGACCCCGAATAGCCAAAGCAATCTTGAGAAAGAAAAACGGAGCTAAAGGATTCAGGCTCCCTGACATCAGACTATACTACAAAGCTACAGTAATCAAGACAGTATGGTACTGACACAAAAACAGAAATATAGATCAATGCAACAGGACAGAAAGCCAAGAGATAAACCCACATACATATGGTCACCTTATCTTTGTTAAATGAGGCAAGAATATACAATGGAGTAAAGACAGCCTCTTCAATAAGTGGTGCTGGGAAAACTGGGCAGCTACATGTAAAAGAATGAAATTAGAGTATTCCCTAACACCATACACAAAAATAAACTCAAAATGGATTAAAGACCTAAATATAAGGCCCTACACTATAAAAATCTGAGAGGAAAACATAGACAGAACACTCTATGACATAAATCACAGCAAGATTCTTTTTGACCAACGTCCTAGAGAAATGGAAATAAAACCAGAAATATACACATGGGACCTAATGAAACTTAAAAGCTTTTGCACAGCAATGGAAACCATAAACAAGACAAACAGACAACCCTTAGAATGGGAGAGAATATTTGCAAACCAAGCAACTGACAAAGGATTAATCTCCAAAATATACAAGCAGCTCATGCAGCTCAATATCAAAAAAAACCCAAACAACCCAATCCAAAAATGGGCAGCAGACCTAAATAGACATTTCTCCAGTGAAGGTATGCAGATTGCCAACAAACACATGAAAGGATGCTCAGCATCCCTAATCACTAGAGAAATGTAAATCAAAACTACAATGAGGTATCACCTCACACCGGTCAGAATGGCCATCACCAAAAGTCTACAAACAATAAATGCTGGAGAGGGTGTGGAGAAAAGGGAGCCCTCTTGCACTGTTGGTGGGAATGTAACTTGATACAGCCACTATGGAGAACAGTATGGAGGTTCCTTCAAAAACTAAAAATAGAACTACCATATGACCCAGCATTACCACTTCTGGGCATATACCCCGAGAAAACCATATTTCAAAACGAGTCATGTACCACAATGTTCATTGCAGCTCTATTTACAATAGCCAGGAGATGGAATCAACCTATGTGTCCATCAACAGATGAATGGATAAAGAAGATGTGGCACATATATACAATGGAATATTACTCAGCCATAAAAAGAAATGAAATTGAGTTATTTGTAGTGAGGTGGATGGACCTAGAGTCTGACATACAGAGTGAAGTAAGTCAGAAAGAGAAAAACAAATACTGTAAGCTAACACATATATATGAAATCTAAAAAAAATAAAAATAAAAAAATAAGGTTCTGAAGAACCTAGGGGCAGGGCAGGAATAAAGATGCAGACGCATAGAATAGACATGAGGACACAGGGAGGGGGAAGGGCAAGCTGGGACGAAGTGAGAGAGTGGCATGGACATATATACAATACCAAATGTAAAATAGAAAGCTAGTGGGAAGCAGCCGCATAGCACAGGGAGATCAGCTCGGTGCTTTGTTTCCACCTAGAGGGGTGGGATAGGGAGGGTGGGAGGGAGACACAAGAGGGAGGAGATACGGAGATATATGTATATATATAGCTGATTTACTTTGTTTTACAGCAGAAACTACCACACCATTGTAAAGCAATTATACTCCGATAACGATGTTTAAAAACATTTTTTAATTGAAAAAAAAGTTTTCTTTTTTAAATAAAGTATTTGAAAACCTCTGTACTTGATAATCTCTAAATTTCTGTTTCATTCTCTAATTCTCCTTCTATTTAATCATTGTTAAAATGGTCAGTTTTGTCACCCTATTCACCTACAGTGATCTTTCAAAAAATTTTATGTAAGTGATTACTTTCTTCCAAGGGGAAGGGTGGTAAAGGGTAAAGTAAACTTATGCTAGGCATTCTCAGAGATATTTTTACTCTATTCACTCAACAACCTTACTGAACGGTAACTTAGTTCGTCTAATGATGAAGAAAATAAAGCTCAGAAGAGTGAAATTCCTTCCTCTTGGAGACACAGAACTAGGAATTTAAACCACCCCCTTGTGCCCCCCAGGACTAACTATCCTCCTTTAATTATACTAGACATTTTTTTTTTTTTTTTTTTTGCGGTACGCAGGCCTCTCACTGTTGTGGCCTCTCCTGCTGCGGAGCGGCCATGGCTCACGGGCCCAGCCCCTCTGCGGCATGTGGGATCTTCCCGGACCGGGGCACGAACCTGTGTCCCCTGCATCGGCAGGCGGACTCTCAACCACTGCGCCATCAGGGAAGTCCTATACTAGACTTTTATACCAAATTTTATGAATCTGATTATTTCTCCAAATAATAGAAAGTTTCTACAAAATTTAAATAAACCTTATGCCTGGAGTTAATTTTCTTTTGTGTGAAAATCCCTGGCATTTTATTTTATAAACAGATTTTCTTTGAACATTGATTCTATGGAATTACATGCTTTTCCCCATTTCCACTATGCTATGAATGAAGTTGTAGAAATCCTGGTTCAAGATTCTATTTTTTCAAATAACCATTGCATGAGCATGATATAGAGCTATAACTAAAGGAATTCATTAGCATATTGACTCATTTGATAGGCTGAGAACCTCAACTCAGCTACTATATTCTGATGCTTACTTTTCTATGATTAGATAAACATCTGCCCTCCTGGGAAAGGGAGATTTTTAAAACACTTTCTTAATAGTCTATTCATAACAATCATTAGAAGAAAACAGATAAAGTCTGTGTCATTCTTAAATCCACATCTATAGAAGGTAAAAAAGAGATCATTGAGGGGGATTCAATGAAAGACAGTGGCATCACAAAAGGAACTGTAAACAGATGGTGCTGAGATATAAGAACACAACCTTTCAGAATAGGCTGGAGAAATGGAAGACGATATACCACTGAAAACTCAGTACTTTAAGAGCAGTTATTCATTTATACAACAGATACTGATTGAGAACCTGCTACGTACCAGGCACTGTTTCAGACCCAACACCAAACAGACTTTTTCTCCTCTGTATCTATGGAGCCTTCAGTAGATCTAAAACAGAAATGGCTTTGGGTGAATATAATCTGACAATGTAAGTTCATCAACTATAACAAATGTACCACTCTAGTGGAGGTATTGATAATGGGGAGACTATGCGTGTGGATGGAGCATGGGGTGTATAGAAAACCCTATACTTTTTTCTCAATTTTGTTGTGATCATCAAACTGGTCAAAAAATAAAGTCTTAAATTAAAAAAAAATGGGTAAGGAATTCAAAAGCCATGAATATTTCTGAAAGCCACTCCCACCAAATTAATCTGCAGGGCTTTAAATCTTCAGACAGCTAGAAGAAACCCCTAGAGACCTCTTATTCCCAAAGGTAGCCTTGTACAAGATCACTGGTCACTGGGTATCATTAATGATGCTGAAGTTGTTTGCTTACTCCCTGATTTATTCATTCATTCAACAAATATTTTTTTGAATATCTGCTATGTGTTAACATCTGACGTCCAGAAATTCAATCCCAACTAGATATAATCTTGCATTCATTAGCCATATATTTGAGTAGGAGGGTCAATTATAAGCAAGTTAAATAAAGTATTTTAAACTTTTGATCAATGCTATACTGTCATAAATTTCAGAGGTCTAGTACTTGACATTATATATGGCAGATGTTCATGAAATGAAGGAATGAGGCTTGACATAATTCCTCACCATATTAGGCTATTCATATACAGATTGATTAATAAATGCACTTAGTTATTCACCAAAGAATTACTGGATTTTTACTAGGTGATGAACACTTATGTTAGGAATTGGATCCACAAGGATGAATACGACTTTGCTCATGCCCATAAAGTCACTCACAGTCTGATGGAAGAGACATACAAAAAAAATCCTAAATTAATATGAGAAGCTTTTCAGAAATTCTAGGCACAAAATCGGTCAGAAGTAAAGAGGGAAAGAAACTAACTTTTCGGGAAACTAGGAAAGAATCACAGAGGCATTGACTTTGCAGTTGGGTTTCATACATATTGAAGCCCAAAGTTCTAGTTCAGTTTTTCTATTTCTGAGATTCACAAATGACAAGTCAAGAAAGAAGAAGAAAAATGAACTAGTTTCTTTGCAGGATTCCCAAGCCTGGATGACTAGTTAGTGAGGCTGCTTCCTGCAATGCTGGGAATGAAACTTTAGTCCTCCTTTATTTCTCATCAGAAACTCATTGTTTCCTGTTGAAAACATGTGAATCCCTCATCATCTTTGATAATGATAAAAGGTCATAGGCACACTGATAAAACGATAAAGACAAAAGGATAATCTCAGTCTCAGGTATTTTTTAGTCCTGAAATGCACTCTAACCCCATGAGTTCCTGGAACATGGAGACTGGGGTGCAATAATGCAAAAATAGAAGTGACCTATGCAACTCCATGGCTGACAGATGGTAGACCAGAAAGATAATGCTAAATGTCCACTCTCACGCTGCTCCAGTCATAGTAATGGTGTACAATTTACTATATCTTCCCTGGCTAAGCATGTCTTTCTTTGATGTTACGCATTTGGGTTCTCTATCATTTCAGGAAGAAACTTACACACTGAAAAATCCTTCCTAAAAAAAAAAAAAAAAAAAGGTTATCGTAGAGAGCTGCTGTTCTTCAGGCTCAAATATAATCATGATCCAATCCATCACACCCATTCCCTTATCCCCCTACATATCCCATGAGGCTTCTTTATCTTATACTCTCCAGAATCATCCTTTCTAGCTACAGGAACACACTCCTAAAGAACACACTGCTAAAGAACCACAGAAGTTCTTTATATGATGGGAAGATACTTTGAAAGTCTTGACATCTATAAAACTGTATCTCCTTTGGACAGTTGAAGCTGGTGGCTTAGAAGCACAGGAGCCACACAGACCAAGCAAAGTCAAATTTCCTTGTAAACTGCACCTGTATCCAGCATCAGACAGCATGGATTTCTGCCTTTTAAAATCCTTAACAGGCAGCACTTAATTCCCTCCTCTGTGATTCCTGTCAAAGAGAAAGCCCTTGACTTCAGAATTAAATCCCAGAATAACAATCAATTTATTTATGAGATACCTAAAAGGCATGAAATCAAGGGTATCTAACATGCAGCCTCCATCAACTTTTACATTTTAGTTGTGCTTTCTATAGCAAAGATAAAATCTCATCGTAAACCTCTAGACATAGATCAGATGATGGGGGGGTTCCAAGTATGTCTCTATCTAATGGAGAATCTTTTTCCCTGTAAAAGAAAAACTTTTAACATAAATTTAGTGCTGTCTTCTATGGGCCCCGACCCTATGGTGGGCACAGGGATTGCTGCCAACTTATGGTGCACACTGATTAGTCCTTCAATTCTTTGAATCACTTTTGTGGGGATGTTTTTCTCTGCAAACTAGGCTGAGCTAATGGTGCCGGGCCCAGGCTTTGCAAACAAATAGACCTTATTTCAAAGTTTGTGTCTGTTTTTTTCAAGCTGTGTCACCCATAGCAAAATATTTTACCTCACTATCCCCTAAGTTCACCTGTAAAACACAGATGTAATAATACCTACATCTGGCAAGACGGCAAGATGAAGAGAGAAATAAAATGAAAGCGCCTGGCACAGTTAAATGTTCATACATGTTCACTAGTGTTTTTATCTTTACATAACTAAATGAAGAAGATAGAGTGGGATGATTAGCTCATCTTACAGAAGAGAAAATGGAAGGCTGGAGAGACTGAGTCACTTAAGATGAGACTGTCAATGCCAAAGGTGGAACTAAGATTCTGATGTCCTGTTTTTAAGCTGGTGCAAGCCAAATTTTCTGTAATTATTATTGTCTTCAAAGAACCCATTTTAAACACCAATTTTATGTATTTATGTATGTATATACATTATGTAATTAAATGTATTCACTTTGTAGCTATATGTAGTATATATATTGTGTATATATAATATCTACAAAGTGACTCTTTTAGGGCCTTACATAACATTTATCGTCAAAAAATCTGTATTATGGTAGAGTAGGTAAAATTCCAGTTTTTAAATATTTAAAGATAAAGATTACTCATGGGGCTTCCCTGGTGGTGCAGTGGTTGGGAGTCCGCCTGCCGATGCAGGGGACACGGGTTCGTGCCCCGGTCCGGGAGGATCCCACATGCCGCGGAGCGGCTGGGCCCGTGAGCCATGGCCGCGGAGCCTGCGCGTCCGGAGCCTGTGCTCCGCAACGGGAGAGGCCACAACAGTGAGAGGCCCGCGTATCGCAAAAAAAAAAAAAAAAAAAAAAAAAGATTACTCATGGATAATCAGCTTTTATTATGTTAATATCATGACTAAAAATGAGGTACACGTTTAGGAGTATCAGGAAAATGAAATAAGTTACTTCATGGCTTATCAAGAGCTTTAAATTTACTTATAAGTTTTTCAATGAAATTTGACAAAAGCATGCATATTCTGTAGCTTGGGGATATATATGAATTGGTATATATGAATGTGTCTATATGTGTATATGTATGTGTGTTTGTGTATATATATGTGTGTTAATGTGTATGGATATATTATACACACACACACACACACACACACACTTTTTCTTCTTTCCTTTTCCTCCATATGAATCCTCACATGAATTTCCCTCGAATTTTCAACAATCATTATACACTCTAAGAGAAAAGACTTTCTCAGTTGTTTCTTTAATCACAATAAGCTTATGCTTCTTTCTTGATCCAATTTAGATGGAATTTCTTTTGTCTAAATGGGACTGTCATTTTGTACCGTCAGATCCAGACTTTATAAAATCAGCATACAGAATCAAACAAATAAACCAACATGAGCTTCATATTTCCAATAAGAAGGGAAAAGTCCTACGATTAACTTTTCTTAATACTAAGAGGGAAAGATGTGTATTGTTTGCTTGCTTACTTTTATCAGAGCTTTTCCTTTGAAGGTGGCTGGAATCTCTCTGAGCATTTTCATCTCAGTGGTAAGTCGGTTTGGAATCTGAGTAGAAGGTTCCTGAAAATATTATTTTTGGAAAACTGACACTAATTGAAAGTCAACCCTAATAATGTAAGGCCATCATCAATGGAGCGGAGTGGTAGGAGGGAGCAGAGTTTATAGAGATGAGCCAGAGCATCTGGAACCCTCGTCTGGTTCCCTCAGTCAGAGACCCAGGACTGGATCCTGGGAAGAGAGTCTGGCCTACAGTGTTTTGGCCAATTTTTTTGTTAACCTTATTGTTCACCTTATTGCTTATGAATTACATTCCTTTCTATTAATTCAAGATAAGGCTTTCTTCTCTGTCTTGACATTATGGATTCAAAAAAATAATTATTCAACAAAACTGTATTAAGTGTTGTGCCAGGTACAGAAGCTATGACATTGAATCAAGCAGGATTGGGGCCAGGCAGTGCCCACTGGGTTCTAGGACTATAAACATGAGCATAAACAACTTTAATTTGATGTGATTTGATCTAAATACTATGGCAGTATGGAAGGAAGAAGGAAGCAAAGGTGACTACAGTTTCCATCAGAATAATGGTCACATCTTCTAACTACTGTAGCCAGTACCTAGCACTGTGCCTTAATCATAGTAGATGCTCAATAAATAAGGTGGGAGAGAGGATGAGGATAGGAGGCAGGGTGCCTCGAAGAGGATAACTTAAGGATTTTTTTTTTTTTTTTTTTTTTTTTTGCGGTACGCGGGCCTCTCACTGTTGTGGCCCCTCCCGTTGCGAAGCACAGGCTCCAGACGCGCAGGCTCAGCGGCCATGGCTCACGGGCCCAGCCGCTCCGCGGCATGTGGGATCTTCCCGGACCGGGGCACGAACCCGTGTCCCCTGCATCGGCAGGCGGACTCTCAACCACTGCGCCACCAGAGAAGTCCGAGGGTGGAGTTTTTAATGTATACTTATAGAAAATGAATCTGTAAAAGCTAGAGAATGAAGGCCCTTATGAGCAGCACTAAGATTCAGAACATTAACTTACAGGAGACAAGAATAGCAATCAGCTTGAAGCCTGGATACCAGTGAGATGGCCGTTCTGAGCAGCTTTCTCATCTGCCAGAGCTGATTCTTTTACTTGCTGGGCTGAGTTTCCATTAAACTGAGAAAGGCAAGTTTCATGGGGTTCAAGATTTAAGTGTGTAGAATTTGGATTGGCCTTAGATTTAGGGTCAATGTTGACAATTCACCAGGCAGGACTGAAGCTAAGAAATAGGTTTAAAAAGAGAAGGAGGGGAAAAAAAGAACATGGCAAAAATAAAACTTTTTTTTTTTTATAGATGCTCTTCACTCTGGGTGAATGATAATCAAGTTGTGACCATGTAAAAGCTACCCTTGGTGAAGTCCCCTTGCTCATTTTCTCTCAAACGATGCACACTCATGTCAATAATACCAGGCTTTCTAAATTGTTATAAGGTAGGGCTGCTTGTTGGGGTAATTTGAAATTGGAGTTTGATTGCAAATATGTAATTTCAAATCACTCTAGTAGCAATTACCCTAGTCATTTATTTTGAAGAAAGGATGCCCTCCCAAGGCACTTGCTTTCCTGAAAGGCTGGATCTGAAATTCCAGATGTAGGAAGTCGAGTTGCTCTCCAGGAGGGGATGGGATGCATATGCCATATGAATAGGAGTTATGATGTGGATTCTACTGTTTCTGTAATCAACAATATTTAGGTAGCTTACCCTTATGATGTTGGAAAAGAAGTGACTTGTGTATGAGATAAAGTAAAATGAAATGATTAACCTGGTGGAAGAAAGGCTTATTTCTCCCCTTAAAGATGCAAAAGCAACACTTCAACATTGTTGATTGTCTCACTGTCTTTCCCAGGTAACGTTTGAGCCCATGACTTTCCAAGGCAGAGAGAAAGATGCTGTGATAGTTAGTTGCAGTTGACATCTCTTGGCTCAGTTGCCAACTCAAAATTGTCACTTCTTTGGAGACAGCCATGATGAACAGGGGAGAACCCTCACGTTTGTGAGCATACTGGGTAATCACCAGCCAAGCTGTGGGATCCAGCTGTGTGATCTCACTGGAATTTTTCATTGTCCATCTATAGGAGCTACGAAATGAATACAACTTTAGTAGCTGTGTGGAAAGTGTTTGTTGACTGATTAAAAACAGATTCCACATATCTTGCAAACTCGCTTACATCCACTTCATGACTTTCACTGAAGATTTATTCACATTGTCTGGAAAAAAAAATTCTTCTCTGTGGTTACTTGGCACAGATAACTCAAAGTGAGACTTGATAAATCCACCTTGAATAAATCAATAAAGACTGTCAGTCTTATACCTCCACACGGGCTTGTGCAAGGGAGACAGGGAGGAACCCACCAATGAAATAAGTCTGAGACATCAACTAAAGTGGCAGTAATTGAAGCCCGACTCCTGCTTCAGCCAAGACAGCTTCAGCAGGCTACCTTCTTTTATTTCTCTTCCTGTCTACAAAGTAGGATGGAGGTGGTTTGATGAAGAAATTCCCAAACTTGTAGCGGCTGACGCATTTTTTTCTGGGTAACTCAGGGAGTGCAACCTCTCCTCCCAACCCAAAGAATTAGGACATTTTCCAAGATCATCAGACTTTCAGTGTCCGCTTTGAATCTTTCCAGAGATATTGATTAAATGCATGATTCAGTTTCCTTTGGTTCCTGGCATATCCTGTAGTGTTGTTTTGGGGGACTCAAGGAGTTGCAAAATTGAAACCATTTGATTGCTTGATGAATTGGCCCTGGGTCCAGGGTGAGCTGGATTTTATGTTCAGTTGAGATGCTACGTAGGGGTTAACACCACTTCTGGTGCAACATGGTAGAAAAAGCACTGGACGCGGACCCCAGACCACTGGGTTCTCACTGCAGTTTGACACTAACCTGAGGCAGAGAGAATTTCACCAGCCTTCATTCTCTGCTGTACCTTTTGCTCTGGTCTTCAGCAGCCTGCCCTCAATGGCAGCTCTCAGATGGGATGCCTTTAGTCAGTGGCAGTGTGCACTGCACAGAACTGGGAAGCTTGCCTTGTTTTCAGAGTGTTCCCTCTTTATTTTCCTTTCAATTAGTTTTATGTGTCTATTTATTTTCCTCAACAAGTTCATAATTTCATTTCTTTTTTCTGTTTATAGTCCCTCTCTGTTTCCACTCAAACCCTGCCGTGCTACACACTCTGAAAATCTGCTTGCTTTTTAAGTCCTTCCACATTGAATTATTTATAGTTTTGATAAAGTCCTGTTTTGTCTGATGTTTATTTTCTTTCATAACAAGGAACCTGGGTGAACTTTTCCAAAAGACCAAAAAAGGATTCTAGTTTTTAAAGATGCTAGGCAACCCCTGGCCAAAATGTACAAAACAAGCCTTGGGTGCCCTTTCTTCTGTGATTTGGTTTTTTTCCCCTCTGGTAAACATTCTTTCATCTAAATGTGTTGCAGGGAGGGGAAAGGAAAATAAATCCCTTCAGCATGGACTCTCTCCAGAACACAATTAGGTGCCTCTCTTCACTAGCCAATCCCTGTGCTTCAATCACCTCTAGACTAATAATGATACTTGGAGTCCATGAGAGGAATCCTGGAATGTGATTGGCAGGTGTGGTCATGTGATAAAGATGTTCAATTATCCTACATTTTTTTTTTTACTCTAAAGTCTACATGAAAATAACTCTTCACTTTTTGCCATCCTGATTTTAGTTTACTTCTGTGGCTTTTCCATTGTTACCCCTCTAGCTAATTTTTCACGTCACTTATGTCACTGATGACTCTGAGCCTTTGTAGCTGAATAGGTTTCAGACTCACACCCCTTCCCCCTTCCCTCTTCCTCCAACATCCTTTCCCTACTTTACCTTTTCCCATCTCATCCCATGTTTCCTGCATTAAATTAATTAGTTTAGGTGTTGAAGATGTGTCCATAGGGGATGGAGATAGAGAGATTTTTAGCCTTCAGTGCTAGATAAAAACATACCACACCCCCTCACACTCACATATATCACACATGCACACACACACACAGAACGTGAAAACAGGATGCATAGCCAGTGCTGTCAGGGTGACCAAAGATGAGAAAAAAGAACAGAGCAAATATACAAACCAGAGGCTATAAGTTAGCTATACCCATTGAAGTAATTTGGAATACTGAATAAGGGAAAAACAAACGGAAGTCTCATATCTTGAATAGTTCTGAGGGTATAATTTTTTATTCTGTTATATGAAAAAGAGAAAGTTTTATTTCTTCACCTTCCAATCTATTATTTCCTCCTCTCTCCCTTTTCCTTTTGTGCATTTTTTATTATATATATATATATATATTTATATATATATCCCACTCCTCCCCCACTCCTCTTTCCAATCCTTCCTTTAAGGTTTAATTTAACAATAACATTTGCGATTGGGGTCCTGCGCATCTCAAGGGCATTGCGCTTGAAATTGCACACACTCTGCACCATTTATCATAGGCTGACATGTGTCATGTTCCAGACTGCAGCTCCAAGAGGTTACAGCTCACGACTGCTCCTTTGTTGATCCGCTGCCGAGACAACTGAGGCACCTTTCTTCCCTTCTCCTTACATTTTTTTTTCTTCTTATTAAAGCTGCCTCATCCCCTTTCTGAAGGCCTAACTCACCCCTTCGCAGAAGAAGAAACACAAAAGAATGTGCATTGTGTTAGACGCTGTGTCCCTCATTTCCTGCGATTTCTGATGGGGGCCACTCGGTGTTTAATAAGATCGGAATGCACCACTATAAACTTTCATCTTTGTCGACAGAGAAACGGAAAAGGTCATTAAAGTTAGCACCAACCTGGCTTTGTTTCCAAGCAGACGGCGTCCTGTGCAGGATGGGAACATTTGGAGCCCTAACTGGACCCCTGCCACACTGACAGAGGCCACCCCATGTCCTCCTTGCAAAGCATGGTCTTTCATAGTGGGTTCCTCATTTCATGCCATCTTCTAAGCCAGCTGGGATTTGAACTTAACCCCGAAAACTCCTTTTTTTGCAAATGGAAGTATTGCATCAAAAGATACAGGGCTATCATTTACCAGTACCAGGCCTCAGAGGGCCTCACCCACCAAGGGCTCAACATTTAACAGAAACTTGGGCTGAAGTGACTATTTGCAAAAATTTTAAGACTAGGCTAACTGCAATAAATATTTATGGGGGTTTTCCCTCATGGCCAGTTTTGTCTTAAGGTTTTTTTTTTTTTTTTTTTTGCGGTACGCGGGCCTCTCACTCTTGTGGCCTCTCCCTGTTGCAGAGCACAGGCTCTGGACTCGCAGGCTCAGCAGCCATGGCTCACAGGCCCAGCCACTCTGCGGCATGTGTGAATCTTCCCAGACCAGGGCACGAACCTGTGTCCCCTGCATCGGCAGGCGAACTCTCAACCACTGCGCCACCAGGGAAGCCCCTGTCTTAGGGTATTTTAAAGCCAGTATCCCTGACTGTATATTTTCTCCCGTGAAGAAGAGTTGGAATTCTGGTTTTAAAAGTACAGACATAGAAAACAAACTTATGGTTATCAAGGGGAAATGTTGGGGGGCGAGATAAATTAGGAATTTAGTATTAACTGATACATATTACTATATATTAAATAGATAAACATCAAGGTTCTGCTGAATAGCACAGGAAACTATACTCAGTATCTTGTAATAAGCTATAATGGAAAAGAATCTGAAGAAGAATATACTCATATATATATATATATATATATTCAGATATATATATCTGAATCTCTTTACTGTACATCTGAAACACTGTAAATCAACTATATTTCAATAAAAATATTATTAAAATAGAAATAGAATAGAAATAGAAATATTATATTTCAATAAAAAATCTTATTAAAAATAATAAAGAAAAATTTTTAAAATTTAAAAAGTAGATTTCTCATACATTCTCCTCATTCTCCCACCTCCTGCCCACATGTTCACATTTGGCCTCTTCCAGCTTCCCTTTCTTCCTGTGGCAAAACAACCCTGTCACTCTTCTCCCTGCTCCCCCCTTCCCCCCAGTGAACTTGCCACTGCCGTCCTCCCCTCAGATACCACTTCCTCAGGGCAGCTCACACTGTGCTCCCCTGCCCTCTCCCCTTGCACCTTGCACAGCCACCTTTTCTCTATGGGGCTGACCACAGCTCTATTGCAGTATTTATTTTCATAACTTATTACATGTTACCTCCCAAGAATTTAATCTTTCTGTTTTGCTCATCCTTGTTGTCTCAGCTCACAGTAGACCTTCAAATGATTTGTTGAGTGAATGAATAAAAGACACTGTTAAAACTCTTCCTTAGGGATTCTGGAAGGAGTTGCAGGGTGGCAATTCCATGAGCTCTTTCCTTAACTACGCTCAGCGTCTGTGGCACTGGCTGTCTCCCTCCCCTTCACACTCATCCAGCCACGTTAGGTGAACACTTACCTCTTAGAAGTGAGGCACTCCTATGAACTTGGGACTGGGAGTGTGTATAATAAACAGAAACATATATACACACAATTTGTCATTGGCTGCTGAAATTCACCCACAAAGGAAGTGTGCCAGCTTGGAGTAAAGAGGGCATTTGGTTAGGTAGTGTTTACTAAGACTGACTAGTTGTCAAGTACTGAGCTAATTTTCAGGACTCCAAAGGTGGTAAGAACTACCCCTGGCTATTAAAAGCCCACAGTCTGGCAGGAGCAATAGTGAATCCAGAACAATAAAGGTTATGACCAGAGAGTGATGGGAGAGCAGAGGCCACCCATCTGCTGAGATTTTGAGGAGGGTTCACAGAAAAAGTGAGGCTGAGTCTTTAGGAAGGAAGTGAAACTCCAGCCAGATGGTTAAGAGTAAAGGGTCTTCGTGGAGGTACTGCCTGGATGAAGGCCAGGGGAATGTGAATGCAGGGTGACTGTTCTATCCCCTAATTCCATTGACATCTCCTGCATGACTGAAGAATCATTTGGTCAGCTTTAGGATCCTTCAGGACATAACTATTAAGTGGCCTGGGCTTATCCAACCCATAGCAGCAGATGGTCTCCCCTGGCATCTATCTCAGAATTCTCTAAGGGACCTTTACCACAATAGGCCCCTGAATCCTGAAACCAATTATTGATGACTGGTTCCCTTAAGTAAGCCTTAGGAAGCATATGAATGAGATGACTTGTGTGTCTGTGTGTCTGTGAGAGAGAGAGAGAGAGAGAGAGAAATAGACCCAATAGCTGGTGAGCTTTACATTATCTTAGAAACAGGTAAAATCCTTGAGTATGTCCCAGAAAAGTTGTGCTGCTACTGAACTTCTAACATTTACCAATTCATTCGAACAGAACTCTGGCTTTGCAAACTTCCTGTGGTCTACTTGAACAATAATCTACAGCTGAAATCACAGCCCAAGGCCCACTAGAGGAAGAGGTGATTTGAGGAGGGTCCTTGTGACGCCAAAACATCTCACTGAAAAATGAATAATTCAATTGTCAACTCGTTGTTTTGTTTCTATGACACTAAACATCAGGGTCGTTTCCAAATATATCCATGTTTGGCATCACTTAGACAATACCTTGAGATGATTCACTTTTCATCCAGATATCTTAACATCCTGAAAGATATATCCTAATTGTCATTTAATTTGAGGTCAATATGCTAGCATATGATGAATGAGAAAGTAGTATATGGGCACACTTGGGAAAGAGGTTAAAGTACAGAATCTGAAACACTGAGTGTATAAAAACAATTGAATCTCCTTTTTTTCTGCCATATATTTATTTTCATAACTGCAAAGTATAATTATTATTCCTATTGTCCTAAAAGAGTGTAATGTCACACAATTATGATTTACCACCTCAAACAATGGGGTAATTTTAGAAATTGATAAAAGGCTATGTAATCATTGAGTCAAATATATCACCATTATCAAGGAGGTGAGGGATTTTGGTTATTACTGTTTTCCTGACTTTCATTAAAACTTTAAAAAAACACCTGTAACCAACTCACATTCTTTGCTTATTAAAAGAGGGTCTTTGTTGAGATATGAACTATTGGGTAATAAGAGGGAGGTGACTAAAGGCTAAAAAAGGTTATCTGATTCCTGAAAGGGGAAGGTGGCACCAAACCAAATAAGCAAAGCTAAAAAATAGATAAGACATCATAATAAGCTGAAAAGCATTCAAAAGCAGTCAAGTGAAGATGTTGAGAGTATTATACAAAGGAATAATGATATTTGTACAGTAGGTAAAATATAGATTACAATTTATAACAGGATACAGGAAGGAGACAGGAATTGTTTATAGGACCTTGTGACAGAATTTCAACAAATCTTTTTTAAAAGCTTTCTCTTTGCCTTGGCATCGAATCCTGGGCACCTCTGGCAGTGACATGAGATGAAATAAAATGCCCAGACTGGCAAGTGTTACAGCATCTGAGGAACAGAACTTGAAGTGAATTCCAGATTTGGCTACTATCCTATCTTTTGTCCAGTTCATCTACTGTCAGAAGCATCATTGCCTCTCTGTCGGAGAACACTGATCGGGGAGTAGTTTGCTTGTGGAAAGTTTTCTAATTTATTTTTTAATATCAAGTGGTTCATGTGACCTTTAAGTTGACCTTTTCGGTCTCCATCCTGACATGATTATTTTCTTCAAGGTCCTGGTTCCAAGATACATGTCTAAATTAAGATAATAGTTAAAGAACTTTCTCCCTGCTGTATAACTGGACTTCAATTGCAGTTTAATGAATGGCAGCCCTGCTATTTCCTACCTATTTCATAAAGTTGTTGTGAGGATAAAATGGATTAATATATGTAAAGTGCTAAGAACAGTGCTTGGCACATAATAAAGGCTACAAAATGAGAGTTGTTATTATTGCCATTATTATTACTATTATTATGATAGCAAGTCAGCTGGATGGATAGGTTAGGTTGCTACATATATTCCCACTCTGATTGGGGGTGCAATGTCTTAAGTTTTCCTTGCTTTAGCCTGCTCTTACCCCCATTCTCTCTGTTCCTTTCTTGGTCAAGTCTTATTTAAATCCTTGACTTCTTGTCTCATTTGTGAATTGTTGCCATTAACATTTATCACACACTCACTGTGGGCTGGATGCTTTATGTGCATCGTCTCATTTATGATGAGAATCCACCCCCCCAAAAAAACCTTATGAGGTAGATACTATTATTCTTTATCATTTTACAGATGAGGAAATTGAGCTCTATAAAAATTAAGAGGTGTGCACAAAGTTGTACCAGAAGAATGAGTTGACCTGGGGTTTGAGTCCAGGCGGTCCAATGTCGGTGCTGAAGTTCTCACCCCAGTCAGTCTTGTTCTAATTTCTGTCCCCAAGATCACAGCTGGACTTGGTGATTGAACTGCGCACCTGGTGTTCACCCTCTGTCTTCCTTGTGGACTCGGGTCTTGCTTATTCCTCACCCCCAATATCCTACATCTTCTGCTTGGGTTTTAGCCCCTTGGACCTGGAACCAGTGCCAGTGCACTGGCAGGCCACAGTGCCTGGCCTGGCCAGCATCCCAGTATGACCATCCACAGCACCCTCATTTTGTATTCCTTTTATTAAATATTTCTACAGGGACAAGGAAAATGTTCTATCAAATTCATTTAGAAAAAGAGAGCTTTTCACACAGAGGTAGAAAACAGTAGTAAAATCCACCTCATAAAATTCACATGTGATTAAGCGGATGGACATAATTTTACAACTCCTTGCATCTCCTTACTAGAATTCCTTTTGCACTCTTAAGTGGAAAATGTCAATTAACCCGAAGGCTTAGGAAATGGGGCTTTCCAGGTAAGTTGAGATTTTGTTTTTGCTGTTAATTGATGATCAAACAAAATTAAATCTTTTGTTTCCATTGCCATTATTATCCAATTTTTTTTTCCAAATGGATAAATTCACTTCCCTGCTTCAGCAATCATAGTAAACTGAACTTGCCTCATTCTTTATTTGATGTTTTAGATCCTTACAGTTCCCCAGGGTCCACTTTCTGAATATGAAATATTGGTATTTATTATGGTAAACATAGACTACGGTGGAGATTAAGAACAGAGAGGGATTTTTCTAATTTTTTTCTATGTGCATAAGTATGTAGTATTTCTTTTTCCATCAGAGGTGACTTTTCTCCTTACAGTAAATCAAAGAATAAAAGGAAAAGATCATAGATTTTTGTTGGTTATGCTCAGATCAACCATTTCGTTATTTAATTTCAATTTACTCTTACCCTTCTGTCTAGTTAGCATGATCCTGCTCAATTATTCTCTTCCCTCTCCAGCTCTTTTGGTTTTCCTCTCCTTCAGCCCCAGGCAGAATGACTTTTCCTTCTCTGTGTCCTCATAAACCACATGCAGCATTTATAAACTTGTCTCAAAATCCTGGTCTATAATCCGTTTCCCTGCCCTCTCCTTCGCTCTTTGCTCCCTCCTCTGCTCTGACATTTTTGAAACTTTTAATCCTCAAACATCTTCAGTACTTCCACACGTGGTGCTGATACACTTCACCTTGTTCTTAACAATATGGAAAGGCGTAGTAAGGGTGGGTACCAGGAATGAAGACACCAGAGTCCTGACGGGGACTCTGCCAATCCTTGGTTACATGACCGCAAGCAAGAAGAGAATGTTAGAGCCAAATGCAACTTGAGAGAACTTGAATCCTCTCATTTTATACATTAAACCAAAGCCCAGCTAGGTCAAATTTCTCACCCACTGTACCAACAGCACAATTTGAACTCAGAACTTCCTATTTTAGATTGATCATTTTCCCTAACTCATCCATCCCAGGAGTCCCTCCTTATTGAGACATGTGTCGACTTTGGGCATAAAATCAAGACAATATTATAGTTGTGAAGGTGCTTTGAAACATGTTGAATGCTAAACACATAAGCACCAATACTCAGCAAAGGGTAACCTACTATTAGCCTTTTTGTGGATTCTGCTAGAATAGTGGAGTTATTGTTGTAGTTCTAAAATATAATTTAGCAAACTTTAGTGACCCTAAGACAAACCAGAAGAGTGAAGTTTGCTGTTAATAACCTAAAGACTGATCACTTTTCCTTCCTACAATTACAATATAAGTGAAAGGAAAAAAAAAAAACAAACAGAGCTGGAGCAAAATAAACATAAAAGCACAAAATGATGAAGAATCTTTCATATGGTTTATCTGTTTGTTAATCGCTCTAAGGGAAACAGCAACAGTATTTCAAACAAATATGCCCAAACAAACAAAGCAAACGATAAATTAAGGTGGGCAGCTACCAGATGTAGGTACTCCAGGGAGGTCAAAGGGATGCCCCAGCTGTGGCGAATGCCAAGATGAGAGTATAGAGTCTGGTGCTGAACTGAGTTGTCTAGAAGGAACAAAAGGAATTAAAATGTGAGTACTAAGCAATGTCTGAAAAGAAGACGGTGAGGATAAACAGAACAAGCCAATTCTGTCCTCATATCCAAGCGATTATGATGACAGCCAAAGGAACCATGTGGAAAATGAGAAGTCAGGATGGGAGAAAGGCTGTTCCCTCGGGAAAGACTAAGGTTCCCACCACTCCCTCTTCCTGGGTTCAGGGTATGTGACTTTGGAAAAGATGGCTAGATGTAGAATTATAAGGTGGCATGCAAATTCCCAATACCTATTTCCATTAGTTCTCAGAAACCTATAAGCTTCAGGAGTCTTCCGTGATATCTAAATGAAGTATCTACAGAAACTGACAATATTTGTTGTTTTTTTACGCTTGCATCCAATTACCATATGGAGGGCAAGAGGACGGAAATCCACCCCCAGAATCTCTAGGAGAAAAACACTTATATATAAAAAAAATCTAGTGACATTATTGGACACAAACTGGGTTCTTGGTAGGTGTCTTTTGTCATTAGTGAAAAATCAGTTACCTATTAATATTGTCATTTTCTTTGAATACAATTCTGCACAAACAGGCTATAGAGGAAGATCTCCTTAATTTGCTTCCCTGGTTGGTGGCCACCTGAAGGAGGGAAGTAGAACTGCTGGTCCCAGGAAATTGAGAGAGGCGGTGTCAGGGAGCTCAGTGGGAAGCTGATTTGAGACTAGAGTAATTGCCAAGATGATTAATTATTCCTCTGAGGCACACACAAGTGTCCTTTTCTCTACTCTTCACCAGCAGGCTGACTTGAGAAGAGGAGCTAGCCCGCACTGGCGGGTCCAGCTGCCCAGGCATGGTCAGAACCATGGTCCCATTGTCCCCTGCAGGCCAATGGCCAGGGGACGAGTCCTTCTCTCTCCTCTCTGTAGAACTACCTGAGATGTCACCTTTTCATAGCTCACACCTTCTTTCTTCTAGAGAGTACCATGCATTCCTGCATATTTCTTAAGCACTTGTGAGAGTATTTGCACTCCTCACATGGAGTGCCTGCTCTTAGCTCAGGGTGTTACCAATGTCATTGCATGTGAACCTCCCAGAAGCCCCATAAGGTTGGTATAATTGTCTGTATTCTACAAAAAAAAAGGGGCTAAAATCAACAAAGTAAGGAGCTGAGCTTACACAGCTAGGAAGGGGTTGGACCAGAGCACAAATCTCCCCAACCCAGAACGCATTGCCTTTGCAATCTACAAGGCCCCCTCCCCACCTGAGCACACAGTTCACCACAGAAGTGCCTTATAATGGAGCGTACATGCATTATCCTCCCCCAGAAAAGCCAATAGAAAATGGACAACATAGAATTACCACAAAGGTATGTTTAGAAATGTTTTTCAGTTTCTTGACTGAAGAAATTAAAGGTCCATGACAACTTTTTGTCAAGTTTTGATTCCATAAACTATAAAGTCCTATTTAAGAGGAGAGATGAATCAAACACGAATGAAGAGACGATAGAGTGTTGCAGTTAAGAGCCCTGTACTTGGCACCATCTTGCCTGGGTTTTTAATCTCTCATCTACCAGTTGCTGCCATGGATGACACTTAGGAATAGACTTAAACATGCTTTGCTTCAGTTTTCTCATCTGAGAAATGGGTATGTAAAATAACACTTACCTCATAAAATGGTTATAAGGATTAAATGGTCCATGGACAATGCTTAGAACTGTTCCTGGTGCATGGTAACTACTCAATAAATATCAGCTGTTATTATTGTCATGGCAACCATGTACACCAAACTAATTAGCCTCAGATGAATAACACAAATTTTTGGTTGAAAATCAGTGGCAAAAAAGAAACAGGAAAAGCAAGCAGAAAACAAATAAGTAATTTGGCTATAATTCAGGAAAAGAATAATTGGACATTTAGTCTGGCTATAAGTCAACAATGAGACAGAAGTCTAATGCAATTATTTTGAAAAGGTAAATGAATGCAATAAGAAACCCCGTGAATACAGGCAGAGTGTCCTGACATTCTTCTGCCTTCTGCTCTTGTTGATCAGTTCTGAGTCAAATAGTTTCATTTCTGGGCAAAGTCCTTGAAGGGGAAAATTAATAACCCCAAACTAGAGTGTGTCCAGAGGAGAAACAGCAAGATGAAGAGGGGTCTGGCAACCACTCCACTGAAGGAGTACTTGATGAAAACAAGCAGGTTGAATTTAGAGCCATGAAAAAGGGGAAAATCCTGACTATTCTAGAGAATGTTTTAACTTTTCCATTGTCCAACTATGAAAGAGGATGTTTTGTTAGCTCATGAGAACCCTGTCTCTGAGAGTATTCTTGAAAACTTGAAAAAAAAAAAACATCGTGGATTTTTCTAAGAAGATAGTTGTTGGAAATCTGAATTCCATAAACTGGTGGTTGGAAGGCTTCCTACCATGTCTGCAATTTTCTGATTCTGTGACAGAAAGAGATAAGTCTGCATAGCCACCTGCCACTGGTAAGCAGCCTCCACTTTTATGACCTACCATACTAACTAGTACTCCCCATGCCCTCAGATTTCTGTAATGGATGGAGTTGTCCCCACCACAGAGTATGCTGCTCACTAAGATACCCACGGACTTCTGCTTCTTTCCATTGAGTTGGATGCTTTCCAAGAACCAGGTGTATTTGTCTCCGTTTCTATTTAAACCAGTTGCAT
Source organism: Globicephala melas (assembly GCF_963455315.2). Taxonomy (NCBI): domain Eukaryota; kingdom Metazoa; phylum Chordata; class Mammalia; order Artiodactyla; family Delphinidae; genus Globicephala; species Globicephala melas. The sequence goes on from NC_083315.2 coordinate 45,063,732, forward strand.
CTGTTACTGTAATTGCTTAGTTTCATTAAACATTATGTAAACTGGTGAAATATTAGTGTTAGAAGAAAGCAAGATGTTGTGTCTATGAAAACGAAGTTGAGTGCTTTGGAGAGATTTGATGAAGGCGATTTGCTAAAAAGTAATTGCTGTTAAATTAGGTGTGAGTTAGACAAATGTGTAAGATTGGGAAAGATCATTAAAATTTAGATGGATTCTCTTCTGAGATTGCTCTGAAAGTCTTTAAGTTCTTGCTCCACTTTGTAGCAACTGAAAAATCATGGATGCTTCTTCATGGGTGTAATTTATGCAAAATGACGCCGCAGAACTCTGACAGAGCTGGCCCATAAGCAGAGAGGATGTCTTGGCCCTATATCAAAAGGTTGACAAATTAGAGATACATTTTTAGAGGTTTTAAGTTTAAAAGTTTAATATATGATGTTTCTTTTTTATGAGTCTCTGCTGACTGGATTTTTTTTTTTTTTTTTTTTTTTTTTTTTTGTGGTATGTGGGCCTATCACTGTTGTGGCCTCTCCCGTTGAGGAGCACAGGCTCCGGACGCGTAGGTCCAGTGGCCACGGCCCACGGGCCTAGCCACTCCGCGGCATGTGGGATCTTCCTGGACCGGGGCACGAACCCGTGTCCCCTGCATCGGCAGGCGGACTCTCAACCACTGCGCCACCAGGGAAGCCCCTGCTGACTGGATTTTTAAATTCAACACTGATGATCTACCAGCCATAACTGTACAGATTAAAGAACTCCTCTTGTTCAGCCAAGTGACAGCCAAGCTACTAAAAAAGTGGATTTGCCATAACTGTAGGGAGGACTGGCATGACAGAGTGTGACTCCAGAGTTCCATGGTGGGCCAAGGCCGGGACAGGCATTTCGGACATGGAGATATAGTGTGGTGAGCATTGCCAAGTAAAAGGAAGGGAGGCAAAGTAGGAAGATTGGTGCTCCTGGGTCCAAGATGTAGGTTTAGGATTCAGTCCATGAGACAAAGAGGAGTAGGGTGAAGCAAGTCAATGTCAACTATTGGATGTTCTTACCACCAGGTAAGCAATGGAAGTGTCTGAGATGTAGCTAAGACACAAAAGCCAACAACCAGTGAGGCAGGAAAGATAGGACCAGGTCCAAGGACAGCCTACTCATGTATAGATATTAGGCGGAAGGCAAAGCCGCCTCCTTGTTTTCCACTTAAGGAGGCCATGATGCATGGAGGAATGACATCTAAAACAGAAACTTTGTAGCATCTGAACAAGGAACTGACCAGGAAAACCTTGGAGCATGCGCAATAAAAATGCACAGGTTGTTGACAACCCTGTATGACCTTCCATGTGTGGCCGCTTGACTAGCAAGGGACAATTTAAGAGAAAACAGCTTTTCGAGCACATGTACTGTGGCTTCAGAAGACAAATGCGCAGGACCAGGAGCTGAAACAACCTGGCGCAATCCAGGCCTTGCCTCAGCTTTCCCCTCAATGAATGTTCCACCCCTAATCAAAAAGACCCTCACCATTTAAAGGGCTAAAAATAAGATAAAAAGAGGGATCAAAAAACCTGTGGGGCACCCCTCACTCGCGAGGATGCCCACACTCTTCTCTGAGTGTGTAACTTTCGATCTTGTCTCAATAACCTGCTGCTTTGGTGTCTTTGCTACTCATCCTCAGTGTGTGTGTGTTTCCCTTTGTGTTCCTCATCCAAATTCTTTTTGGATGAGTTGAGCAAGAGTATGGACTTTCCATACTGGTCCAAATGGCTTACTGAAACTCTTGGTGTCTCAAAAGTTCCACCAAGCACCTGTCAGCAGGACTAGTTCTTTGTTTTGATGTACAAAGAACATTTGATAAAGAGGCAACAGAACTTGATACTGACCAGGGTTCTTGGCCTTCCCCAATAAATAGAAATTGATAAGAGGACAGAGAAGAAATTCAGGCAAGACTTTATTGGGTCCTCTGCTGCAGCAGGTGGGGAGTGAAAACAAGTAACAGCTTCCCTTGCTTGCTCCCCGAGGGGGGGCGAGCTGGTTCCTTACATGGGGTGAGGGTGGGGGTGGGTCCAGGGGTCGGGCTGGAGGGGGGGCTTAGGTGTTTGCCCACCCCTTTGGTGGTATTGAGTGCAGGGGGCATGCCCAGTACCGTGTTTTTTTCGTTTTTTGTTTTTTTGTTTTTTTTGCGGTACGCGGGCCTTTTACTCCTGTGGCCTCTCCCATTGTGGAGCACAGGCTCCGGACGCTCAGGCTCAGCGGCCATGGCTCACGGGCCCAGCCGCTCCGCGGCATGTGGGATCTTCCCGGACCGGGGCATGAACCCGTGTCCTCTGCATCGACAGGCGGACTCTCAACCACCGTGCCAGCAGGGAAGCCCCAGTACCATGTTTTTGCTCCCAGCTCTTCAGAATTGGCAGTTGGTTCTTTTGGTCTTTTTGTATCTTGTCCATAATTTGCCCCAACTGTGCATGCATGCAGTTATTTTTAGTCCCTTATAATTTCTTTGTATTTTGTTGCTTAAGGAAACATTTGTCCAGGTGCAAGCACTGCAGCAAAGGGTCCTAGGTCCTAGCCTGTCTCAAACTGACCTACATGGACCAGCAATGCCATGATCGTAGGCAGATCCGAAGACAAGTCTGGACCTCACTGCCTCTCTTGACATCCTCACCTGTCAAGTGTACATCCTCATTTTCCTTCAGGTAAAGTCCCAGTAAATGAAAAAATTGCATATGTAAAACCACTTTGACAGCAATAAACAAATGGAATCTTTTACTATGGTTTGCTAAGAATTTGGTGGTGGAAACAACATTTTCCAATTTGCTTCAAATAGAATTGCCTTCCTGGTATGGAAAATGTGAATGAATTCCAAATATTTTATTTGTTAAATTACTGATATTATGGTGAATTGGTCACTGCTTTTAGAACAAGTTAACCATATATTTAATTCTTCCAAACTGGAGGGCAATATTTTTCTCTAATGTTCTTTTGCTGGTTCTTTTGATTTAATCAAAAATTTTCTAGTTGCTTACAGGGGTAAATATAATGAGAGATAGACAGCAAAGTGATGGAATGTAAGATAAAGCCAGGATTCCAAACTCAACTTCAACATTATTGGCTATGAGATCTTGAGTAAGTAAAGGTCCTTCTGACATGATCCTTGATTTCTGAAAGAGGCAATAACAAAGCTAACCTCAAAAGTTTTATAAGGATTGAATACATTGATAATAATGCATGTAATTTGCCTAGTTTAATACCAGGCTGCAAATAAGTAAGCATTAAAATTAATTTATGTCAGTATTATTCAATTTACAAATAAAATTTTTGTATATTCAATGTTACAAAGCAGGATTTTTCTTCAGAAGTTAAAAGTTTGAGGGAATTAGTCCCTTTACAAAATGTATTTTTATTTTCTTTAGGGATTCATCATCATTGGACTCCTTTTAATATAAAACTCTTCTATAATGCTTCAAATATCATTTGCCATGCAATGGCAAAGAAATAGTAATTATATACAATGATATATAGTGTGACAGTGTGAAGATGGTAGATCTGAAAACCTACATGGTCTGTGTCATTCCAGCCTTCTGCCAGGTCCTCTAGGACTAGAAAACTGTTAGAAGGCAGGCATGGCTACTCAAAATCTCACGATCCAGGGGGAGGAGTCAGGAAGGACACTGAAAATAGAAACAGCTCACCCTGTAACATAGTCTCGAAGTAATGGTCTCATGGTGTGGTGCAGATTCTAAATGATCCATTTAACCACTCACACATAGTTAGTTAGCACCTACTATGTGCCAGGCACTGTTCCCGGCACTGGGATTGAAGCAAAGACTGAAGCAATTACACTGTCTGCTCTCAGAATGTTTCCTTGTAATTGTGGAAAGACATACAGCAACATGGTAAATACTTGCATAAAATGAGTGCAGATGGTGATAAGTGCTATGAAGAAAATAAAGTGGGGCATTAAGAGAGTGACACAGGGCTTAGGCAGCAGGAGTTTAGGAACAGCCTCTCCTGGGAGGTGACATATGAGTTGAGTCTGAATGATGAGAAGGAAGGGTAAGCTATGCAAGGATTTGGAGGAAGGGTGTTCCAAGCAGGGGGAAAATCAGTGGCAAAGAGCCTGCAGCAGGACAACATCAGATGTGTCCTAGGGATGGAAGGAAGGCCAGTGAGGCTGGAGCCAAAGAGTGAAGGGGAAGTGACAGGAGTTGAGGCGGGTGAGGTAGGCTGAGCCCAAGTGCTTCTTTAACAGGAGTTCCGGACTTGAGCGCTCAGTGAGACCTGAATGGAAGAGGTGGGGTCTGAGCTAGTTTGGGGAGAAAATAGAGAATAAGGAAGATCAGCACAGTCAAATGCACAGAAATTGTGAAACTGGCCATTTCATGGCAAAGTAAGCAAGCTTATTTTTTAAAATTAATTAATTTTTAATCTTCCATTATGGTTTATTACAAGATATTGAATATATATCAATATATTGATATATTATATATTGACATATATAAGGTCCTATGCTATACAATAGGACCTTATTTGTTATCCATTCTATATATAATAGTTTGCTAATCCCAAACTCCCAATCCATCCCTCCCAGACCCCCTTCCCCATAGCAGGCTGATTTGACTGGTCTGAGGGCAGAAAGATATCAGACAGCAATAGATTAGGGGAGAAGCATGGGAACCCTGAACTGTCAGCAACTTGGCCTTCACAGAGCAGAGGATGGAGACTGACTCCAGGTTTCTGAGCAGAGAGGAGTGTGATGAAAATGATATTCATGAAGGAAGAGCTTGGCAAAGCTAAGCAAGGTGTATTAGAGGGTGGGAGAAAGACTGAGGTCAGGATGGTCAGCTGAGATGAGCCGAAGACTCAAACTTGAGTGAGTATCTGGACCATCCAAAGGGCTTATTGAAACTCAGAGTGCTGGGTCTTGGCCTCAGGGCTGCTGATTCAGTAGATTTCGGGTGGAGCCTGGGAATTTGCATTTCTAATAAGGGTCCTGGTGATGCTGATACAGCTGTCTGGGCACATATTCTGAGGACCACTACCCAAAACAACCATGATGGACACATGATCCAGAGTTAGGAGATTAGATTCAGAGCCTGACATCACGACCAGAGGCTGTGTCAATTTCACCACCTTGAAATTCTGTGTTCTCATCTGAAAATGGAGATAATAATAACTGTATCCAAAGATCCCATGATGTTTAACTGCAGTGATGTGTTTCAGACACCTAGCAGTGTGTCTGACATAGTAAATGCTTTTTAGTTGAGTTGAATCCGACATGAAGAGGATTTGGGCTATTTAACAAATGGCAAGGAAGGGATATATTTAGGAGAAAAGGAAGACCTTTTATTTATTTTGTTTCATTTGTTTATTAAAGCAAATGGCCTCATTTAGCATGGTATATGTCAGCTGGAGCGCATCAGAGTATATTTCCAAGTTAATGCTGCATTTAAGTCCTAACTGAAAATTAGGTCATGTTATTCATTAATAAATAACAAAATTCTTTAGTTGTCATCAAGAATAGTTCTCAAATATTATGAATCTATTGGGGAGAAGACCATGCATTGTGTGTTTAAAAGACATTTGAAAGCATTCTGGGTGTTCCATAATGATGAAATATTTGGATCAGAGCATATATCAGGATTCTGAGGAAGGTTACTTGCTCAGTTAATAATTCTACATAAGAAGTTTGGCTTTGTATCTTGTTCCTGTTTCTCTTGACCTTACCTGGAAAAAGATAGAAAGACTTCACCGTACTTTTAAAAGTCTCTATTTAACAAGCCTTCTCCACGTGCCAGCCTCTTTTCTAAGCACGTTCAAGCGTTAACTCTTTTAATCGTCATGACTTAGGGACCATTATCATCCTGGTGTAACAGATGGGGAAACTGAGGGATTAAACGATGTACCCAAGATTACAAAGCATATAAAAATCAGAGCCAAGGTGTGAACCTTTGCTGTCCAGCTCCAAATATGTGCCCTCCCTCCACACCATGTTGCCTTTCCCACTACTCCTGGGGTCTTCAAAGCAGAAACTCATATTGCATAGGTCTCTTTAGATGGGAGTTTAAAAACTCAGAAGCTAGAAGATAGGAGTGTAGAATGGAAACATAAATTAGTGACAGCAACTCCAAAAATGCAGGAGGATACAGGCTATCGTGAAATGGAGAAAAACTGACCCATCTACATGGGGAGCTGCTATTCTTCTCTAGATAAATTTCCACTAGAATAGAAGCTCCATTCCTCCTGGGAAGACAGGGACTTTTTGTTTGCAACCATTTCCCCCACTGATTTATGCCCAGCACCGTTAATAGATTATCTGGGAAACAGCATGCACTCAAGATTTGTTGAATAAATAAATGCAGAATGCAAGAATAACCGTGTGTGTGTGTGTGTGTGTGTGTGTGTGTGTGTGTGTGTGTGTGTGTGTGTATCTCCAAGTATATCTAGGTTCTTCATTTTTTAAAAAAGCTGGGTACCCAAAATTTATATGAAATTTCCAGATTCATATATTAGTCCATTAAAAAGAAAAAGTTCTGGGCTTCCCTGGTGGCGTAGTGGTTGAGAGTCCGCCTGCTGATGTAGGGGACATGGGTTCGTGCCCCAGTCCGGGAAGATCCCACATGCCGTGGAGCGTCTGGGCCCGTGAGCCATGGCCGCTGAGCCTGCACATCCGGAGCCTGTGCTCCGCAACGGGAGAGGCCACAGCAGTGAGAGGCCTGTGTACCGCAAAAAAAAAAAAAAAAAAAAAAAAAAATTCTGTGGAAAAATCTTAATATGCTTGTAGGCTGGGTTTGAATAGTGGGAAGGATTTGGCCCTTAGGTGGCTAAATTGAGACACTAATCCTGTAGTTAAAAGCCATTAACTCTTTGCAAATGGTAGACATTTGAAATGGTGGTATATTGATTCAAGCATTGTTCTGGAATTCAGTTTAACATTTGAGAAAAACTCTGGATACACTTTTTAAAAATCCATGCAGAGTGCATGATTGGGTAGAAAAAAATATTGAAGTTCAGTAGCTGCATTTCCAAGTTATAATTCCAGTTCTTGTACAACTCTGCTTAACTTTAATTTGTTTGGTGTAAAAAAATACTTCCATGCCTTTGATTATATAAAGTAGTTTGGAATATATATTCAAAGAGTACCAATATCCCTTGAGCTGTATCATCCTCTTTTTAATTTCAAATGCCAGTGATAAGGGAAGGAAGCCAGTTTGTGCCTGAAACACCAAGTCCTAGAAGCAGAACAAGAACGTTTGTTGAAGTTTGTCACCCCAATCCAACCAGCAGGAGAGTGCACTGCCTTGAATATTTTTCTAGGTCAAGTATTTTGACAGTGTCCATAGCCTTGAACTTTAGAGTTGCAGAGGAACATAAGGAAAAATTTCCTAGAAGCTGTGATTTTGCTTCATACAAATGTAACATGAATTGACTAATAAACTAAATTTAACATGAAGGGGACAAAAGAAACCTGACTTCATATGAATCTCTAAGAAAGAAGACAGATAAGATTTTTCTTAGTCATAGTCATAACTTGAGTTGAAATATTTTTAAAATAAACAAGAGAGGCAGGGCATGGTAATGATGGGGAGTCAAGGAGAAGGCGGCCAGAGAAACTTTTCCAGGTGTCTGGAGGTGACTCTTAATTGCTGAGCAAAGTCCTTGTTTGACCTGATGCTTTCACATCATTGTTGAAGCCTTGGTTCATAGATACAAAACTTCCTCCTTGGACTTTATTGGTTTTGGCTTCTGATGACTTCTTCCAGCAAAACAGCCTCTAACGTCCTGGAAGCCCCATCATCATTACTCACTTTGGGATGAGATTTTTTTTAACAAAGTGCAACACAAAGAAAGAAGCCTGCTCTCACCAACTTCTCCAGTGCAGCCCGAGTGAATGCCTTAAGCAATCCAAGAAAATGCACAAAGAAAAATGAATGTCAGGAGCAAGAATTATAGTAAGTATATTAAATTTCATGCCTGATTATTCAAAATCAGCTTATTGGGGCTTGAAATCCAAATGCTTGAGTTCTACTCCAGGCTTTGATAACTATTCCCAGCTGGTTACTTTCCTTCCAGATGTATTGGAACGGTAAAATCAGAACAATAATTGTATTTACATAGAGGGTTATAAGTGTTAAATGAGATAATGCTAGCCAAGTACTTGAAATAGAACGTTTACTCATTAAAGTTTATGTATCATTGTTATTACATTACTGGATGAGGAAATGGAGCAACAAATTCATGCAGATTTAAAAAGAAAACACCTTTGAGAATTCAAATCTATTACCGAGGGCCGTCATATAGAACACTGCCCGGCTGAACATTGTAGAACCATCCGCGTTCTTGTTGTACCATCCACATGAACTAGGATTTGAATGGTGCCCTCTGGAATTGTGCATCATAGCAGACCACCATGCATTCAGATTAAAGACAGAGAAAGGGATACTAATGTATTGAGCTACCAGAGAGCGTTGAAAACTAGGTTATGGCCGAAGTAGGTATTAAGAGGTTTGTGGTGACAAAAGTGATATGGATCTTAATACTGTGTCTAGAAGTGAAAATTGCTTTCCATTTTTAAGATGGTCTCTGCTCTGAAGATAAATTGTTTTGATTCCATTCATAGAGAAGAACATTAAATTTGGGAAAAAGAAGTTAGAGAAGGAATGAGAAGCCAAATATGTTCTACCCTGTAGGGCTGTTGTGAAGACTGGATCCTTGGTGCAGAGCTGTGCTCATGATAAACACACTTTAAGTATTAGCAGTAGAGTTAGTAGTAACATGATTTTTGGCGTATTCCATTAGATGTTTTCTTTTTTTTAACATCTTTATTGGAGTATAATTGCTTTACAATGGTGTGTTAGTTTCTGCTTTACAACAAAGTGAATCAGCTATACGTATACATATATCCCCATATCCCCTCCCTCTTGCATCTCCCTCCCACACTGCCAATCCCTGGGTGGACACAAAGCACTGAGCTAATCTCCATGCACTGTGTGGCTGCTTCCCACTAGCTTTCTATTTTACATTTGGTAGTGTATATATGTCCATGCCACTCTCTCACTTCATCCCAGCTTACCCTTCCCCCTCCCCATGTTCTCTATGTCTGGGTCTTTATTCCTGTCTTGCCCCTAGGTTCTTCAGAACCATTTTTTTTTCTTTTTTTAGATTCCATATATATATGTTAACATACAGTATTTGTTTTTCTTTCTCTGACTTCATTCTATACGACTGACTCTAGGTCCATCCACCTAACTACAAATAATTCAATTTTGTTTCCTTTGATGGCTGAGTAATATTCCATTCCATTTGTGCCACATCTTCTTTATCCATTCATCTGTCGATGGACACTTAGGTTGCTTCCATGTCCAGGCTATTGTGAATAGAGCTGCAATGAACATTGTGGTACATGACTCTTTTTGAATGATGGTTTTCTCAGGGTATATGCCCAGTAGTGGGATTGCTGGGTCATATGATAGTTCTATTTTAGTTTTTTAAGGAACTTTCATACTGCTCTCCATAGTGGCTGTATCAGTTTACATTCCCACCAACAGTGCAAGAGGGCTCATTTCTCCACACCCTCTCCAGCATTCATTGTTTGTAGACTTTTTGGTGATGGCCATTCTGACCAGTGTAAGGTGATACCTCATTGCAGTTTTGATTTGTATTTCTCTAATGATTAGTGATGTTGAGCATCCTTTCATGTGTTTGTTGGCACTCTGTATATCTCCTTTGGAGAAATGTCTATCTAGGTCTTCTGTCTATATTTGGATTGGGTTGTTTGTTTTTTTTTGATATTGAGCTTCATGAGCTGTTTGTATATTTTGGAGATTAATCCTTTGTCAGTTGCTTCATTTGCAAATATTTTCTCCCATTCTGAGGGCTGTCTTTTCATCTTTTTATGGTTCCTTTGCTGTGCAAAAGCTTTTAAGTTTCATTAAGTCCCATTTGTTTATTTCTGGTTTTATTTCCATTTCTCTAGGAGGTTGGTCAAAAAGGATCTTGCTGTGATTTATGTAATAGAGTGTTCTGTCTATGTTTTCCTCTCAGACATTTATAGTGTCTCGCCTTACATTTAGGTCTTTAATCCATTTTGAGTTTATTTTTGTGTATGGTATTAGGGAGTGTTCTAATTTCACTTTTTTACATGTAGCTGTCCAGTTTTTCAACCACCACTTATTGAAGAAACTGTCTTTTCTCCATTGTATATTCTTGCCTCCTTTATCAGTGATAAGGTGACCATATGTGTGTGGGTTTATCTCTGGGCTTTCTATCCTGTTGCATTGATCTATATTTCTGTTTATGTGACAATACCATACTGTCTTGATTACTGTAGCTTTGTAGTATAGCCTGAAGCCCAGGAACCTGATTCCTCTAGCTACATTTATCTTTCTCAAGATTGCTTTGGCTATTCAGGGTCTTTTGTGTTTCCATGCAAATTGTGAAATTTCTTGTTCTAGTTCTGTGAAAAATGCCATTGGTTGTTTGATAGGGATTGCATTGAATCTGTAGATTGCTTTGGTAGTATAGTCATTTTCACAATGTTGATTCTTCCAACCCAGGAACATGGTATATCTCTCCAACAGTTTGTATCATCTTTAATTTCTTTCATCAGTGTCTTATAGTTTTCTGCATGCAGGTCTTTTGTCTCCTTAGGTAGGTTTATTCCTAGGTATTTTATTCTTTTTGTTGCAAAGGTAAATGGGAGTGTTTCCTTAATTTCTCTTTCAAATTTTTTATCATTAGTGTATAGGAATGCAAGAGATTTCTGTACATTAATTTTGTATCCTGCTACTTTACCAGATTCGTTGATTAGCTCTAGTAGTTTTCTGACGGCATGTTTAGAATTCTCTGCGTATAGTATCATGTCATCTGCAAACAGTGACAATCTTACTTCTTCTTTTCTGATTTGGATTCCTTTTACTTCTTTATCTTCTTTGAGTGCTGTGGCTAAAATGTCCAAAACTATGTTGAATAATACTGGTGAGAGTGGGCAACCTTGTCCTTTCCCTGATCTTAGTGGAAATGATTTCAGTTTTTCCCCATTGAGAACAATGTTGGCTGTGGGTTTGTCATATATGGCCTTTATTATGTTGAGGTAAGTTCCCTCTATGCCTACTTTCTGGAGGGTTTTTACCATAAATTGGTGTTGAATTTTGTCAAAAGCTTTTTTTCTGCATCTATTGAGATAATCATATGGTTTTTATTTTTCAATTTGTTATTATGGTGTATCACATTGATTGATTTGTGTATTATTGAAGAATCCTTGCATTCCTGGGATAAACCCCACTTGATCATGGTGTCTGATCTTTTTAATGTGCTGTTGGATTCTGTTTGCTAGTATTTTGTTGAGGTTTTTTGCATGTATATTCACCAGTGATATTAGCCTGTAGTTTTCTTTTTTTGTGGCATTTTTGCCTGGTTTTGGTATCAGGATGATGGTGGCCTGTTAGAATGAGTTTGGGCGTGTTCCTCCCTCTGCTACATATTGGAAGAATTTGAGAAGAAAAGTTGTTAGCTCTTCTCTAAATATTTGATAGAATTCACCTGTGAAGCCATCTGGTCCTGAGCTTTTGTTTGTTGGAAGATTTTTAATCACATTATCTATTTCAGTGCTTGTGATTGGTCTCTTTATATTTTCTATTTCTTCTTGGTTCAGTCTTGGAAGGTTGTGCTTTTCTACGAATTTGTCCATTTCTTCCAGGTTGTTCATTTTATTGGCATATAATTGCTTGTAGTAATCTCTCATGATCCTTTCTATTTCTTCATTGTCAGTTGTTACTTCTCCTTTTTCATTTCTAATTCTATTGAATTGAGTCTTTCCTCTTTTTTTCTTGATGAGTCTGGCTAATGATTTATCAATTTTGTTTATCTTCTCAAAGAACCAGCTTTTAGTTTTACTCATCTTTGTTATCGTTTCCTTCATTTCTTTTTCATTTATTTCTGATCTGAGTTTATGATTTCTTTCCTTCTGCTAACTTTGGGGGGTTTTGTTCTTCTTTCTCTAATTGCTTTAGGTGTAAGTTTAGGGTGTTCATTTGAGATTTTTCTTGATTCTTGAGGTAGGGTTGTATTGCTATAAGCTTCCCTCTTAGAACTGCTTTTGCTGCATACCATAGGTTTTGTGTCATCATGTTTTCATTGTCATTTGTTTCTAGGTATTTTTTGATTTCCTCTTTGATTTCTTCAGTGATATCTTGGTTATTTAGTAGTGTATGTTTAGCCTCGATGTGTTTGTATTTTTTACACTTTTTTCCCTGTAATTGATATCTAGTCTCATAGCATTGTGTTCAGAAAAAATAATGGATACGATTTCAATTTTCTTAAATTTACCAAGGCTTGATTTGTGACCCAAGATATGATCTATCCGAGAGAATGTTCCATGAGCACTTGAGAAGAAAGTGTATTCTGTTGTTTTTGGATGGAATATCCTATAAATACCAATTAAGTCCATCTTGTTTAATGTATAATTTAAAGCTTGTGTTTCCTTTTTCATTTTCATTTTGGATGATCTGTCCATTGGTGAAAGTCAGGTGTTAAAGTCCCCTACTATGATTGTGTTACTGTCAATTTCCCCTTTTACAGCAGTTAGCATTTGCCTTATGTATTGAGATGCTCCTATGTTGGGTGCATAAATATTTACAATTGTTTTATATTCTTCTTGGATTGATCCCTTGATCAATATGTAGTGTCCTTCTTTGTCTGTAGTAGTAGTCTTTATTTTAACGTCTATTTTTTCTGATATGAGAATTGCTACTCCAGCTTTCTTTTGATTTCCATTTGCATGGAGTATCTTTTCCCAACCCCTCACTTTCAGTCTGTATGTGTCCCTAGGTCTGAAGTGGGTCTCTTGTAGGCATCATATATAAGGGTCTTGTTTTTGTATCCATTAAGCCGGTCTATGTCTTTAGGTTGGAGAATTTAATTCATTTACATTTTAGGTAATTATTGATATGTATATTCCTATTACCATTTTCTTTATTGTTGTGGTTTGTTATTGTAGGTCTTTTCCATCTGTTGTGTTTTGTGCATAGAGAAGGTCCTTTAGCATTTGTTGTAAAGTTGGTTTGGTGGTGCTGAATTCTCTTAGCTTTTGTTTGTCTGTAAAGGTTTTAATTTCTCTGTCTAATCTGAATGAGATCCTTGCTGGCTAGAGTAATCTTGAATGTAGGTTTTCCTCTTTCATCACTTTAAATATGTCCTGCCACAGCCTTCTGGCTTGCAGAGTTTCTGCTGAAAATCAGCTGTTAAACTTATGGGGATTCCCTTGTATGTTATTTGTTGTTTTTCCCTTGCTGCTTTTAATATTTTTTCTTTATATTTAATTTTTGATAATTTGATTAATATGTGTCTTGGTGTGTTTCTCCTTGGAGTTATCCTGTATGTGACTTTGCACTTTCTGCACTTGATTGACTATTTCCTTTCCCATATTAGTGAAGTTTTCATCTATAATCTCTTCCAATATTTTCTCAGTCCCTTCTTTTTACTCTTCTTCTTCTGGGACCCCCATGATTCGAATGCTGGTGCATTTAATGTTGTCCCAGAGATCTCTGAGACTGTCCTCAATTCTTTTTTTGTGTGTGTGTGGTACGTGGGCCTCTCACTGTTGTGGCCTCTCCCTGTTGCGGAGCACAGGCTCCGGACTTGCAGGCTCAGCAGCCATGGCTCACGGGCCCAGCTGCTCCGTGGCATGTGGGATCTTCCCAGACCGGGACACAAACCCATGTTTCCTGCATTGGCAAGGCGGACTCTCAACCACTGTGCCACCAGAGAAGTCCTCCTCAATTCTTTTCATTCTTTTTTCTTTATTATGCTCTGCAGTAGTTATTTCCACTATTTTATCTTCCAGGTCAATTATCTGTTCTTCTGCCTCAGTTATTCTGCTATTGATTCCTTCTAGGGAATATTTTTTTAATTTATTTATTTATGGTTGTGTTGGTTCTTCATTTCTATGCCAGGGCTTTCTCTAGTTGTGGCAAGCAGGGGTCACTCTTCATTGCGGTGAGCGGGTCTCTCACTATTGCGGACTCTCTTGTTGCAGAGCACAGGCTCCAGACAAGCACGCTCAATAATTGTGGCTCACGGGCCCAGTTGCTCCGCATGGGACAAGGGCTCGAACTCGTGTCCCCTACGTTGGCAGGCAGATTCTCAGCCACTGAACCACCAGGGAGGCCCTCCTTCTAGAGAATTTTTAATTTCATTTATTGTGTTGTTCGTCATTGTTTGTTCTTTAGTTCTTCTAGGTCCTTGTTAAATGTTTCTTTTATTTTCTCTATACTATTTCCAAGATTTGGGAACATCTTTACTATCATTACCCTGAATTCTTTTTCAAGTAGACTGCCTATTTCCTCTTCATTTGTTTGGTCTGGTGGGTTTCTTCCTTGCTCCTTCATCTGCTGTGTATTTCTCTGTCTTCTCATTTTGCTTAACTTACTGTGTTTGGGGTCTCTTGTTCACAAGCTGCAGGTTCATAGTTCCTGTTGTTTTTGGTGTCTTCCCCCAGTGGGTAAGGTTGGTTCAGTGGGTTGTGCAGGCTTCCTGGTGGAGGGGACTGGTGCCTGTGTTCTGATGGATGAGGCTGGATCTTGTTTTTCTGGTGGGCAGGTCCACGTCCAGTGGTGTGTTTTGGGGTGTCTGTGAACTTATTATGATTTTAGGCAGCCTCTCTGCTAATGGGTGGGGTTGTGTTCCTGTCTTGCTAGTTGTTTGGTATGGGGTGTCCAGCACTGTGTCCTGCTGGTCATTGAGTGGAGCTAGGTCTTAGCATTGAGATGGAGATCTCTGGGATAGCTCTCACCAATTGATATTATGAGGGGCTGGGAGTTCTCTGGTGGTCCAATATCCTGAACTCAGCTCTCCCACCTCAGAGGCTCAGGCCTGACACCTGGCCAGAACACCAAGATCCTGTCAGCCACATGGCTGGGTCATCCTGTAGAAGATGGACTGAAGCCAGGAGAAAGCTAGAGGAAGGCTTGTTTGAGGAAATCAGGCAAAGGATGGTGACATTCTATACCCTGGCTCTACTCTCAAAGGGATAAGGGGTGCCTTGGGAAGCCAAGCACACAATTGCACGGCCGAGGTGTACACGGCACGGATTGTGCACTCCATTAGATGTTAAAGAGAAGAATTTGGATACACAGGAAATAGATATACAGAATGACTTTTGAGTTTAACAAAAGTAGTTTATGTATTCTCATCTAAATAAATTTTGCATCTCCTACCCCTCCTTCTTCTTGTGACTTCTTTCTAACTGTGCCTTTCTACCCTTAGGATCTCTATCTCATAAACCCTACCAATAATTATACACACATATGAAAAGACATCAGTGTAAATAAAAACAAAAACAAAATGGGAAAGGTAAGGCTCATCACACCTCTGTGACCAGGGGTGTGCACACACAGTGTTGGGTTGTCTGTTTGTCATGAGTAGGTCATGTGATCCAGCTGACAGATTTATTTACTCAATTTTTAAAATTTATTTGACAAATATTTTTTTAAGTACCCACTGTGTATCATGCCAGGCTCTGAGGGTGTGATGACAAAATGGACACCGTCTTTGGCCTTGAGGAATTGTGTGTTGGAAAAAAACCCTCAATCTCCTCCTTCCTGTGTTTCTCCTTCACACTCGCACCAATACCACACTCATAACACTGCTGACAATTCTGATACCAAATGTGTGGTTGTTTTCCCCACACCAAGCAATTCTCTGTGACACCAGCTTGGTGTCCTACAATTTAACTCAATTCTGACATAATTTACATAGAGATAGCGTCCAATCCCACAGGTTAAGGGCTCAGTCCCACAAGATTGCCCCTGCCCCCTCTTCATATGCCAATCGCAAGTAGTAGTTCCCCTCCCCAGGTTATCAAGAACTTCAGTGTGACTTGGGTATAAATTAGAGGTTTCTGTGATCCCCTCCCTCCTGGATTTGATGGTTTACTAGAACAGCTTACTGAACTCAGGAAACATTTACTTATGTTTACCAGTTTATTCAAGGATGTGATAATGGATATAGATGAACAGGCAGATGAAGAGATACATTGGGCCACCCAGGAGCCCACCCAGAATCCTCTCACTAGAACAAAAATGCTCCTGGTGCTCTTAATACTTAGGAATTTACAAGGGTTTCAGAAGCTCTGTGCCAGGAACAGGGGTCAGAGACCAATATATATTTTCTATTATCTCACAAATCCCTATTAAATGAATCAATTTATATTAAAAAAAACTCTATATTCTGAATGAAGATACATCAATATCATTCTAAAAAGAAGATGAGGTGTATCTGTATAGTGGCATCCTGCCTGCAAAAAAAAAGAAAAAATCTCTTGACGCATATATCAAAATAAAAATATAGTAATTAGCATTTTAGCTGTTTATTGTACAATTTATATTATATAACATGTATTATATAAGTTGATATTATATATGTGATATATAATATATTATATATAATTTATTTGTTACATACATATATATAATATATATTGCTTCTCTCTCATATCCTCTGACTAGAATTGCAAGGCATAAAGCCCATGGACTCCAGGTAACCTTCTCCCCCAAATTTCACTTCAACCTGCTTTATCTGTCATGTGTGTTGGTCTTTCCTAGGTTATTTGGCCAAAAGTCCTGTTTAGAAGAATGCTAAAAAGAAGGCTGGTATTTAAGGAACTTAAATGTAGTGATTCTTTAAGACTATAAACTTGTATAAGACACTCCTTCGACTTGAAAGAGTAAAGGTTTGGTTTGGGGGTGAAAGAGGAACAGTTGTAAAATATAGCCAAGTTAATTTAACATGTATTGATTACATCCTATTCTGTGCAAGATGCTGAATTCATGTGTGGATATGAAAGTGATTAGCCCCTTTCCAGCACAGGGGCTCATTAACTCATGGATATAATGGGAAATACACTCAGTTAGGTGCTAGTGAAGAGGGAGAACTATGGTTCGATCATCTGGAGAACTGAGAAAGGAGGGGTTAAGTTTAACAGATTAATGTATATGTTCTGATTTAGGTAAACATTAGGGTGTGTCTCCTATTTCTATCTTTTCCACATGCCTTCTTTAAAATGGGATTTACTCCTTAGAAACTTAATTAAGAACATGAGAAAGAAGTGATAAGACTTGATCAATGTATACAGTTGTGTAACCATTTTTGCAAACATGGTACAGAAGAGTTTTATCATCCTAAAATGTTCCAGTGTTCCTATTTGCAGTCCATAACCTCTCCCTATCCACTGGCTCCTGACAATCACTTTCCAGCTGTAGTTTTCTAGAATATTTAAAATAAATGGAATCATAGTAGTCTTTTGTTTCTGGCTTTTTTCACTTAGCATAATGTTGAGATTTCATTCATGTTGCAAGTATCAGTAGTTTAAATCATTTCAATGATGAGTAGTGTTCTGTTGTATGGATATACAGCAATTTGTTGATCTGATCACCAAATGAGGGACAGTTGCGTACTTTCCACTTTTAGGTTATTGTGAATATACTGCTATAAATAAATTCAGTTCACATATATGTCTTTATATGGTCATATGTTTTCATTTCTTTTGGGTAAGTGCCTAGGACTGAGATTGCTGTGTCCTATGATAAGTGCATGTTTAGCGCTTTGAGGAACTGTCAAACTCTTTTACATAGTGGCTATTCCATGTTGCATTCTTACCAGCATGTATCGACTTAAAAATGCACAATGTGAGAGTTGTGAGTTAAGTTCGATTTGGGGCAAAATGAGGACTATAGCCCAGGAGACAGCGCGGCAGATAGCGCTGAGAAACAGCTCCAAAGAGGTTGAGGGTGGGGAGAAGTCAGTATACATGTGATTTTGGTGAAGGGGGAGTACATGAAATCAAGCACATATTTTTTGCAGAAGGTTTCTGCTAGTCATGAGGAGCAGACATCACCATGAAGGATTTTAGTGCTTTTCTAGATATGAGAAGATACAAGAATTGGGCTCATAAAACTAGCTCCTGAAAATATCGAAGTATCTAAAACCTGTTCTGCCAGTTTTTCCCAGAGCACAGAGAGCCTCATTTCTGCTCTCCACCCTGAACTCCTTTCAGGGGGTGTTGAAAGTCAGCAGCTGCAGCAGCTCATGATTTAATCTTTGTAGAGGTAGGTGGCAAGTGCCAATGGCATGTGCCAATTTGTAGTTGACAAATGTATGAATGTTCCACATCCTTGGCAACATTTCATATTTGTCAGTCTCTTATTTTAGTCATTCTGTTGCATGTATAGTAATATTTTATTGTGGTTTTAATTTACATTTTCCTAATTTGAATGAGGTTGAATGTCTTTTCATGGGTTTATTTGCCACTTGTATATATTCTTTGGTGAAATGTCTGTTCAAATCTTTTCTTCATTTTTCGATTGGGTTGTTTGATTACTGTTTAGTTTTATATATTCTGGACACAAACCTTTATCAGATAAATATTTTCCAAATATTTTCTTATGGGACAACTTTAATGGAGGTATGCCTGGAGTTGGGACATGGAGAATAATAGTTCTTTGATATTCATGAAAGCAATTCCTGTGAAAGCAATTAATGACTGTCTCCTAGTCAAACATGTTCCACGTGGGTAGAAATGGTGTCTGCTGCGGAATGTCCAAAGCCTAGCACACTATCTGGCACATTAGTGACACTAATGTATCATTGACTACTTATTCAATAAATAAGTGAATAAGCAAACAAATGATTAGTGAATAACCTGGTGCAAGTTATACTAATGAGAAGGAAAAGAAATTTAGAAGGAAGAGAAGAGGTTGGACAGGCAGCCTGGGACCTGACAGTGGAAGGCAGTGAATACCAGCCAGATGGGTTTGGGCCTTATTTGTTAAGCAAATGAATGGTTTTAAGATGTGGACTGAGAGAGTCTGAGCTGGGCTGTCTGTGCTGTAGTTGTCTGATGGATGCATTTGAGAAGATGAAGACTGACTGTTGGAAATCTATTAGCATGTTTTATAGTATTCAAGGGGAGACATGATGATGGTCTATTCTAAGGAGACGTAGTAATGTGACAAACAATATGGAGAGCTTATCTGTAGAATTTAGAAACTCACTGAATTGAGAAAAGAATGGGCAATATCTGAAGTAGAATAAAAGACAGTCTCAAAACTACTATATACAATAGAAATTTATGCAAGATACTTGCTATGAACTGATTATGCCCTCCCCCCAAATTCATATGTTGAAGCCCTAATGTAACTGTATTGGGAGACAGGGCTTCTATGGAGATAATTAAGGTTAAATGAGGTTATAACGGTGGGGACCTGATATAACAGGATTAGTGTCCTTATAAGAAGAGACACCAGAGGGATGACTCTCTCTTCATTACGTAAGGACATAGTAAGCAAGGAGCCATATGCAAGCCAGGAACTAAGCCCTCACCAGTAACAAAATCAACAAATAAATTTCTGTTCTTTCAGTCACTCAGTCTGTGGTATTTTGTTATGGCCTCCTGAGCAGACTAAAACACAACACTGGAAAAACTGGGGAGTCTGGCTGCTATAGAAACCAGTTCAACTGAAAAAGATCCAGATATGAATCCTGGTTCTTAAAATTACGAAGTGTATGAATTTTGGCAAGTTACTTAATTTATCCTAGCCTCAATGTCCTCTTTTGGTCAAAAAAAATATGTCTGCTTCTAGTGTTGTTAAAAAGAATTAAACAAAAGTTGTGTTTATACCTAGCATTGCGCCTGCCATGAGTCAGTATTCAGTAGGAAATGCTAGGCTAGGTCTCTTCCTTATCCTAATACAGCAATGTACTTAAACTAAATTCTGTCTCACTGCTTCCTGAATGTTCTTGGAATGACTAGGCAGAGAAATGTTGTGGGCGCCTTTGTGTTTATTTTATATAATATTCCCTAGAGGTAATACTGCCTGAGGTACAAGTATTAGTTTAAACTTTGGATCTCTTTCGTATTCAACCCCAAATTAAAAAATGGCCCACTTACTTAATTTTGAACTAAAAACTTCCAAAAGCAATGATATCCACCTTTACCCTTTCTGATAGGAGAAAAGTAAAATAATTTCACTTATTTCATCTTCCAACAAAACTGTGAAACAGTATATACCTCCTCCAATATACAAATGGGAAAAATGAGGCTGGGAGAGGTGAAGGGATCTTCTCAAGGTCACAGGACTAGAAAAATGGCCTAATAGGAACTGAAGTTGGAGTCTGCTTGGTGGCGAAGCCCCCATCCCTTCCCCAGTACAATCTGTTAGAAAACTTGAAGGTTGCTTTAGGACATAGCTGGAGAAGGAGGGAAATGTTTGCATGAGTCAGACTCACACTTATGTTCAGCAGGTTTCTTTAGGTGGGTTTTCTGCTTGCCCCAGCCTTTCCTTCAGCAGGATGTTGTGAAAGAATCACAGTTTAGCCCCAGGTGCTCTTGGCTGAGAAGGAGTTCTTAGAAAGCTGGCATGGATGTTTTCTCTGTGTCTCCCATTTACCGCAATTACAAATAAGGGTTACTTTATGTGGTTGCTCCTACCCTGTAATTTTGTTTTCAGTTGCCAAGATTAATAAATTTGAGGTATGATCACTGGGTTGGATTCCAAGCTTGGAGTTATTTTTGCTGTAACTTCTCTGAGGTTAAAAGAAAATTTTAAAATATTTATTGTTGCCATAAATCAGTTTCAGAATTTGCTAGCCTAAGTTCAGCTTTACCTGTTCCATCTCTCTTACTGTACTTTTGGAAGCCTTTGTAGTTAAGATCTTTGAGTCTCTTTTTCTTTCTTCTTCCCTCCCTCTCTCCCCTTCTCTTTCCCTTTCTTTCTTTCTTTCTTTCTTTCTTTTTCTTTCTTTCTTTCTCTTTTTCTTTCTTGTCAAGATGAATTGGATTATATAAAGTCTTAAGGGCTAATGCTTGCATTAAAGTAAACAAAAAAGCTATTTATACCATCAGTCACTAAAATATACATGTTTAGGGTGGAAAATGTTATTATTATGGGGATGAGCCATAAAAGTAGAAGGGATCTGTAGGTGGTAAAACAGAACTGTATTAGCCAGATTTGAAAAGAAGACCTTGAAAAGGAAGATATATGATATTCACCATGTTGAATAAACTCCTAAGGTGAATCTTTGAGCTATCATGTACTCATCAAGGTCTAGGAAACCTACCATGGATTTAGCTCTGTGCCGTGGGGGATGCAAACAAGCAGCCAAGACTTCAAGGCCTGTGTGGATAAGATGGTGGCTAGCTTGTCTTTGCTTCTCCAAAGTGTCTGGCACAGAAAGGATGCTTAATAAATGCTTGTTGAATGAAGGCCAACTTGGTTGCAAAGATAAAAATTATATACATGTAACAAACCTTTTGGGACTCATATCAGTTAGAAATATACTAGTTGCAAGCAACAGAAAAAACAGCAAAATTTTTTTTTAAGTAAAGGGAATGTGTTACTTCACAAAGGCCCATCTCTATGGCCCTATAGATAAAATCTGGTAATTGGCTTAGCCCCCTGGTCCCTTGCTCTAACTCTTGAGCAGGTGGTGGCATCAGTTCCTCTACAATATGTGAGAGAATGAATGCTAGACAAAAACCATAAATGTGTTGAAGTACACACCAGGTGTATGTTGAGTGTCCTAAGTCTTCAAAGTGGGGAGGTCAACTATGTTGAATGTGATTAAGAAGACTTTACAGAGAGGCCATATTTATATCTGGAAGACAAGCTGAATTTATTTAATTTCATAATAAGGTAAAGTATAAGTTATTTTGTAAGAAAGTTAAAAGAAACTCGGAAAATAGCAAACAAAGAAGCAAATAAAAATTTAACTATAACCTAGATGTAACTACTACTATTATTTGGCATGCATGCTTGTAATTTAAAATGTGTGCTTATAGACCCAAATAAAATAACATATGTAATGTATGCATACATATGTATAAACATATGCTTATATCATATAATTAGGATCATGGCATAATTATATTTGTTTATATGTTTATATGTATTGCATAATTAGGATCCAGATATATATATATATATATATATATATATATATATATCTTTTGGGTGTTACTTTTTCACTTAATATTATATCTAGGAATTTTCCTGATTCATTAATAATTCTCCTAAAATCATTTCTGATTGTTGAATTACATAACCTACAGGATTTAAGAAATGGAGAGGATAGAGATGGATAGTAAATTTAGGCCATTTTCACGGCATATTAAATTGACTTGTGGAGGAAGATATAATTTAGAAAGAATGAATCTTAAAATTAGACAAAAAGATAAAGTGGGTTCTTGAAAATCAAGTAAAGTAGTTTAGATCTGATACCATAGGAAAAGGAAATTCTTCAAAGTTTTTTCCTCAGAGGTTATTATGACTTGAGTTAAATCTAACAGAAGGGTAGACTGCCAAAATTACTGAGAATAGATATGAGGAAATATATATATTTTTGAGATTAGAAAGAGAAGGGCATTAACACATAGTGTCATCCCACTGTGTGCCAGGCACCATACTAGACATTTTACATAAGAAAACCAAAATGTGAGGTTGGGAGAATTTAGCAATACCGTACTTTAATTCCATATCTTCTACATCTAGTGTGACCTAGGGTATAGGACTCAACTTCTCTGAGCATGAATCTTTTCACTTAAAAAGAGAGATGATAAAGCTTACAACACAGAAGTGTGGTAAATTCTGAAAGAGATAACAGATGTAAAGTGTTGGGTACACCCTGCACAAAAATAATGCTTATTTGTCTTTCTTTTCTCTCCACAAATGATGATGGGATATGATAGGAACCTAACTGCATCATGGGATTTGACTGGGTCCCACTGATGTCTGGGCCCTACATCCATCCAGAGATCTGTGGGGACCATGGGAGATTTCAAAAAACTTCCCAGGGGATTCTCATGTGCATCTAGGATTGAGAACCTCTGGACTAGAAGTTCAAGGGGAGAGGGAATTTCACATGGTTTATGTGGGGAAGCGGTAAGATATCAGAATTTAAATGTTAGAGAATAAATTATTACTACAGAATGGCTAAGGCATTCAGAGGTAAAATTGCCCTTGCCTAAGTCTGGCTGTGCATCCCTGTAACTTTTCCTAGCAGGGCACCCTGACCAAGCATAAAGGTGACAGAAGCCAAATGATGAATGTGTTCTCTATGTGGGAGTGCCACCAAAGGTCAGAGCCTTACCATTCTCTGTCCTGGGGTATCATTATTTACCTGCCTGTGCAGCAACCTGAGAGCAGTCGTGTGATCTGGCAGAAGTTACCTAAGAAATAATACCTAATAAATGAATGAATAACAGAATTGCTTTTGACTCAGATGGACAACATAACTGGCACGCCCAATAGAAGTCTTGAACATTGGAGGGTCTCTTCCTGGAGCTCAGCATGTCCCATAGCATTGACTCACCAATGAGTTTCCTTCTTTAGAGCCACTGCAACCTTCACCAAGGGCCTTGTGTGAGGGGCAAGGTAGGGAGACCAATCATCCTCCCACCTTCTGGAAAAATGGAGTCAATCCTGGCAACCAAAGAGATGGCAGAATCTATTGCTAAAATGTCTCAGAGTCAAGAGCAGCAAGGCATCTAGAAGACCCAGGTATTAGCCTCAACTTCTTCACTGTCTACACTACCCTGCAAATCTCACTTCGCTTATTTGTCCTTGATTTCCTCAACTATAACACAAGGGTGTGGAGCACATGACCCTGCAGGCTTCCACTGTTTTTTTAAAATTAAAAGCAGGTGAGTGCAGGCATGCAACCGAGGCTCCTTGCAGAGAAGAATCCCTGACACCCGAGATCCTTACTAAGTAATTGTTCTTGGAGGAAACTTCAGTGACGTTATTCTCAGGTCTCCCCAGCTCTCCTCTTACGTAGGTGCATCTGTGAGCCAGCTGTGTATTGTGGTGTCACAGCTTGGGTGGAAATTCTGGTTCTCTCATAGATGAGCTGTAGGACTTTCAGAAAATTAGTTCATTTCCCTGAGCTTCGGTTTCCTCATCGGTGATACGGGTATCATAACATTCCAACAGCATCTCAGAGGCACCATGAAGCTGAGTGAGTCAGGTATACAGAATGCCTCACCCAGCGACTGGCACATAAGTCAGCCTCAGCATCACTCACTCTCAGGATCTATCCTTTCTGTGCACATCTCTAACTTTACAGAATTGCATCATAACCCACTAGTTATCATAACACATTTTGTACTTTCTGGAAAATATTGCTTCTCCTGGTGCCTAGGAGAAAGCTAAACACACAGTGAAAGGGCATTCATACTGATGAGTAGCAAAGATATAGCTGGAAAGGCCAAGATTTCTGCCTTACAGAGAACAGGATCTAGTTGGAGTTGGGTAGCAGTTCTCCTCCGGACCGACCGCAATATTTTCAGGAGTCATCTCCCTGTCTCCGTATTCCAGAATATCAATGTTAAAATAGGAGTAACAAGAGTTTGAAGGGGTGATGTCCATGAGAAGCGGTGTCTGTTCCATAACTAGAAGTACAGCAGTATAAATTATTAATTCATTTGCTAAAGATTTCTTAGTAGATCAAACTCCATGTCTCCTCTTCCCACTAAGTCCTTAAAACCCTCTTCTGCACTCAGGGATTTTCCACTCACTGCTGGCAAGTCCTCAAGGTGATTGGAGAAAGGCATCTCGCAGACTGGGAGGCGGAGAAGTCTGCCTTGCCCCCATCAACGCTGTGAGCCGCGACTCCCCCCCCTCCCCGCCACAAACACACAGTCCGTCAAGAAAATAAATTACTGAGTGTGGGGCTCACATGTGTCTTTTGCAGTCGTCATCCTAGTGACCCCCCAGATCCTTCGCAAGCCTGAGTCCTGGGCATTAAGGAGGGGGAGGTGGGGCTGTCAGAGGCTTCCAGATGCAGACGAGGGTCTCCCACGCTGCACATCCCGAGCCCGCGGTTCCCATCCATTTATTTCCGTGGCACTGACTGTGTGTGCAGCCAGCCGTGGGGCAGTGGAGAGATACCCCAGAGGAAGAAGAAACCCGTTGAGAGCTATTTTTCACCATTACATACTTCACTTCCTAATAAATGAGATCCAGAGCATGCAAACAGCCCGTCTTGTAGATCATCATCTTAGGAAAAATCACAGACCTAACTGCAGCACAAAGTAAAAATATAAATGAACCCAGAGGAGAGTCATTCAGGTAAAATTTGATACCATAACTCTCTTCTTATAGCATTCCGTCCCTCCCTAGAAGTTTCTGTGCCTCTGAGATGTATCAGGGCTCTAATGGTGGTTGAAAAAAAAAAGATGCTAGATCTTTCTCTGTCCTCATGCCAGCTTATTTTCACCAGCAGAAAGAGATTTATTTATATGTAAGGGTAGAGAAGAACTCAGTTGAGACCAAGTCGTATTTCACCTGATTCGCTCCCTGGTGATCACTGATTGGGAAGTGGTGTGAATTATGAGGGTTTTATCAGCTACCTATGCCAAGCAGTGCCTCAGACCTCGTATTTCAGGAGAGTAACAGCATGCTAGCAAGTGGACACGTGACATACCCATCCCTGCCCGGCAGAGCGCACGGATTCTCCAGTGCCTTGGCTTTCGGTGGCCTCTTACAGTCTTCGGGCTTTATCTTGGTCCTTCAGCAGAAAAGCCCCGCATTTGGATGCAACTAGGAATGTTGAGGTCACCAGCACTGCTGGCTGTGTCAACTAAGGGAATCCGTGGACAGGAATACAATCTCCCCACATCCACCAGGGAATATAATATTTCACACAGAAAATAACAAAATACTCCCACGGTCCCGGGGCAATATCCTGAAGTTGTTTGAGGTGAAAGAAAATAACTGTCTTCGGGGCAAAAGCATTTAGACTCTTTAGCAGTAAACTTCGTTTGCCTTTTGTCTTACGCCATCTGAATATTTATTCAGAGCTACTCCAGGTGAGAAAAGGTCGTGGCTCTCCTGCACAATCTTCCAAGATTTCTTTACTCACTTTTTGATGGCCTGAAAGCCCTCTGAGATGATAAATGAGGCCTTTCTGGCCAAAGGCTTGCAATTTCCAATTACATTTTAACAGGACACCTGGTGGATCTCTAAGCCTCTGGAAAACTAGAGATGCTCTGGCCCTCTTATCTGGACAGTTTTGGGAGAAAAGGAAGCAGAGCAACCCGGGTCTTAACTTCTCTGTATCCTCAGTTTGTGGATTCAGATATGCTGGGAAATGGAAAGCAACTAGTTTCCTTCCTGGGCCAGGAACCTAGTAGAAGAGGTCCCACTGCCTGAACTATGGGTGACCTGGTTCCCAGTTCCTTTCAGTGGGGGAAAAACTGTCCTAACAATTAAGCTTCTCTACCCTTTTATAAAATGCAAGTGCTGGAAGGATAGGGAAGACTTCAGGTCCTTAAAAATGTGAAAGGGTCTGTCACATCCTTTTCCTCTCTGGCTGAAGTGATGCAGACAGCTTGAGGGTGGGAGAGAAGAGTGAAAGGGAAGCACAAACAAGAGTCCTGATAACCTGAGAACCTGCATCACCATCTCTCTCTTAAGCCATCATGATGCTCCCTGTGAAGCTGAGGTGGATGGGAGGAAAAATCAATGAACTTGGAGTCCAGAGACTGAGTTTATGAGTCTTCTGCGATTTCACGGAAGTCATCTTACTGTTTGGAGTTCTGTTCATCTATAAAAAGGAGAAATCATGTTTACTCTTTGTAGGTCTTGGGCTTGTCGTGTGAGGGGGAGATTTGGGTAGAGATTGTTTAGCTGCTCCTAGGCACAGAGCTTCCAGGCAGTTCCCAGGCTCCCCTAAGGTTCAGTGGGACCTTGTAACTTCCAGCCAATAGAATGTAAATGGAAGGATGTGGCTGATGAAAACCTCCCTGGTGACCACTGGTCCTCCCAGCATGAGTGCCCTTCCATGCTGATTCCCCACATGCCAGCCAAACACAGAGGTTCCCATAGTCCAGGAAAAACAAACACAGAATCGACATTAGGAGTTTGGGTCCCTAAATTGCCATGAAGGCGGCTGTGTCCCAACTAAGAACACCTGTGTTGAACTTTTATACAAGAGTAAAAATAAAGTTCTTTTTTATGTTAGGTCACTGAAGTTTCAGGGTTGGTTTGTTACAGCAGCTAGTATTATCCTAATTAATACAAGAATCAAGTGGGGATAAAATGAATGTAAAAACATCATGCAAACTCTAAAACCCTGTACAGATTTCAGGGTTTTTGTTGATGTAGTTGCATAAAGTGTTGGGAGTAACTGCTAAAGTTATAGTGAAATAAAATACTACTGGCTGATATTTATTCAATGCTTATGACAGGATGCAAACTTCATGGAGTGTATTGAATTTGTTCCTCCCAGCCACCTTAAGTAAAAATTTTTCCTGATTTTTACTTGAAGAAACCGAGCTTTAGAGAAATCAAGTCATGTGCCTAAAATCATATAACTACCAAGGGCTGAAGGCCCTCATTAATTTCTATTAATTAATTTCATTAATTTCTGTTTTCTTTTTTCTAAATCTGCTTTAAATTCTAGTATAGTATTCAAAAATTTTAAACTTCTTTTAGAGGAAAGTTGAACTGTTTACTCCCTCTATCTCAGAGGAATAGCAGCAGAGACATGTTCACATGGGCCATTCTGTTCCTTCCAATAGGTCTGAAAATCCTGATGTTGGAAATGACATTCTTTAAGTCATTCTCCAAGGGTGGGCAGCTACTTCTCATTTAAAAGTATGCAGTTCAAGTAATTGAGTTATCAATTTTCTTGCATTAAAAGTAACCCAGGGGCTTCCCTGGTGGCGCAGTGGTTGAGAGTCCGCCTGCCGATGCAGGGGACACGGTTCGTGCCCTGGTCTGGGAAGATCTCACATGCCGCGGAGCGGCTGGGCCTGTGAGCCATGGCCGCTGAGTCTGCGCGTCCGACGCCTGTGCTCCGCAACGGGAGAGGCCACAACAGTGAGAGGACTGCGTACCGCAAAAAAAAAAAAAAAAAAAAGTAACCCAGGACAGCCAAAGTCTTGGGTAGATGAAGTGTTGTTTTTTTTTTCCCCCCAATTCTGTTTTCCTCAAGCTTCAGAAGTGCACTTGCCAAAATAGTGCAATTTGAGCAGCTCTTTAAATATTTTTACCAGGTGAGGAATTGCTGGTACATTCCTTTTTGTCAGCGATGATTTTATATTTGTCACTCTTAGCAGATAGTCTATGCATGGACGGTGTACTGTTTTCACATTCATTTTGGATACTATTTGGGGTATTACTTTCATTCAAGGGCAAGTAATGGAACCAAGCGGATTATTTATTTCATACACTTTGAAACTATTGGGGTCTGTAATGAATGTTAGCCTTGACCTAAGGCATTTCAGATGCAAAGCCTCCTTTATAAAAAATCTACTCATTATATAATGAAAGAGTAAGAGGACTTGGCCATTTTTCCCTGGTTCGGAGACCCAGTTCCCATCCTTTCATGCACAGGTGTTGTGGATGCGTTCCTCAGACTTGAGAATTCTGGTTTGGTTAAACTTTCTGCTGTTCAGATAAAAAACAGCAGCAATTTTCTGCTTGAATTTCTCTGTGACTAAATCCATTGATCATCCTTTCTCTCTGTGAGTGAGAAGTGTGTTTTCTCCTTAATAACTCCTATCCTTCTCCTGGATTTCCCCCTCCCTCCCCCCCTTCTCTTGTTTGTGTTGTGTGGTCAGTCCTGTGCGCTATTCCTCTGAGAGACAGAGGGAGCGCAAAATTGAAGTTATTTTATGCTTGGGCTCCCTCGGTCCCAATTTTCAAATCTTTGTGTCAATTTTCACACATCAGTGTCATGTGGCGAATGTTATGGAAATTTCAGTGGGGTCCTTGGGAGGCAATTTATACATGAATCCCTTCCCCCCCCATTACCATCCTGCTGCAATTCCTGTCTTTTCTAAGAATAAGTGGATCTATAATTAATGTAGATTTTAAAATATAACGGCATTCAGAATTCTCATAGCAGGTTTTCGATGCCATGTCTTCTTTGCAGTATAAACACAAAAGCATAAATGCTTGCTAGCTCTCTCTCCTAATAAATGGGCTTGAGTAAAAGGAATAAAAATTACAGTTTGTTGGCAGTAAAGAGCAACTAATTACTCAGGAAGAAGCATGTTTTTATTTTTCAAAACTGCACTGAAAATGGTTTATCATGCAATAAATTTGCTAATCACCAGTTAGGAAACACAGTGCCATCACCACCTACCCAGAGTGGCTGCCTTTGAAAGTTGGTATGTTACAGTTTGGATAGGAAATTATATCCTTTTGAAAAGAAACATGACAGAAGATGTTCATTGAATAGCGTAAAACTCCTCAGCAGTCGGAATTCAAACTGCATAAACAAGAGCGTGGTTAACAGTGCCAAAAGACAGCAACCGTTGACCTTGCCTTTGCTTGGTGAGCAGATGACCCCTGGCCCCTTCTCATGAAGATAATTTTTCATTTCCTTTTGCTCCCCCTTTTAACAATGGAAGTGGAAGACTTCTAATGGAAGAACACAGACTGGCCTTAATTTTTGTCACTCTCCTCTCAAACTCCCTTCTTCCTCAGCCCCTTGCCAGTCTATAAATGTTGATTTCTGATAGCTTCCATTAACTTTTTCCAAAAGAACCTGGAGAATCACTTTCTAACCTACAATTACAGGAGTCTAGCTTGATGAACTTGAAACCTCATAGACTAATAACAGGTCCAGTCCAACATATCCTGCTACTAGCCTACTCTCTTGTTTAGAAGGTATTAGGTGATGTTTTGTTCTCCCCAGAAAAGATGGCTGTGACCATCCTAACAAATGATGTCTGCTGTCCTCCCTGCCTCCGTGTCACTCTCGTTGTTACTGTCATATTTTCTTCTTAGACTTAGTAGTATCAAAGATCACCTTGTTTCTGTGTGTGTTTATTAATTTGTTATCTGGTTCCCCACTGCAAGGTCAGTTCTTTGAGGAGAGGAAACCTTCTGTTTGGATCATCTCTATATCACTAGTTTCTGGAAGAACAGCGAGCACAGAGTTGTTTTCAATGTGTCCCAAAGGAATCGATGAATGCATCCCTGAGTGAGTGAATAAATGAAAGAACATGTTGGTTTTCTGTCCCTACCTCACAAAGCAAAGCATTCACTAACCTCGACTTAGCCAAACTGCTACCCCTCAAGCGTATGGGTTATCTAGAGACAATGCAGCTTTGGGTGTAAAAGTTGGGAGGAGGAGTTTGTTTAATCTTTCCTTTTGATGAGAAAGAAGCAATGGTAAACTGCTTGGTCAAAGTTCCTTTATTTAGAGAGAATGCATTGTGTGGGAAGCTTGTAACTGAGCCTGATTTGCAGAAGGTCACCGGATCACCAGCTCTATTTGGCAATGGCCTGGTGTCAAACGAGAAGACACTCACTAGCTAGGAGACTTCAGTGGCAGCCCTCCTGCCCCTGGCCAAACACAGTGGGGTCTAAGATAAGCACCTTTTTCACCAGCTGTGCAACTTTGAGCAACTCATTTAATGGTTTGGGTCTCAGTTGTCTCATCTGAATCCACCATCATAACCTCTACTCATCTTGAATTATTAGAAATAAATGAAAGCATATGTGTAACATCATTTTGTAGACTACTGAGAGCCATACAAATATTTTGACCAAGTTGATACAGAAGAAAAAGGCAATGATATATAAAAAACTAAAAGGCTATTCTTCTGTATAGAAATTTTTTGCCCCCTCTGTGTTATAAGAAAGGTAGGTTAAAAAGTCACCATTTTATAGACCAATAAACTGAGGACCAAAGAAGCTGTGTGTGTTTAGCATCATAGATAATGCTATACATCTGTGCATCCAGATCACGCCCCAGATCTCTAGGTGACTGATGCAATAATTTGTTTCTAGATTGGTCCATTTATTACTGATTCTCCTTCAAGAGGGGCAATCACTTGGGGCACTGGGTTGTGAGAGCAATTCTGTGCTTGGGTCTTGGGCCGGAGCTTTTAGCAGGCAGGTTACCACACATGTCCTGATATGACCAAATTTGAGGGTAAGCACAAATCCAGGTCCAGAAGAAAAAGAGCAAGAGCAAACAAGTTCAAGCGCAAACTTGGATCAGGAATGGCAAATCAAGCCAAAAGACCAGAGTCTGGGGAAAGACATTACTGCAAAGAGAATACAGACAAGATCAAAGAAGAGAGGTCTAGAACCTTTTATATCAATAGCCCTGAGATGCCCAAACATGAAGGTTGGGTGTATGGTAGGTTGTATATTGAACAAGTGGCCAAGGCTGATCCAAAGATACAGGGCAGCAATAACTGTGCTTCCCCTTAGGTTCTTTCATAAAGACAGGAGCCTTTTATGAGCTTGAGAGCCTTCTTCTAGCAAAACAGTTACGGAAGAGGATGGAAAAAAGAGGCACCCCTCTACCTCAAATATTGCCCCCACCTGAATGAAGACTTTCTTATAAAAGTCTATGGACATAATACAAAAAAGACAAATCATTTTGGGACACACTCTTTTAAAGAAAGTTAGGAAGTTTCTTTATGCAGGACTTCTCAGTGCCTTTACTACTTGTTTTATACTAGTTTAATAATAATTATGGACATGAAACAGGCTCTTTGAATTTTGAAAAGTTTACAGAGGATTTCAAGAAGAGTGTGTGGTATTTCCTAAATGTGCTCCAACATAACACACACACATTTTTCTGGAACATTTTGTTGGAGAAGTATTCCACAAAGTATGATTTGCTCACTTTGGTCTAGGTAACTGGTTACACTGATTTAGGTAACCGTTTTGTATACAGCAATGAACTGACACTCTGTTTTATTATCTCTTTTAACTAATTTTGTCACCAACACAAGGCTGTTAAGTCATTTAACTCTTTGTTTTATTGTTTCACTATTAAATGTAGGCAATTTCACAGTGATGGAAAAAGTAGGGCAGAGAGGGGATCATGTCTGAGTCCAAGTGGGTGTATTTCTCTACCTAGAGTTATTCTGGAATATTTCTGTTTCCTGCTCACATTTATACCCAAATAAGTCTTTATGGTCCAATAACTGAAACTTGATTAGAATGTGATAGAGTCTTTTACTTTTATAGGATCAAAGAGACTTTCTACTCATTAAAGTTTTCACAGTAACATTCTTTCTTAAGTCTGTTTTCAAATTTAGAAACCCAGGGGAATGGAATTTGCTGAAAGTCTACGTCATTTAGAGAATATTTAAGCTGCATTATATTACATCAAGTTTGTCTCCTCTTTGCTTCCATTTTGATTCTCCTCTTGAATAATTATTACTTTGAAAATGAGGAACTGACCTTTTCCTTCTTTCCTGGTTTAGTGCAAGAAGATGGAATTAATCCTTTGACAGGAAATCAGAACTGTAAATTCTAAGACCCTAATCCAACACATCCCTGTCTCAATTACGGGATAGCCTCTCACTGGTTTCTCACTGCAGTTTTCTCATTCATAAAATGGTACTAATGCCCCTAACCTACAATATGGATAGATGAACAAAATGTGTGCTTTCACTTCTATTTGCCTTGAAATATTTTGCAAAACCAAATGAATACTTTACTCATGACAATTATCAGTAAAAATAATGGGATGCAGCATAGTGTGGTATTTAAGGGGAACAGATTCTGGAGTTCAATTGCCTGGATCTACCTTCTGCCCCCGCAAGATTTTGCATAAGCCATTGACCTTTCTGTGCCTCAGTCTTATTTTCTATAAAATGAGTTGTAGTCGTAATTCTTATCTTGTAAGTTTATCATTGGGTTTAAAGATAATCCTCGTAAAGCGATTAGGGACATAAGCACTTGACAGTATTAGCTACATCACTACCACTTTTACTGGTAAGTTTCACCTATTTTTCCTATTAGAAGTTTGTGAAATCCAAACATGTAGAAACATGGAGGTAGTTCCCTCAAGCATTAAAACGTTTAAGCATTAAACGGTTTGTCACCATTAGAGAACACATATGTAATAATACAACATCTTTTGCTCTATCCTAAGTATCTGTTGACTCAGTAAGTGAATTCATTACTTCCACCTCTAATTTCAGATCCTTGCAAGCATGCAGAATATCATATGACTATGTCTTATTAATTTTCTCTTTCTTTTTTTTCCCTAGGATGGGCTAAAAATCAGGACAAATGTAGTCTGTGTCAGAAAGAATTTACCTACATGTATATAATTGGTCTGAACAAACGTATGAGAAACAGATTTCTTTTTGCAACGTGGAAGGACAACCACCAGGTCCTCTTTCTTTCCAGCTGGAAGGGCTCATGAGCTGCTAGCTTTGCAGGCTCAGCTTGACATCTCCACTTCCAGGCCAGCTAGTAGTCACTGACGATAAACCTAATGAGAGGGAGAGGGGTCGGTGCAGAGGAAGGAGGCCAGGGTGGGTGATGAGAGGGAAGAGACAGCACTGAGGGAAGTGCAGAAAATAATGAGCCTTAATGCCTTCGACATTGAGACACCTGCTAAAGGCACAGTGCCGTGCAGCCGACAACCGCTTTTCCAGAGGCAGACGTGTCACTCCCCTTGCCCTGAATCTAAGCAGCTTCCAGCTACCCAATAAACCAGGGAGTCTGATAGGTGCCTCCAGGGCCCTGCAGAATCCTGCACATCACAGAAAGCCACAAGGCAGGATTTCGTTTTGGAGCAATCAACTGGGGAAGTTAAACATCTCTGATTATGTAAAAGGGAGGGCTGTGTGCTCATTGCCTGAGTCAGTGTGCCTCAGGCATGGCTACGTGTGTATGAAGAGAGAAAGCTATAAGTACAGATATAATTATAGATACAAAGGTGTAACTATGAACCTAAATATATCATCTATCATTTATTTTTCCATCTATCCATCCATGTATCCATCCATCCACCCACCTGTCCATCCATCCATCCATCCATCTGTCTGTCCGTCCATCCATCCTCCCACCCATCCATCCATCCATCCATCTGTCCGTCCGTCCATCCATCCAACCATCATCTATTGTCTCCCTCCCCCTTTCTTTACATCACTTTTAAACAGAGCTCTCTTTGGTCTCTGCAGTAAAGGACTCACTCAGGTGCTACTCAACACAACCAGCTAGTTTGGCCCTCCCATGCAAGCTGGACCCGCTTTAATCCTTTTCTTCATGCTTTCCTTTCCATACAGCTTTGGATCTTGAAAAGTGAGAATGCTTTCCTGGGCTTTGCTTTTCAGCTGTTCAGTGAGTGCTGGGGAGAGGGCTGGCATGACAACCCCTTGAGGCTGAGTCCTGTTGATTAGGGGATGGATTTTGAACAAGCAGCTGTACTGGCAAGCCCCCCTCAGTGACCCTTGCCAGTATCCCTCACCCATGACCTTCAGGGATTGTCCCCTGGGGAAGCAAGGTCAGGCTCCGTGTCCATCAGGCTGCGCTTCTACTAGCTGTGTGATGGAGCATTTTCTGAGGTTGACACCCGTGCATTGGGAGTTGGATGGAGGCTCGTTTCTCGTTTCACATTGAGCTGTCATCCAAAAAGGCCTGCTGCTTATCCTGGGTTTCACAGTCCTCCCAAGCCATGTTGACACTCCCAGCCTGCTGCTCTGGCCTCCACATCTGCTGCCATAACTTATGAACTTGGGGTACTTTCACTTTAGCTAAAGTTTGGGGAATCATATTTTCTAAACTAAGAATATAGGTCTATGAGCATTTTTTTCCTAATGTGTAATTTTCCTGAAGAGTATTCTGATCGTAACATGTATTTCTTTCCCTGCTCTTTGTACTCATTTTGACGTTAAAATAAAATGTAATAATTAAATGGACTGGAACACTTGAAGTGATTTGATTGGCAGGCGCAATGACTGTTTACAGAAGCAAGTGGAAAAACTTTACTTTCTCTTTATACTGTATTCCATCAGCTTTGCCTTAGAGCCCCAATTGTGCGGGTTTCTATATTGGAAGATTATCCAAATAATTTCATGGCAAAGTGAATAGGACCACAGGACATGGACATGTCCATTGACACCTGAGGCTCAAAAACAAGTGTTGGTTGTCTTTTGATTAACTAGATATTTTTCAAACATTAGTTCTTTTAAGAGGC
The DNA here is from genome assembly GCF_963455315.2 of Globicephala melas. Taxonomy (NCBI): domain Eukaryota; kingdom Metazoa; phylum Chordata; class Mammalia; order Artiodactyla; family Delphinidae; genus Globicephala; species Globicephala melas. The sequence goes on from NC_083315.2 coordinate 45,098,685, forward strand.
TCTTTCTAACATATATGCACTTTTTAATGGAACGCCTTCTGGAGTCTAATAAAATATAAAAATCTAATAAAAAATGCACAAAGGGGAGAATTCCCAAGTTATCTTGTTGGTTCGTGGAGCCAAAATAACACTGTACTTGAAATTAAGATTATTTGGGGGGAATTACCTGGTGGTCCAGTGGTTAGGACACCACACTTCCACTGCAGGGGGCACGGGTTCCATCCCTGGTTGGGGAACTAAAATCCCACATGTCGTGCAGCAGCCAAGAAAAGCAAACAAACAAACAAAGAAACAAACAAAAAAAAACCAGAATGCATGTGATATTATTTTTGAAAAGAAAAATTAACATTATTTTGAAAAATCAATGTAATATGGTTACTCTTAGTGGCAAAATCTTAATAAGGATACACTCAGCTCAGTGTTTTGAGTACAGAGTAACTACCTGTGGGAATTTAGCAGATAATTAATTGTATTAGGCAGAAAAATTATATGCCTAAAGACTAAGTACAGGGGCCAGTTTGGTCAGCTGAGAAATTAAATCTAACATAGAATTTTCCTTGGTTCCGTGAGGCTCTGCTCAGTCATCTGAGACCAGCTGGACTCTTGCTTTTGGTGCTCTTGCGTAGCTGTCAAGCAGGTGGGCTTTTTCTGCTCAGTTGGATCCACATCCCTTGTTCAAGTTCTCCTAATCTAGCCTGACCATCTTGAATTAGGTGGGTCTTGGATTCTCGACCCCCAGTGTACTTTGTGGATGGCTGGAAGTCCCACACGATAATTGTGATTTTCTTCTTTTTCCTCCATTTCCACTGCTCCCCATTAGTTTCTGGGCCAATCATTACCTTGTTCAACCATTGTTCATATTTCCATGAGACAGTCTCTCTCTCTCACAATTGCTTGTCAGTTACCTATTAAAATATGAGCTTATATCAGTGTCTAAAGAAGACTTTACATGAATAGCCTGTTCACTGCAAGAGGGCTTGGTTTAGGGATGGGGAAGAGGGAGTGTGTATGGCTGGGCTGTCCCTGCATAGTACCCCCAGCTTGCTACTCATCCTGGGGACGATCATTTTACATGATGTAAATCACTCGCTTTGGCTTATTTATTAAAAGGCTTGTGACTTTAAATTGCTATGTATGAGTACACTTTTCACCTGTACCTGCAAATTACAACTCCATGAAATGATGCAATTATGATGAATACTATTTTGCAGATTAAAAGAAAAACTGAAGCAGACAGAATGAGTGACTTTTCCAAGATTGTGCTGAAAGTTAGTGCCTGAGTCTGAGCCAGAGCCCAAGAACAAGGATCTATGCTCTTATTAGGACTTTTGAAAAATAATAACCTGAAACACCAAAGCTGGCAATATCTGAACATTAACTTCAGTAAGTAGAAGCAAACTAACAAACAAAAAATAGTAAACAGACATTTTCTTCTTGGGTGTAGTAGCAAAACTGAACAACAACTGTATGTCTATTGTTGTACTGAAACTTCATTGTCTCATTTATGCTCTCATCATTAGTGAAAGAAATATTTTCCTTTAATTTATGAATGCAGTAAGTCTCAGAGAGGTTCAGTTAGTTGCAAAAGGTCACACAGCTTGTAAGATGATGGATGGAGCTGGAATTTGTGGTTAGCAGACAATTCATCCTGTCCAAAATGTCCATAACACATTTGTTCCATGCTCAAAGGTCCTTGGATTTGATCCTATCCAAAATGTTCATGAGCATATTTGGTCCATTCCAAATGGTTTTGGACAGGACAAAATATAAAGAACCTTTTGGCCTGGACCAAACATCTTATGGATGTTCTGGACAATGCCCCACAAGGGGAATTTGCTTATCTTTTGTTCCACTCCATTGCTACAGTGCACGGATGAGCAAAGTCCTATGTTTTGTTCAGCAGCATGTGTGATGTCTAACCTGTCCATTTAGTTCTGTTTCAGTATTGCTTGTGGCACCTCTTTCTCAGTGCTAGGATGGAAAGGGACATTTGTCTCAAGGGACACAGAGTGAGAGTGTGGCTGTTCCCATCCAGTCCTCCTCTGTAAATAACACATCCAAGATTAGGCTGTTATGTGTCAGGGACCACCATATATTAGGTCTTCGTATTTTATTCGTTATGTTTTTAAATTTTCTGGTCCTTTACAAAGTATTTTTATGTTATTAGTAGGTAAAAAATTCAAAATGTGAAAACCCTCCCACCCATTTTGTTCTCAAGCCACTGAGTTCCCCGGTTCTGGGGGTAATCAATGCCATCAGGTTGTGGTATATTATCCCACAGATACACTATGCATATGCAGGCATGCAGGAATAAATATATTGTTTAATACCAATGGCTGCCAACTTGGAGATCATTCAGCTCCATTTCTTGAATAAGCTCCCTTATTTATTTCAGCAGCTGCTTTGTATTACACTGTTTCCCTCCACCATGACTTATTGAACTAGATCCTTTTACAATAGACATTTAAGTTGTTCAGATAATTTGCTACATCACAATATGCTGCAATGAACATTCCCATTCATACTTCTTTGCACACATGTGTCAGTAAATCTGCATGATAAATTTCCCAAAGTGGAATCACCGGGTAACAGAGCCTGTATGTTTCAACTTTTAACAGATACTGCTAAAACTAGCTCCCGATCTCCAACATGGGGTGATGGTAAATTTTTTGGACTTTGATTATCTGAAAGTTGGAAAATGAAATCTCATTGTGGTTTTAATCTGGACTTATTTTCATATGAGTAAGGGCAAGCATGTTTTCTTTTTAAATGTTATGTATTTAAGACCCTTTTGTATTTCCTTTTCTGTGAATGCTCTGATTACATTTTTTGGTCCATTCTCCTACAGCCTTAATGGTCTTTTACTTATCACTTTGTAGGAATATTTTCTGTATTAATGAAATTATTGCTTTACCAAATAGGTCTCAAATACTTTTGCCCAGTGTGTAATATGACTTTGCTTTTGCTGTTTGTATATGTGTCAGACATTTAAATAGATTGTTACCAATCCTCAAGAATCCTGCAAGGTAGGTTTTAATCATTCTCATGTATGGTTGAGAAGACTGCAGATCTGAAAGGGTTAAAGTCTTTCTTAATATTGCCATGCTAGTAAGTGGGGGCAGGAGAGAGCAGAGTTCAGATCTCTGTGACTGGAAAGCCCACATTCTCCCTGCCATATCGCACCACCTCTCTTGGGGACATCATCATCCTCACCATACCGTGAAGCTGAGCGAATCCTCTAGGTCCACTTAGCTAGTGGGAGTCGTGAGTTTAGCAGGTCTTGCTGATTGAGTTGCAGATTTCAACTGAATTAGCTGGCAGTGGCATGTGTAAGTGCACAGCCTCCAAGTGTATTTGCCTGACCATTTCTCCAAATGTGCTCTCACATCTGGGCCTTTGCACATGCTGTTCCCTCTGCTTGGTTCACTTTCCCCTGTCCTGACCCCAGTCACCCTTCTGTCCAAGTTCGCTGTCACTGGAAGTCTTCCCTAAGTGTACCACAAGAAGCAAGTCTATGTCCTTCCTTCATTATGGCATAAGCTGTATGATGCCCTATTGCCCATGTGGGGGGGCTTTTCCTTCCCACTTGCCTCTAAGCTCCAGAGACAAGGACTGTGTTGTGAGCATCACTGTGCCCCCATCACCTGAACCAAGGCCTGGCAGATCATGGATATTCAGTGTATCCTCGTAAAATGATGAGTAGATGAATAAAGCACATGATGATTAAGAGTGTGGGTCCTACAGTTGAATCCTGCCCCCCTACTTACTAGGAGGGTGGCCACGGGCCAAGTTACTTAAATTCCCTAAACTGCACATTCTTCATTGACAAATTTCTTTTTAAAATATATTTCCTCCTTCACAGACTGAGCATAAGGAATGTGTTAGATAATCCTTGTTAAAAATCTGTGATTATGATGAGTAGAACGATGATCTCATTATAGTCTGAAACTCCTCATGGAGAATGACAGTCAGAAGATCAAAGTTCTAACGGCAGTTTGCCCTAAACTTGTTTTTATAACTTCACTTCTCTGTGCCTCCTCTACCACATGGGGTTGTTCAACTTGCTGGTGAAAATTCTCAAGTCTGTGAACTAACTTCAGAATGGCTTGACACATGCTGAGGCCAGTCTGCTCTCCTTTACTAGATGTTTCTGAATGTCTGGAACACATTATAGCCTGACTCCTAGTACAAGTTCACTCTATATAATAATAGTAAATGATTAATTATATATGTGTGTGTATATAATTACTAACTTAATAATATTTAAAAAAACATAAATTAAAAATAATATATTATTCTATCCTATCAATGTCTGTAATACCCGATTAATACCTGTAATCATAGCTATAGCATAGTAGGGATCAGCTCGTCAGATATGCAGATTCCCGGGCCTTAGTTCAGGCCAAATGATTTTGCTTAGGGTGCAGGTTCCAGAATCTGGATTTTAAACCACTAAGCTCTGGCTTAGAGGAGTTTGAGAACCACTGCTTTAGTTAGAATGCTTCTCCACATTTGCGATGCATGGATCATTTCCCCCCATATTTAGAAATCCTATAGAAAACATGATGCTTTTGACTATCTGGGGGTTTCTGCATTCCGGGACAATAGCCAGCAGGATTATCGCAACATTTTGCATGAACTATTACCCCTGCAGACCTGGGAACAGTGCCCTTTATGGGATGGGGTAGGCAAACATGCAAGAAGAGTTCTTTTCCATCCAATCTGAGCGTTCAGGTCATGTCAAACTAAGCTAATATAAATGTCAGTGTGCAGCTTTTGCTTGTGAAATCTGAGTTCGTTGCAATGCAGTTCATTTTCTTTCTTCAAGCTCTGTGGATGCTATCAGCTGATGGGTCTGACAAGCATCTTCTACACCAAAATAAAAGCCATCTCAGCAGCTCTCCTGAGTGAGTCTCCCTGCGTGTGTGTACACCTGTGCTTGTGGAACTCACGTCACACTCTCCTTACAGCCACGAGAGCTAGTCTCCATGGGCCTCCCACAGCACCATGCTGAAGCTGTGGAGCCATCTCTAGGAGCCATCACGCCAGTTAATAAGGACCACAAGAGTGTGGGGTTATATAAGTGTCCAATGGAAGAATTAATTATGGGGAACATGAAGTCCCTCTAGGAATAGACTGAAGATTTACCACTTCCCAGGTGAATACTCTGCCATTAGACTGAAGAAGCAGTTCGTTGGCTCAATACAGTGGGAGCTTGTTCTACATAACAGTGGACCACAGGGTACACCTGATGAAACCAACTGGGCTCTGGGGATGCCCTAGATAGCAATGGGTTATCTTTCACTGGAGAGTAGCCAGATTGCAGGGCAGGCCAACCTTTGGCTGATGTTTCTTTTCATTTTTCACTTCTTTTATTCTTTTTTTCTTTCTTTCTTTCTTCTTTGTATTTTATGCCTTTAAACTTAGCTTAGTGGTTTCCCAGAGAAAATAAGTGTCTGAGCCCATCTCAGTGGTGAATTACAACAATTCCCCAGACACTCTTCACAGGAGTCAGGGTAGCCTTAACTTGGCTTGTCAGATCCTCATCTAAATATTTTCAATCCATGGCAACTGGGAGTGATTTAGGAGAACATCCTTCGAATCTGCCATATTGCTTTTACTTCTAACATAGCTGTTCTCATTCAAACTGAAGGTTGATCCATTTTATGTGAAGTTAGGGCAATCCTCAGGCCTTTCGTGCTGTTCAGATCAACCTATTAATGTGTTTTACGATCCTAGGTCATGATTGGTGTCATTTAAATGTGTATTATTATTCTGTATCTTCCCACTGATAGACACATACAGGAATAAGATAAACAGAGGAAACACAATTCAAAGAAAAAAGGGAGAAAGGAAAGAAGGAGAGAAGGAGGGAGGGAGGAAGGAAGGAAGGAAGTTAAGAAGGGAGGGAGAAAAAACAGAGGGAAGGCAGGAAGCAATAAAAAAATACAAATCTAATACAAACGTGTAAATACACTGCAATTTACATGCAATATGTAAATTGCAACAGTGCTATTTCTGAGACTCAAAAACACTAAAAAATTTACTTGAGTTGTAACTTCTTAATAAAAATTCTAGAAATAATGTCTTCTAAAGGAAAGCCTCCATGGTATCAAGATGGTTAAATTAAAAGATGCTGGGTATCAAAATCTGAATACGTTTGACAACAAACTTACCATTTACATGTATTACTTTGGTGGAGACAAAGGTAGCTCTGTATGTGGGGAATTGCTGAGAAATTAATCAGATAGGACACACACACACACACACACACAGACTTTTCTCTCCTTGCCGGAAGCATGTCTCCAGCCTCCCTCTTGTCAACACGATCCTTCAGCACCTGCTGATTGAAACTTGGTGACCATCAGGTAGGTGTGGGAGCCACGTGTCTTACTGATGGTTTATGTCAAGCTGCAGAACAGCAAGCAGAACAAAAAAGATCTAATTGCCCTGTTCACAGACCTCCCACACCCCAAAGGTGCTGGTTAAGCACATTTCTTTCCTTGTTGAATGTGGCATTTGTAAAATTGCAATGCATTCCAACTGGCAAGCGTAGGCACGTGAAGAATTCTGTGACTAGTCGACAGAGGGAAACACAAGACTCTTTCGTTGTCATGTAGCAGATCAGAGTAGAGATGGTGGGTGGTGTCTGTGTGCACATGTGCAGGGTGTGCGTTTGTGTGTGCAGGTGATTTGGTTCTGTTTCGCAGTCACACAGAAACTCTCCCCGAAGTTTTGACCGCCCCTCCTGTTCTACCCACTGGCTTCTTTCTCTGCTCTAAATCTACCAATTATTTCCTTTAAGTGTCAGCAGTACACCAGACACACCGAGATGTAACCTTTCCTCAAGTTGATGCTGTTAAACCATGACTTGAAACTGAAGTCGCAGTTGTCAACGGCGACTTCAGTCACTAATAACTACTTCAGAAGTGCGAGTGTTGTCTGGGCTCTTCCTGCTGTGGCCCAGGGCTCCGGGAATGTCTTTACAGGTCATTTAGAACCATCCATCTGATCTGTAGCAAGATCAGTCAATCTTTCAGCTGAGTGCGTTCCTCTGGCTTCCCCTCACTGCCAGGTCCTTTATTAGTTCTCTCAGGGCCATATTGGAGGATGTTAGGGAGCCATATCGACCACTTAGCTTGTAAAGACTTTGAGCTCAGGGCATCACCGCCTGCTTGGATCCTGAATTCTGTCACTTGCCTGTGAGGATTTTTTTTTTTTCCCTCTGTCTTTTTCTCCTGTATGGTTTCATTGGGCTGCTGTTTAAAAAGACCTTTTAACCAGCACTGCATGCATGACATAGCAATTCTCAAAACATGGACCCAGCTGTCAGTTGATATGGATGACATAATTCAGCTTGGTTTGGGAAGGTTTATGATCTTCCTGGGCTCGTGGTTTTGTAGAGACCTCATCCCATGCCTGTTGACCTTAGGCAAACGTTGGAAGCTGAAATAGTCTTTGTAGATTAGATGGATCTTAATTTTTTTATTTTGGAGTTTAATTAATAAATAGTTATTGACCGTCAATTTTCAATTGTTATATTGCTTAATGAATACATACATATACACACACACATGAGTATGTGCTATCAGTTGCCCATTTTACAGGCGAAGTAACAGAGTGCTTAGGTAACTTGCCTATGATCACCCAGTTAGGAACAGGAAAAATGAGAATCTGAATCCAGGTGCTTGACCATCCTTGATTAGGACCCAATACCTCTCTATTTTCATAAGAAGGAATCATCTGATATTTGTCTTTCTCTGTCTGACGTACTTCCCTTAATATGATAATGATATCACTTATTTGCAGAATCTAAAAAAAACTGATACAAGTGAATTTATTTACAAAACAGAAGTAGACTCACAGACATAGAAAGCATACTTATGGTTACCAAGGTTGAAAGGGAGGAGAGATAAATTAGGAGTTAGGGATTAACAGATACACACTACTACATATAAAATAGGTAAACAACAAGGACCTACTGTGTAGCACAGGTAACTATACTCAATATCGTGTATTAAGCTATAATGGAAAAGACTCTGAGTCACTTTGCTCCACACTTGAAACTAACACTACGTTGTAAATTAACTATACTTCAATAAAAAAAATAAGAAGCAATCATCAATACTGTAGGAACTGAAATGTTGTTACAATTATATATGGGATGATGACTGACAATTCACTGCGACTCTGGGATACACATAAGCCTCATCTTTGGAGTGTCTGTCTGCATCACCCTGCCATCCAGTGCAAATGCAGAGATAATATATTAGAATCACAGGATGAATTTTTAATACGATACTGGTGCCTGCCAAAAAGTAAGTGGATTGCAGAAGCCCACAGGGAAGCCAAGAGTAGTGATGAAGAAAGGTGCCCTTCTGTCTAATTTACTCTTTCTGCCTTCTCACCTTCTTAAAAGTCTCCCCGCCTCCACTGCCCTCTACAGAATTGTTGGTATCTAAGGGCAAAGTGCTGATTGTATTTAGAGAAAAATCCTCTGCCCCTTAATGTAGGAGTAATGATGTTAGCATCAGTCCTCAGGCTCCATTCTGATGCAGGTAATTATGCTCTGCCTATTTCAATTTTCTCTGCAGTTTCTATTGGATCGGTTTGTCTCTACTTCCTGCCCTAAACTGTTGTACCAGGTTGCCAGGCTGCTGTTCAACATCTGCTTCCCCAAAGAACTACACTTTAAAAGTGAGGAAAATTATTTCTCTTTCATGACTACTTTGCTGAAAGGAACCTGATAAATGGCAGGTGCTGGAGTGCTCCTTTGATTTGGGTCAGGGCACAGCTTGCAGTTAGTCTGGGGTCACTTGAGTTCCTTGCCTGGAACAAAGTACACAAACGTTCTTTGAAAGAAAATGAGGCTTTATATTGGATGGAATGATTGACTGGCCACCCGCCGGTGTGGGTCAAAACGGGCACTGACCTCCTCAGCTGATGGGCTTGTCCCAAATGCCTTTGAGAGGACATCTGGGGCCCCTCTTGCAGAGAGTCCTCCCCAAACCATTGGGGTTCCAGGCCTCACTCTCATCTTACTGAACTCAGTGGGTCAGACCTGGACCTTCTGACTTTGTTTCTAAGTTTTTAACTCTCACATTTGATCGCTTCTTTCCTGGCAAAATCTCCTACAGAAAAGAGGATCACCTCCAATTCTCCATACAGAATCACTTCTTTTTATTTATTTATTTTATTCAAGTATAGTTGATTTACAATGTTGTGTTAATTTCTACTGTACAACAAAGTGATTCAGTTATACACATATATACACTTATATACATTCTTTTTCATATTCTTTTCCATTATGGATTATGGTTCAACTATATTGAATATAGTTTCCTGTGCTATACTGTAGGACCTTGTTGCATATCCATCCTACATATACTAGTTTGCAGCTGCTAATCCCAAACTCCCACTCCATCCCTCCCCCACTTCCCCTCCTTGGCAACCACAAGTCTGTTCTCTATGTCTGTGATTCTGTTTCTGTTTTATAGATAAGTTCATTTGTGCCATATTTTAGATTCCACATATAAGTGATATCGTATGGTATTTGTCTTTCTCTGTCTGACTTATTTCACTTAGTAGGAAGATCTCTAGGTCCATCCATGGTGCAGAACCACTTCTTACTATTGCCCTGAGGCACAATGCTTCCAGAATGGTAGCCCGCTCCCTAAACATCCTCATTGAAGCTTCTCATTCCAAGGGATCCTAAACAATTTCCAATCTGTTCTTCTTTCTACACCCCCTTCCCCATTCTCTAGCATTTCTAGCAGGTAGATTTCAATCTCAGTACATTTACTTTTAACTAATCAAAATAAAAATTGACAACTGATGCTCATTCTGATCTATGACTGGTCTTGATCTTTGATTAATACATAAAATGATCTCTGTTTAAAATAAAGTCTTGGGTTAAAAAACAGGTGACTTATGTAGGGAAATTCATTACCTGGTTCAGAAAAAAAGCCTAAGAGTGAAGAAAAAAGAAAAAAAAAATCTAACTTCTGCAATAGGAGATGCAAAGAGCCAGCAAAAATGCAACTATTTTGTTTCACACAGAGAGGTAAAAGAGTTTAATTACAACATTTTATTTAAAAATGTTAGGGAGTTCCCTGGTGGCCTGCCTCATGGTTAGGATTACAGGCTTTCACTGCCATGGCTCGAGTTTGATCCCTAGTCGGGGAACTGAGATTCTGCAAGTTGCATGGTGAAGCCAAAAAAAAAAAAAAAATGTTATGCTCATCACAAAATTTAAAAATAATATACCTACCCATCAAAATTTTGTCAGCATAAGAGCAAACATGGCTGGCAGACAGGTAATTCTATAATAATTGTAAGTTTTGGGGGGCATTCTTTACAAATTTATTTTCCAGGCATATCTTAGATCTAAAACAATGCAAAACAAATAAACAACAACAAAAAAATAAAGTCACAAAATGGCTTCTAAAACAATTTGGTCAATGGAATAATAATCTTTAGCACCAGGAATTTACCAGTTGCTGGCTCAAAAGGGAAAACATTACTTTAAGATATATTCATCATTAAAGATATTTCAGACGTAAGATTTGTATCTGATTAGTGAACAAAACTGTGTGTACCACCTTACTCGCTCCCACCTAGACAAAGTAGAGTATAGAGCAATTGCCAAAAAAAAAAGAACATCCCAGCCACCTTTGTGAATATGGGGTCAAAAAAAATGTATCATCTCTGTAATTTGAGTTACAGCAGTTTTGACATAATGCTTACTTAGAATTGGTTGTTAAAAAGGGTAATGAGATAAATCTATGCATTCTTTACAAGCATGCATTGCCAGACTGAAAGCTTATCCCATGGAGAAAAAAAAAAAACTTCAGCCATTTGATGTTTTAAAGTTGTTTTTCCATGAATTACAGGGTTTGGTGGAAGCAGTGTCAGTTACAAACCCACACTCTTGTCTCCATCTAATTTTGTCTTAGCAGCTCTTTTAAACTGCTAAATCTGGTTTTCAAGGATGATGATTTTGTTTTGTGATGGTGTGAAACAGCTGCCATGGTTCTGATGAGAAGCCCATTTTCCATTTTATATCTGCAAGATGTTGGCGACATCGGGCCCAGGAAAATAGGCAGCTGAGAAGCCTCTTGCTGCAGAAAGCAGTAAAGAAAGGACAAGAAGTCTTTCTCAGAGGCAGCTGTTTCTTAAAAAGGAATGAGAGGAGAGTGTCCCCAAAGAAAGCTCAACTTGTGCAGTCAAGGTCCACGAACCAGCCTTTAGATCAGAGAGCAGAAGGGTAGCTCCAGGGAGGATGAATTATGTGTAAATTTCACAATACACTGGATTGTTAGTCCTGGAAGAAAGCGGAAGCTGGAAAAATTCCAACCTCGGCTCATCCTTGGAGCATATCAGCCTCTGTGCTTCTACTCAGCTTTGGGCGCGTGACATTACAAACTCGCCCTTCCACCATGGGCCTGCATGATGGCACAAACTAGAAACTCTGAGTTTCTGACTTCTTTTAGTAACCACGGAAGACAACCCTGGACCTGTGTATCTGTGAGGCTGGAGCTGAGTTGAGGCTGGTGGCTCCGGACAGAATCTGCTTTTTGGCTCACCACCGTCCTAATGTGACTGCCTCATTTCTGGATAACTCTTGCCCAGCTCCTGCAGCTATCATTTTCAGCCAGGGGTCACCCGTGAGCATTGCCACTCTCACCCTGCTCTCTGAGGAGAACTCGTGTCCTGGAGCTTTGAACTATGCCACTGATGGGACTTCCTTCTAGCAACCATCAGACTGGAAGGTTTGGAAGGGTAGACCTAAGGAAAAAGGAGACACATTAACAGCTCTGTGGATAGGCAGCAGTACTGCCATTCTGGTTGTTAACAATGAAGATTGAATGTTTGTCTTCCGGAAATGCTTATGTTTAAATGTAATTCCCAGTGTGATGGTATTAGGAGGTAGGGCCTTTGGGAAATGCTTAGATCATGAGGATGTAGGCCTCATGAATGGGAGTAGTGTCCTTATGAAAGGGACTCCAGAGAGGTCCCTCACCCCTTCCTCCATATGCCGACATAGCAGGAAGACAGTCGTCTATGAACCAGGAGGTGGGTCCTCACCAGACACCTAATCTGCTGGCACCTTAATCTTGGACTTCCTAACTTTCCGAACTGTGAGAAATAAATGTTTGTTGTTTAAAACAAAATGGAACAGAAACGTACACTCCTCCCACTCTGGCTGCCAAAGAGCTGCCCTTCTGAGCTCTGGGAATCCCTGTCCACCTCCACCTACATCGGCAGCCCTGCCCCCGCCCCCAAGAGACTTGTTAACATCCAGCACAGCAGGGGCCTTCCAGAACCCTGCTCCAACATGATACTGAGCATCAGTTCAGATTAGTTGATGCCGATACCCTCCTAGTTGTTAAATATTTTAAAAGTCACCCCTGAGTTAGAAGTTAATGAAATCACCTATTACTTGGAATATCACCAGAGCCTGATGGCTTCTCCCCCGCTTCTTTTCTCTTTTCCCTGAGAGGCTCTTGCCATCGACTCCCTCCTCACCATGTGTCTTACTAGGATGTCTTCCTTTCCAGAGGTTACAGGCAGTTGAACAGCAGTAGACTAAACTGTTATAGAGATCTTAAGCTGCTGGATCACTACAAGCTGAAATTGATTACATCTGAGCTGGAGAATTTTGGAATGAGAGAACATGGCTGGAAAATTTGGTGTTCAGTATATGTGGGGTTTTGTGCTGTGATTCCTGCTTTGTCCCTTTTTCTCCCATACCATTCATTGTATCCAGAGTAATGTAGGTCTCAATTATTCTCCCCCCCCCTTATTTCAGATCATTAAAGAGGATTTTTTGTCCATTTTATGAAACTTCTAAGAAGCATTTCTTTTCTTTTCTAAAAATATACAGTTATTTTTATTTTTAAAATTTATTTCTTTATTTAATTTTTGGCTGCACAGCGCAGCATGCAGGATCTTAGTTCCCCGGCGAGAAATTGAACTAGCGCCCCTTGCAGTGGAAGCCCTGAGTCTTAACCACTGGATCCCCAGAAAGTCCTGGCATTTGCTTTCTTTTCACTAATTAACTGTAATTGTATTTTCATAGTGACAATGCTTTAAGAAAGATCTAACAGAAGTGAGTGATTTTTTTTTTTTTTTTTTTCCGGTACGCGGGCCTCTCACTGCTGTGGCCTCTCCCGTTGCGGAGCACAGGCTCCGGACGCGCAGGCTCAGCGGCCATGGCTCACGGGCCCAGCCGCTCCGCGGCATGAGGGATCTTCCCGGACCGGGGCACGAACCCGCGTCCCCTGCATCGGCAGGAGGACTCTCAACCACTGCGCCACCAGGGAAGCCCCGAAGTGAGTGATTTTGACTCAAAATTCTTGCACACTTTCTTGACGTATTTTAGCCCTTCTTCTCATTCTTTTAATCCTTATGTATGTGCTTCAGATCATATTTTCTTCCCAGCTGTTGCCATTTTAATTATTGTCAAATTGAAGATATGGGTGTGCACTATCATGAATAAGGGCGCTAGATTTTAAGTCAGTAGATTCTAGATTAATTTTTGTCATTGATTAAACTGGGTGACCTAAAAAAGTAACCTTATTCCTAAAGTTGCTCATGTATGAATTAACAGGATTGGAATAAAGATAATCTCAGCTCACTGCCAGCTCTAAGGTTCTAGGATTCATTGATGTTATTTTCCTGTTCAAATAGTAGCAATAATTAGCATGTACAGTGTTTTATATACATCATCTCATTTGAACCTTACAGCTACTCTAACAGGTTGGCAAAATGAATAAAGGATCCTTCTCACCAGTTTAGAGCCTGAAAAGAAAAAAAAAAAGCAATTAAGAAATTCATGAATTACCCTTCTGAATTACCCACTCCAATTTCAAAAATTGAATGTCGGTTTATGGAAGTCATTCTTTCTGTCTCCATCACAGGTGTTAGCATCTGAATGTGTTGGCTGAGCTCGGCATCCTACTGTGAAATGATAGTTCCGCAGCTAGTTGTTAAACATATGTGTTTGAGTGTAAACATAAATATGTATATAAACAGGTTGTAGGACGCAGGGGTTGTAGTCAAGGAGGAGGATAAGTAGAAGAAAGAACAGAATTACCCATTAGCTTCGAGAAGGAAAGAAAGACACCTAACATCTATTAACTGCCCAATGTTTGTTTTTGGTGTTATCTTAATTAATCTTCACATCAATCCTATGTGAAGTACATAGTCACTTATCCATTCTACAGATTCAGAAATCTAAACTCAGAGCTGTTAATTGGGTCAAGTTCTCATAGGTTAGAGTCAATATTTATACTCCAGCATGCCTTTCCACTGCATCCTTAAAGCGATTCATTTGTCCTTTAACCCATTCATTCAACAAATTTTTATTCAGCACTTAGTATGTGTCAGGCTCTGTGCTAGGCAGTGAGAAAAACTTCACACCAAGAAAGGTCTCTGTCATCCTGGGTTTACAAATTCTAAATCCTTGATATCTGTACCTTCTATGGAGGCTGAAGGCAGGAAGGATCAGAGGTTAGGGAGAGGATGGTATCAGAGGTATGCCGATAAAACGTGTGACAACAGGGTCTTGGAGGAAGTGGGGAAGCCCTGATTTGTAGCACTCGACAATTTCTGTGTATAGATACTCCCAAAATAGCCTATTTCAATTAATGCTACGCCATCACTGAATGCAGGGAGGAGATGCAGATAGTCTCCTGAGCTGAATGTGTTAGCTCCCACACACTGCTGGGCAGGATAAAAAGTAAAATGATAGAAAGGGACTTCTGATAACTAAAATAAGGTTATCTCACTCTGCACAGGCACAAGTATCTCTAATATTGCAGAGAGCATTATGATTAACAAGACATTTTTTCCTATTTATTTATCATGTGTAATCCTCACAACCCCATGAAAAGGCATTTTCAGAAAGTTTTTATTTTATATTGGAATATAGCTGATTTACAATGCTGTGTTAGTTTCAGGTGCACAGCAAAGTGATTTAGTTATACATATACATATATCTTGTTTTTATCAACTTCTTTTCCCATATAGGTTATTACAGAGTATTGAGTAGAGTTCCCTGTGCTATACAGTAGGTCATTGTTGATTATTTATTTTTAAAAAAAAATTTACTGGAGTATAGTTGCTTAAGAATGTTGTGTTAGTTTCAGGTGTACAGCAAAGTGAATCAGTTATACATATACATATATCCACTCTTTTTTTTTTTTTTAGATTCCTTTCCCATACAGGCCATTACAGAGTATTGAGTAGAGTTTCCTATGCTATACAGCAGGTTCTTATTAGCTATCTATTTTATATATAGTAGCATGTATATGTTAATCCCAACCTCCTAATTTATCCCTCCCCCCACCTCTCCCCTTTGGTAACCATATGTTTGTTTTCTAAGTTTGTGAATCTGTTTCTGTTTTGTAAATAAGTTCATTTGTATCATATTTTAGATTCCACATATAAGTGATATCAATGATATTTGTCTTTCTCTGACTTACTTCACTTAGTATGATAATATCTAGGTCCATCCATGTTGCTGCAAATGACATTATTTCATTCTTTTTATGGCTGAGTAGTATTCCATTGTATATGTGTACCACATCTTCTTTATCCATTCATCTGTTGATGGACATTAGGTTGCTTCTATGTCTTGGCTATTGTAAATAATGCTGTAATGAACATTGGGGATGATGTATCTTTTCAAAGTATTCTCTGGATATATGACCAGGGATGGGATTGCTGGATCATATGGCAACTCTATTTTTAGTTTCTTAAGGAACCTCCATACTGTTCTCCATAGTGGCTATACCCATTTACCTTCCCACCAACAGTGTACCAATTTACATTCCCACCAATAGTATAGGAGCATTCCCGAAAAGACATTTTGAAGATGGGGTAACTAAGCCACTCTGAGGCTAAATACCTCATCCAATATCATGCAGCTCAAAAGTGGCAGAACCAAGCTTCAAAAACCATGCCCTTCATGACACCACACTGGCTCAGAAAAACCAAGATTGGCCGCTACTTTATAAGTGCCTACTTCATAAGTCTATTTTAATTCACTTGGTTGGAGCATAATGATGATACTAGTGTTGTTACATTATTTTTCTAATTTCTGTTATTCACCATCCTCGGTCAATATATGCACCCTTAATAAGATCAATGTATGCCTTTGGTTGTGTACAAGAGTACAAGAGTGTGAAAGAGGCTGATCACTACCAGACAACCCCAACAATGGTATCCACCAAAGATTTCAACACGAGTCAGTGCCTTCACTTCCATATTCCAAAGCCAGCACTCATCTTTGCACAAGTGATCTTCCTCTGGGAGAAATCAATACCCTACCTACAGTCAGTAAAAAATAATGCTAGTAAAGCAACTTAGTGTAAGGCTGGAAGCCAATGAGCAATCAACTTCTCATGTACCCACAGCAAACTGATGACAGTTATATGGCCAGTAGTTAAAACAAGGCATTTTGTGAAATTAGCATTTCCATAGACGCTTTTAATTTGGTCTTGTTGGCTGTCTTATCTGAGCAGGACAAATTTAGAGTGAACATAGACTGCAAGTAGAGATATTCCATATCACAGTTATGAGAAAAGAGCCGATTATTCTCAGGCAACATAACAGAAAAATGTGCAGCTAGATATGGCCACTGGATTAAGGATAGTCAGCGTCTCCCAACTACTCAGCATGTGCTAAGCACTCTGCTGGAAAACTACGGGGGAGGCAAAGATATATAAGCCTTGATTCTCGTTCCTCAAAAGAAGGTTTAGAAAAACTCAGTAGTGCACCAGGCTTTTTAGGAGGTGGGCAGCTATCAAAAGAAGAGTGCACTGTTCTGACAGAGGCTGAATCCTAGCTCTGCTATGCACCACCACGTGATCCTGGAGAAACTACCTCAAGTTCCTTGACCTCCAACTTCTCAAGGGTGATATCTACCTTGAAGATATGTAACAGGTGTCTGCCAATAGTAGCAATTTAAGTGATGGTTAACTTCTTGTTATTATTTTCCTCCAAAGAATATTGGTGGCAGGGAAGCAGTGATGGAACTTCATCAAGTTGGAACCAAGGACAAAAAATTTAAATTTGTCCAGGGACTTTCCTCACTGAAGTTCCCTTTTTTTTTCCCTATGGTAATTTTTTTCTTAACATTTTTATTGGAGTATAATTGCTTTACAATGGTGTGTTAGTTTCTGCTTTATAACAAAGTGAATCAGTTATACATATATATATATATATCCCCATATCCCCTCCCTCTTGCGTCTCCCTCCCTCCCACTCTCCATATCCCACCCCTCTAGGTGGTCATAAAGCACTGAGCTGATCTCCCTGTGCTATGTGACTGCTTCCCACTAGCTATCTATTTTACATTTGGTCGTGTATATAAAAAATGGTCATGAAGAACCTAGGGGCAAGACAGGAATAAAGACGCAGACCTACTAGAGAATGGACTTGAGGACACGGGGAGGGGAAAGGGTAAGCTGGGACAAAGTGAGAGAGCGGTAGTGTATATATAGACATATATGAAGTTCCATTTTTTTGTTTTGACTGCATCTGTAGTCTTAGAGTCGCTCTATTTTTGTCAATTTAGGTGCCATGCACCGAGAGTGGGGTTAGAAGACTCTCTGGTTCATGTACTCTAATTTTGCACATTAAAACTATGTAGGAAAGGTGTGGTATGTTGAGTTGTTTTGAATTCATAAAGTATGAGATCAAAAAAATTCTCTTTTGAAAAATAAAATGTATGCTATATTCTTTATAATCTCTTGCTTTCCTATAAAACAAGTCTTTAATTTTCCAAATAATTCTATATGTATTAACCCAATTGACCCTCACAGCATGTTTGCGAAGTGGGTAGGGGAGATAGGTGTTCATTTTCCCATTTTATAGATAATAAAACTGAGGTTAAGTAAAGTGTGGGTTTAACCACTACATCTTGAGGTTGATTCTACAGCATCATTTATATTCATGACTGTCTTTGCCTATTTCCTCCAGAAAACTTGTTCTACATATTATTTTTACCAATATTACTTTATATAATGCTTAATATACCTTGGCAAATATATTAGTATTAGAAATACATTTTTTCATTCAAATAATTGCCATAATGCATTAAATATTTACTTATCTGGTTTTTTTTTTTAAGGATCTGATACAACCAGGACTTCTTTTCTAAAACTCTTACGATTTCTAAAATTGAGACACTTCCACAGCAGCAATGGAAAATAAGTTGGAGTTCCCAATATGCATTTAATATTACATAAACATATTCTTATTTAGTAGAAGATAAAGATGTGGTAAAACTAAATAGATAGCATAAATAGATTTCAGAACACTTAATCTCTCACCTCCTGTTAGGTATTTTGGCTAATATGAGCATTTGTCAATTGCACCACATTTTAAAATGAAATTGGTATCTTGTCTCCCACATGGGAATGGAATTTCTAGGTCAATAGGCCCTTAAATGTCATGAATTGCAATATAGATGACACTTGTCAAAGTCTCGGTGATCAATTCAGATACAAACCTGACTCGAGGACTGAAGAGTCCAAGTCAAATTGATGTATGAGACAAAGTCCAGGTTTAACGTGGTGACATGGTGAGTAGTACCTTTCCTGGGACAAAGCTGCAGGACCTCCACTGAGATTGACACTCCCAGGCCTTCTCATTTCTCATCAAGCCAGGGTTGGATCACTTCTGTTTTCCTAGCACTATGCCCATTAGGCTTTCCATTAGGCAGCTGGGCAGAGAAAAAAAGGAAAGAGCCAACATAGTCCTCTTCTTTCAAATCTCTGTAAATTCTACCTTATGATATGGTTTTTCACACAAAGGGATATTGAATGCCAGTGGAGAACAAGCAACAAGAAACTTACAGAAGCAAATCTCTGGCGCATCTACAAGCAAAATGGGTCCAAATGCAGATGTAGAGAAGCAACTCTGGTGAGCCCTCAATCACTGAGATCACCAAGGTAGGTGACATGCTAAGTTATGAAAAGGGAGTTGGATACAATGGTATTGATCTCTGGTGGCCTTGGTCTGCAGCGGCTTGAAGCAGGATTTGGTTCCTGGCCAGAGACTGAGGTCAGGCCATTGCAGTGAGAGTGTTGAATCCTAGCCACTAGACCACAAGGGACCAGTGGCCAGTGACAAGGCCCTGGCCCATCAACTGTGTAGAAATGAATTTCCACATAGAGATGGAAAGTAGTGAAACAAGTAAAGTGATTATTAGGAGGAAAAAGAATATGTGTGGATAGACAAACGGGCGGCCTCAGAGAGAGTCGTGCCCTCGTGGTAGTTTGAATCACTTATATGGGGCACTTCTTCTGGGTTTCCTCTGGCCAATCATCTTGCTTTGCCTGGCTCTGAGTCCGTATTTGGTTTATCTCAGGGTCCTCCTGTGTGTGCGTGCATCTCTCAGCCAAGATGGATTCTACCAAAGAGGCCTATGGGTAGGTTGACATCACTTACTATGGGGTGGCACCCCCTCCCTTTTTGACCCTTGAGGAGCCTTTCTGCGCATGTGTAGTCTGGAAGGTCTCCTTGACTTAAAGAATGAGGAATATGTGGTCTTTTACCTCTTACCTGGGCAGGGCTTAGCTTCTCCTCCCACCTGCTATTTTGGAGTATCTGTCCACAAGGGACAAACTCCAGCTGCTCAGCCTGGGGCCCATCTATCTCCTGCCTCAGTATGAGCCTCTGGAACACAGGAGCCATCTTTACAAAGTGATACTATCTTTAGGGAGTGTTTACTAGTTGTCACACACTTAATAAGACTTTTATATTTATTATCTCAAAAAATACTCACATAGGCTCCCTAAGTTAGGTACTGGTATTATTGTTGCTCTAAAGATGAAGAAAGCAAGTCCCGAGGTCCATGACCAGGAAAGCTGGGATGTGAAAGCAGAGCTCTCTGACTCCAGATTGTTACCCATGGCGTCCTATCTTTTTTTCCGCCTCTGTACACTCCATAGTATTCTACACAGTAGGACTCAGAGGACTGGATTGGGTGGAAATAAATGAAATCTAAAAGTTTCATTTGAAATCAGAATCTAACAAGATCACAAGGTTATTCTCAACAGGAAGAATTTCCAAGGAAACATCTTTAATCCACATCTTAGAATTGAAGAATAACTTTCCTCTTTCATTCATTCATTTACTGATAAATAAAAAAAAATATATGTATTTTGTGCCTACTTGGTGCTAGATTTGCTGATGTTTGGGGATCATTGTGGCAAATGAAACAGGCAAGGTCTCTGTTTCCATGTGGTTTTGTTCCAGTGGGGAAGGTGGCAGTTGCGGTTAGGTGCTATAAAGGAAATAATCAGAGTTATGACTTAGAGATTTACTTGGGGAGGTGTTTTTAGACAGGATATTGAAGGAAGTCTTCTTTGAGGTGACACTTACATTAGGACCAAAACAAGAAAGAACCAGGCATAAGAAGAGCTGGGAAAAGCTTTCCAAATGTAGAGAAAACAGCAAGTGAAAAGGTCCTGAGGCAGAAACAATGTAGGTGTGAACAAAGACTAGAAAAGGCCAAGTGGCTGGCAGGTCCCAAGTGAGGAAGAAAGCAGATACACAGAGAATCCGAGAGGGAACAGGGACCAAATGAGGCACGACCTCCTGGGCCAGGAGTCTGGAGGGTATTGTGAGTGCAGTGCAAACCTTTGAAAGAATTTTAAGCCAGAAAGTGATGGAATCTTGTTGGTAGGCTACTGACAGAGTTATGATTACCTAATGAGAGGACATAAATTTAAATTAACAAATAACTGCCTACCTATCTACATACATACATAAAGTTCAGGACACAGCCCTAGAGAGCCACCAACAGAGAGAGATTGGCAGAGGAGGTGACACAAACCAAAAAGAATGGAAATTATTGTACAGTGAAAAAAGAGGGCACCTAAAATAGAGCCGCCATGCGACCTTCTAGGAGAGGATACTGGAGAAGATAAGTCATGATTGGCTTTGGAAATGAAGATGCACACTCAGTGAAGGAATTTTCTAGAATGTCTGGGCAATGTGGAGTGCATTCTACTGAGAAGGTAAACAGTAAAGTCGAAGTCTGTCAAAATTCCATAAAAAAGGAGGCTCTTTGTTATGCAATAAGCAATTTTGTCACTTTTCAGGGCTACCTTTAGTTGGTCCTCTGAATTTTATCTGTACTTATGGCTTCTTTCAGTTCCTGTATAAACAAATCGTAATTTTTTGGAATGCTCTGCTTGTTATGCATCCTCTTTCTGTTCAGTGGGAAAGATATGCCATCCTATTATTAATTAGATCCCTAGCATTCCTAAACAAGGCTTTCCCTTTATCGGCATATTTTGCAGTCCCTCTGCATTTTCTTTGAATGGTTTCTCTACGTTGGCTGATAATTCGTGTTGTCCAGACGTTGGACCATTCAATGCGCAGTTGCCCGTCAGAAGATAAAGCATCGTGTTTCCATGAAGTTTCACCAGGAAGGGCACTTGCAGAAGAAATCCGGGTTTGGGTTTAGGATGCCTTTTGGAAGGCTCCAAACAATGTCAGGGAAAGTGGATGGCAGGATAATGGGTGGAGGGTGGGAGTGGAGGAGGGGTTCTTAGATGACAGGTTGCTGAATCGGGAACCCTGAGACTTGTGAAGTACTCTGTCAGGAACATTAAGTATCCAAAAGTGATAAAGCTTCAATTTGCTAGTCCATTAGACTAATTACTGCAATAATTAAGTAACTACTTGATTAGAACTAATGGGTACCTAATTATCCAGGAGAAAAGTATCAGGTGGCAATTATCAGGTGGCAATTAATAGACTGGAGTTAATGTCTTAGCACTGTCTTTGTATGAATTCATAAGCAAGGTAAAGAAAACAAACAATAACTTATTAATATTTATTGATGCCACAGTATTTTTCAGCTTGTTTCATTTACACAGAACCAATTAGTGGAGAGACCGTTAGAGTTGCAGGATATAAAGGGAATGAAGCACAGTTAGCTTTTTAAAGGTACAAGATCTCATTAGCAATAACGACTAACATTTAACCAGAACCAACCTGTGATATTAGCTTTGTTGCTGTGAATTTATTGAAAGGGGATCACAGAGGTGAAAAATCAATAGTCATGATAGAATCTGTGGGAAATTGGATAATGTACTGAAGTCAAGGGCCTTACTAAAGATTTTTCTTGGTCCACTGGAAACCTCACATCTATTTTCCCCATGGTACTTTCAAATGGCTGGGGAGAGAGATGGATGGGAAGAAATGTAACTTATTACAAAACAAACTTTTCTTACGAGCACATACCACAAAGAAGCCTCAGATTTCTCACAGTATGAATGGTTACCTCTCTAAGTCAGTGTTTGTGAAGCACTGACTATGACCTGCTGCTAATATCAGAAAATATTTGTCATGGAAATAAGATGTTAGAACAAGACTTTCATCTATAGCAGCATTGTTCTATGCGTATAGTCCTGCCTCCTACAAAACCACATTGCTACAAAGCATCAGGCAGTGTTTGAAATGTATGACTCAAGTTTAGAGGAGAAAACAGGTCAGCTATTTATTTATTTATTCTTTAATTCAGAAAAACACATGCTACAAGGTTGTAAGGCTTCTGGGCAAACATAAGAACAAGAGCTGAACTGCAGGATCATGAGACTGAAAAAATCTTTTACCGAACATTCGGAGTTGAACATTTCAGCTGCTTAATGAAAATAAAAGCTACATGCTTGTTACTTTCTTTTCTAGTTTCAATGAATTCTTTTTTCAAGACAACTATTTTTAAAAATTCAGGAGAGGTTTGGACCTGTGTTAAATTTATTAACATTTTAAAAGTCATATAATTAACCCTGCAGTAGAGGAAAACCCCATCTACTTTTATTTTATTTCCTCGCCCAGTATAAATAATTGAAATGGGTTTTAATCATATTTGAGGGGAAAAAAAATCACCTTATATGAGAATGCATACAATGACAAATGGAGATAAATCTAAAATTTATAGAAAGGGAGCATTTGCATAACTGCAGAATCCAAACATATAGGGCATTAAGAGTAACAATTATTGCAAAGGGCATGAAAAATTCAACTTTGGTTTCATGACGGGAGCCCGGATTCCTAACATGATTAAGATAATACATCATGAGGCCCTCTCTTATTAAAGGCATAATTGTTGTTAGGGGCAGAAGTGGCGTTAACACTAATCTAGCTTTATATATGTACAAATATAGAGAGAAGCGAACTTGGAGACGCTTGCTTTTGGTGATCCATAGGCATTTTATTAATGTTTGAATAATAACCGCCTACAGGGCCTGTTATAAATTAAAGGGACGGATTGAGATATAAATTTTTATGAGGACTAGTTATACATTTCCATTATGTGTTTAAAAATGAAGGAATTACTGTGAGCACTGCAGTACTCACATTTATTTGAGGTGATTTGGACGGGAGGGACGGCAGAGGAGAGCGACTGCATGGTGGCAGTAAGAAAGATGTATCTGTCCCTTTGAAGAGATACATCATATGTCATGCATGAACTCTGTTCTACCAGAGATGTTCCTTCACTGCTGAATCTGCATGATTATTTCTGTGACAATAGCGAGTGATGATAGAGCATGAGGTTCAGGCCACTTAAGGGGGTTTCATATGGTTAAATCCTGGAAGACCTGGCTATTATCTACCTGCTAATGCAATAATGGAAGTCAGCGATTACCGCGAAGCAATTCTGAGTCCTTTCTCTGCTCCTGAGGTACGATCTAGGGTTTTACTAGTGGCCCAAATGCCTTTGGAGAAGCAGATCCCAGTAAATGACAATCATCCTTCTTCCTTAACGTCTTTGATCAGTTTTCTCGACACTGTCCTCAGTTTTGCACATAGAATGGGTCTATGAATCGCCACTGTTTATGAACTGTACCCCCAAGAGGATTTAGGAAGACCCCTGGTCAACTTGCTCACTGTCTATGTGCTAGCACACTCACATAGATAAAGACACACGTGCAACTATATATGGATACATAGATTTATGGATTTAACCCAAACCCTAAGGATATAAATGCACGTTAGAGAATACTGCTTTCCCTGTCACCAGGAGCTCCATACAAACTTTAAAGTCAAGCAGGTCTGAGGTTGCTCCCCAGTGAAGATACGAAACGGTGATTTGAGCAAGCTGTTTAACTGGTAACTCTCAGTTTCCTCAGGTGTAGAAGAAAAGCTTACTCAGTTATTGGGAAGATTAAACGTGATTTATTTTAAGGTGCCTGGTACATAATAGAATCCTAATAAGTGTGTGTTAGTTTGTTAGGACTGCTGTAATAAAGTACCAAAGACTAGGTGACCTAACAGAAATGTATTGCCTCCCAGTTCTGGAGGCTGGAAGTCCAAGATCAAGGCATTGGCAGGGTTGGTTCCCTCTCAGGGCTGTGAAGGAATGATTTGTTACAGACATTTCCTTGGTTTATAGATGGCTGTCTTCTCACTATGTCTCTTTACATTGTCTTTTTCTTAAGGTACATTTCTGTATCCAAATTTCCTTTTTTATAAAGACATTAGTCATTTTAGATTAGGATCCATCCTAATGACCTAATTTTAACTTGATTACATCTGTAAAGACCCAATCTCCAAATAAGGTCAGATTCTGAGGTCCTGGGGTTTAGGACTAAACATATGAATTTAGGGGGGACATAATTCAACCCATAACAAAATGTTTGATGAATGAATACAATGAATGAATAAATACAAAAAATTGATCAATGATGTTGCAATGATAAAGAGTGTGCTTTCAGTTTATTTTCAAGTCATCATGCCCCCTATGCCCCCTATTCCCAGCCTCATTTAGTAATCTGGATAAGATGCTCAAACTTTCCGTATTGCTCGTGTTCACCCATTTACTCTGGCAATATGACAAGAATATTATGAAAATTTTTTTCATTGCAACTTGACATGAACTAAACCCAGGTGTGCTAGGTGATTATGGGCCAATGCATACAGGTGATAGGCAATCCAGTACCCTCCACCAGCTTGTGCTTCCAGTTTATCTATGGGAGTCCCTAGCAAAAGCATCATTGCTTGAATGATTATAATGATGACCAAATAAAAGAAGCAAGTAGAAGAAAAGCAGAGCTCTTGTTGTGCTGATTTTAAAGTAGACTGTACTATTCAAATGTGTCTTTTCAAAACCCAGAAAACTCCCTAATCATAGGGCTATTGGAATTTAAATTCCAGAGCATCGGCTCTTTACCGACAGGCTGCTATTTACCAATTTTAACAATAATGTTAAAAGGCTACACAAAGGTCTACCTTTCCCATCAGTGTGCAATGCAGTCAGGTGAAGCCCAGGGAGCAGGGTGTGTCCTCCAAGTGTGCACTCCCCAGCTGTCCCTGCACAGATGATTAATAAGGGACCCCAGGCACTCTTTTCTCTGACATCAGTTTCATCTCTAAATGGTGCTTTCTAAGATAGAAAATGTGAATTCCTTCACACACAGTGGTACTTGCAGTTATGGTTGTTTTAGTATTATTTTCATAGGTGGAACTGAAGAGAAGAGGGACCCAAAGCAACTGATGTCCCTTGAACTTTCCTTTTTATTTCATCTCAATCTTCCGGTTTTAATTCACAGGTGAGCTGAGTGGCCAAAGAGACTGACTCATGATTCCTGGGCACCTCTGAACTGTGCCTTGGAAAGCAGCAGCATGACTTTCCCTTGGGGAGGTGGAGGAAAGGAAGTTTGAAAGTGAAACATGCCACTCTGCATAGCCCACGTCTGTAGATCTTGTGTAGTAGGTGCTGGGCACAAAGAGGAGATGGGACCTCAGAGGTTCTGCCCTCTAGCGCAGTTACCAGAATAAGGGGGAGGGATGTCAGGGGCAGAGGCCATCAGTTCCTAAGCATCAATGTTTAATCACCCTCCTCCCTGAGGATGAGGAGAACAATCATCTCCTCAGACTGATGATTAAAATAATGGGTCACTGAACTGAAAAGGGGAGAAGAGGGTAATGCTGCACCAAGACAAAGGAGTGGAAGGTCTGTTGTCAGCAGATGCGTGATGACTGGACTCTTCAACAGCCGTACATCAGAAGCAGTGCCCATTCGCCAGCCATCTGACACAGACTGCCTTAGGATGGTTTCATAAACGAAGGGCTCTGCCACCATAGCTAGAAAAGGAAGGCGCTGGAGTGTTTTATCTGCCAAAGTGTGTGTGTAGAGATGATTGAAGTCCAGAAGATGGGAAAGTGGGAATTTGAGCATGGGTGTAATTTAGTACATTTACCCTCATGGTTGCTGGAATTTTCACGACTATATCTCTATCTATATCTATAATCAGTCTATGTATCCATCTAGCTAGGAAATGTACACATATCTGTATTTATATCATATACACATATATTTGGGCATCAGTGTTATTTCTAGCAGCACTGGGCTTTTACTTTTTTCTAGTAGGGTAATAAAGCTAGAAGAGGTCTTGTCATTTCTTTGTCTTCTCATCTTCTCATATTGCTGGGATTTTCTTGATATCAAAGGGGGCAAAAATGAAACATAATGTGATGAGAAAAGAAATGATACAATGTTCAGAAATTATTTTCCCTTAAAAGAGTTTGATTTCACTTCGGCTCAGGTGAAAGTTCAGTTTGGTTCTTATTTTATCCACACCATTTGCGCATCCCTTGTGACAATCTCAGCTTCCCGAGTCCCTCTATCATTCTCCTTGTGTTCAGTCCCATCTTCCTCATTCTTGTATAATGCGGCTGTGTTATGAACTGGTCTGGACCTGCCCCAGCATTTAAAACATGGCCTGTCTCATATGCTGTACCCTGAAAGAACAAGTCCATTTGGTTTTTTCTTGTTCAATACTTCCAAATCCATTGCCCAAATTCTGAACTTTGTTATTTTGTTCTTGCTGCAATCTTGGAGACCAAACCTGATTTTATTTTATTTTTTTTAACTGGGTTTCTTTAATCCTACTGACACTCTTCTCCCCTTTTCAGCTCAGTTACCCATTATTTTAATCATCAATCTGAGGAGATGAAGGGAATCTGTAGTGAGGTTAGGGAGAGGTTAAAGAAAGAAAAATGGATGTGAAATAAAAGGTAAATTCCCCTACAGTTTTCCATATTTTGAATGAATAGTTGAAAATTTTACGTAACAAGAACATTATTATTATTATTAGCCTAAAATGAGACTTAAAATACCTCAAATTCAGGAATCAGTCTTCCTTTTATCTATGAAAATAATATAAAAAGTTTATTTGACGTATTTTTTCAGTCATGGTGATATAGGTGTATACTAGAGCCCTCCTAACCTTTGTGAATGAGGTCACGTGTGATGTGTGCTGTGAAAAGAAAGCACCTATAACCATTTGACCTCGTTGGTCTTCTCCAATTAACCAGCAAGCCCAGCCCAGAATCCCCTTGGGGAAAAGAGGTGAAGAATCATGTACTCATTGTAGTTATTCAGCTTTTAAAAGTACTGTTGTTGACTCAAAGAGTTTAATCCACCACTACCACCTCCTACTCCCCCATTCTAGCACTTAACTTGCTATCAGGAAGTGAACAGGGCCCTGGGGAATGAATGAACCAAGCTCACTATTTCTTTGATGCCCTCCATGGAAGCTCAAAAGCACTTTCCCCTGAATAGATCATTTAATCTCCTTGTATCACAGCATCCTCTCTTGTGAGATGGAGGTCATCATAATAGAATATTTCAAAGGGTTATTGGGAAAAAACTATCTAGTTAGCCATTATAGAGCATTTTACAAATATGAAGTTCTTTATCCAGTCCAAATAATGCTTGAAAGCATAAAATTGTATACGGTTATCGAGTATTATCATTGTGGCCTTCCTATTTCTCCAGGCATTAATCTTTTCTTCCTTTTCCACCTCCTTTCACATTATTATGTACAGAAATACAGTTCCTCTCTTTTCTCTCTGACTACGGGATTGAGAGTCTTCAGTGCTGAAGAGGAAAGCTCTTAGAAGGATCACTTGTCAGTTCAAGTGCAAAAGTTTTCAACTAGAGAATTGTCACCAACAAGTGAATCTGAATGTCTTCTAGAGAAATAGGATATTGAAGTGAGAAGTTAGATTTTTATTTTTTAAAGATCCAAAAATCTACTACTTAGAAAACAAAAACGTCTGACAGGGAGAGTCGTTATTAGCATGTAAGGCCATGGTATAAATATCTGTTCATCCATCCCTAAAGGACCTGCCCAAAGTTCACAGTAAAAGAAAGAGGATGACAGACTTTCTTTATTTCTTTATTTTATTTCACTTTTTAAATTGAAGTATAGTTGAATTACAATGTGTTAATTACTGCTGTACAGAAAAGTGACTCAGTTATATATATATATATATACACACACACATTCTTTTTCATATTCTTTTCCATTATGGTTTATCACAGGATATTGAATATAGTTCCTTGTGCTATACAGTAGGACCTTGTTGTTTATCCACTCTATATATACCAGTTTGCATCTGCTAATCCCAAACTCCCAATCCATCCCTCTCCTACCCCCTCCCACTTGGCAACCACCAGGCTATTCTCTATGTCCGATTCTGTTTCTGTTTCGCAGATAGGTTCATTTGAGGATACTAATCTTTCTGAATCCAAAACCTGTGCTCTATTTTTCATGCATGCTGAAACAAATTGCCCTTCCATTATCCACTATCTACTGATTAATATAGACAAACTAGCATGACCCAAGTTATCTACGTAGTGATGGAGCTTCTATTTTGTACCATGGGGGCATGTGTCCCCTCACTGACTTGTTAAGCCCCTGCTCAGACAGCCACCCATTGCAGAAGGACCTAGAGCATTGAAAGTAGAATGTTCTCACTTGTAACCTTACAAATTAACATCTCTAGGCCTCCCTCCTCATCGTTAGTAAATGTTGGCTCTGTGAAATTTCTTTTAGAAGATAACCGAAAAGAGAAGACTGTAAATGGAAGCATGGAATTGAGGAATTGACACCGCTCATCTTATTGCAATAGTTATAGGAAGGAGTAGAAGTGATTTTACTGGATAGAATTGTAATATTTTATAATTGGGATTTTTTTACTCAGGGTCCCAGTATGACTGCCAAGTTAAAATGGATTTTTATTTAGTGATATTTTGATCTCTGCAAGTATTGTAAATCTTTCTACCTATTCCAGTGAATGTGAAATCATTGCATGGGGGGAAGAAAGGTTGAGCTACTAGGCTAGAAGGAGCTATTATAAAATTTCAGTTTTAAAACTCCATAATCAGAATATGTGCATATGCATAAAATGTAATGGGGTATCTAGGGAGGAATCTCCACAATTAAAATATTAAATTTATTCCAACATATTCAAATTTGCACTAAATTTCCAGTTATTTGAAGATTTAAATATATATGTGTATATATATATATATATATA
Organism: Globicephala melas; assembly: GCF_963455315.2. Lineage (NCBI taxonomy): Eukaryota > Metazoa > Chordata > Mammalia > Artiodactyla > Delphinidae > Globicephala > Globicephala melas. The sequence goes on from NC_083315.2 coordinate 45,128,039, forward strand.
TATATATATATATATATATATATATATATATATATATATTACCCCATGAAAGCCTCAGCTGTTGTCTTTGTGCGAAACAAGTCTAATATTCAGTATCTAGAATCCTTTTCACATCTTTAGAGGAACTTATTTATTAGTAAATCTATTTCTTTCACTTCTTAAGGCATCAAATAAACTTTGAAAATTGGTCCTATTTCTTTAACTGTAGGTAAATATCACCAATAATCTTATGAAGTGGTAGCCGATCTTGGATGTCTGCTATGGCAAATCTAAGGTTTCCAATTCCTTATGGTCCCTAACAGCATTAATCAAGGCAGCACAACTTACTTAAAAGGAACAGATGATTAATCTTGACAATAGTGATGTAAACAGAACTCTAATTCATGAATTGGCGATTACCCTTCCCCCCACCACTGGGGTATTTGCTCTTTGTTTGAGATTTACCCTGTGCCATGTACATATTATAAGAACAAAAGAGAGTTCTTTATCTTTAAAAATATCCATTCAGTTCAGCTTACAGAACAGGGGAAAAATTGCTATATTTATCAAGGTTGATTTTGTTTTCCAAGTCTCTAATTTGAAACTGAAGAATGCAAGACTACATACATCAGGTGTTTCTAGCAAAATAGCGGCAGCAGCAGCAAATCATAGACATTTGTCATTCCTTAGAGCTGTCTGACAGTTCTGACAATTCATTAGGCTGAGCTGAAAAGAGGTTTAGAAAGCAAAGAAGGGATCGCAGGTAGGAGAGTTGCTTTTGCATGATCCAGTAATGGCTGATTTGTATCATTTTCGGTGATGGATACACTGTTCAGATTAAACTCAGCAGGGTTTTCTCCCTTCTCTCTTTCCATGATTTCTCCCTACCCCCAGCTTCCTTCCTCTAGAGGCCCCCAGGACACTGAGCATAGGCTGTACCCTCAGTAACATTTTATCCTTAAAGGTATGTTCACATAATATAACAAGGAAATGCTCCCTTCCAAAAGAAGCTGCTTTGGAGATGGAGGGAGTCAGTGAGGTATGGGATGATGAAACCATGCCTTGCTTCCCAATTTCTACCTGCCGTATGAATTTTCCTCATCCTCAGCCTGTGCCAATCAAAGTATGCATCCAAAGTTCTAGTCTCCCAAATAAGAGCCAATGTGAGCAGCCGATTCTTCCCCCAGCCTGCCATGATGGTTGCAAGCTTCTTTATAAATGGGGATAAAGGGTCCTTGACCACCAGTTCTGTGTTCATTACTTGTGGCAGGATTGAGAACTCATTCCAGGCATCATCTTTTTTGTAACCTCTTTGCACACTGAAATTAAGAAACTTCTCATTTCTAATTGTGACAGACAGTAATTGTAGTGAACAGGAGTTTATATGGCTCACTCCCCTGACTTGGGCATCACAGTACATCAAAAATACTTCCAACTTCTGTTACTGGTGGTAGTAACTTCTGTTATTCTGACTTTTGGTACTGGATTATCCAATTGAAGAAGGCGAATTCAATTAATCAAAATTGGGACTATTAAGGTGAATTTTGTATGCAGTGCTTTGAGGGAGATAGAGTAATGATACCAACTGTACCATTAAGATTGACACTAATACTAAGATTTAAGCTAATCAAAAATTTTAAACATCCAAACTACCTGTTAAACTACATTCCTTCACTTAGATGGTTACTATCACCAATTTCTCCATCACCTTCTAAGCATCCAGGGATTTCCCAGTAACTGGACATTATCTTAGTTAAAAAGAAAGTCAGGTGTATGTTCTTTCAGAGCTAACATACAGCCTAGAGACAGCCCATCAGTAAATAAAATTAATGATTAAATTAAAATTGTACATTGAGATTAGTATGACTAAAGTAAACAACTAATAGAAAATATCTGAAAAAAGCTGGTGTTATGGACTGAATATTTGTGCCCCTCCAAAATTTTTGTGTTGAAACCCTAACCCCCAATGTGATGGTACTTGAAGTGAGGGCTTTGGGAGGTACTGAGGTCTGGATTAGGTCATGAGCCCCTCATGGGGACCTTAGCAGCCTTAGAAAAAGAAGAAGGAGAGAGAGGAAAGGCCATGTCAGCACACAGGGAGAAAATGGCAGTCTGCAAGCCAGGGAGAAAGCTCTCGCCAGAAGTGAGTCAGACAATCCAAGTGCTGATCTAGGACTTTCCAGCCTCAGAAATGTGAGAAATAAATGTCTGTTGTTTAAATCACTAGCCTGCAGTATTTTATCATAGCAACTCAAGTTAACTAAGGTGGGTTTGCAGTTTAGATAGGGTCAGGAAGGAGATCATCTATGAGGAGATAACATCTGGGATGAGACTGGGAAGGAGTCTACCGTGACATCCACCAGGTAGACTTAAGTTCCAATTCCTCATGTTTTCTGAAGGAAAAAGGAGGTATGGGTGGCTCAAATGAGGTGACTTAAAAACAAAACAAAACAAAACAAAACAGAGAAGCCCTGTGGCTGTAAGGACCTTGCTTTGTTCACAGCTGTATTCTCCATGCCAGAAAAGTGCATGGCACTAAGTACAAACTCAATGAAGATTTACTACTAAGAGAATGCATGAAGGCAAGAGTAGTACAAGATGGAGTTTGAGAGGTAAAGGAGCCAGACCACACAGGACATGTGAGTAGGGCGTAGGAGCCGTTATAAGAGGTTTCTGTTTTATTCTAAATAGGAAAGGCTCTAAGCAGAGGAGTGACATAGCTTAACTTATATTTATAAAAGATCACCTGGCTTGCAGGGTAGACTGTTTGAATGTCTTGTCAGTTGCCATTAATGTTGGCTACCAAGGGTCCATGGTTATCCACCTACCCACAGAATTTCCCTCAGTCTTCTGGAGCTGTCTCACAAGGGAAGTTACACAAGCCTCTCTGGAGGAGTGTCTCATAGACAATAACTGAATGGTAACTGGCTCAAAAACCCAGTCCCCTTGCCTTAAAGGGAACAACTCTGCAGTAGAATTTACACTCCAGAGAACCCAGTAGATTAAATCAAGGCAAGACATTCTTTGAGACATGTTCTTGCTTGGTTCTTTCCCTTTCCCCATCTTGCTTCATTCTCTACTGTGTAGTGTTTTCTTTTGTCTACAGAATACTCCCTCAGTCAAATATTATCCATCCAAATCCCTACCTTAGGCTTAGACTCTGCTTCTAGGAGCCTGACCTAAGTCAACTCATGTGGGGAAAACAAATCACAGTGGAAAGAATGGTCCCAAAGATGCTATCTACAGATGCAAAATAGAGCCAAAGCAGAATTCAAGAAGGTGACAGTGGACTTCAAGATAAGGGAACTTTCTCTGCTGTACACCTGAAACTAGCACAGTATTGTAAATCAACTATATCCCAATTAAAAAAAAAAAGTAAAGGAACTGTCAACATAGGGTAGGCTTAATCACGGATGAATTTTAAGGTTAGGAATTAAGTAGGAAGGATTTTGAGTGCCAACAAACAACATTCAGCTATAACTTTTTAAAAAGAAGTTTTGTCATTCTTTCACCTGAGCCCATCATTTGGGAAACAGCAGAAAGAGAAAGGGAAAGGAAGAGGAAGAGAGAGAGGACAAAGCACACATGTGTGTGTGTGTGTGTGTGTGTGTTTAGAGAATGGGGGCTGTTAGGCAGATAACATGGTGCTTATGGGGTTCAGATTGCAGGAAAAACTTCTTCAAAAAGGGTTTCCTAAGCTTTCATTTGGAAATATTGATGAGCATTTCTTTTCTTTTTTTTTTTTTTTTTTTTTTGCGGTATGCGGGCCCTCACTGTTATGGCCTCTCCTGTTGCGGAGCACAGGCTCCAGACGTGCAGGCTCAGCAGCCATGGCTCACGGGCCCAGCTGCTCCGCGGCATGAGGGATCTTCCCGGACCGGGGCACGAACCCGTGTCCCCTGAATTGGCAGGCGGACTCTCAACCACTGCACCACCAGGGAAACCTGAGCATTTCTTTTGACTCTGAAAATAAATAGAAGAAAATAAAGTCTCACCAAATAACCAAGAATGTGGCCCTTTAAAGTCAGTGTTACTGTGAGAAAAAAAATGACAAGACCAAGAAGTAGGATATCAACTACAGAATATGTCATCTTGTTATCAGCTTAATTGAAGTCATTCTGTCATGAATGACAATCCATCAGATACTCTGCCAGTCAGTATGTCATGACATTATATGTAATGAGAGGTCTCCTAAAACCCAAAGGGAAAATATACTCATTTTTTGACTTAACTTTTTGGTTTTTGAATGATCTTGGTACTAGTATAAAATGTGTGCAGTTTTATTAAGTCTGCAAAAAAGTGGTGAACTCAAAACTCAAAATACTGACATGTATTTGCCTAAGACATTCAATTTTTTTCAAATGTTCAAAATTCTATTTATATTACTGACCTTTTTATCCTCACTGGTATGTTATCGAATGTTCCATCAGATGTTTGTTCCTTGCATAATTTAAGAAACAAAGACAGCATAGTACATGAGTATTATTGGTGGGGAGAAAGCTGGTGAAAAATAAAAATAAAATGTTCCATAATTTAAAAGTGAAAGATTTGAGAGTTTCTGCTTCCAGCTATGATGGCGTTACTTAAGGCAGACCAGAATTCCTATTAAGAAAAACTGGTATGTATATATGAAATGCCAAAAATATTGTGTTTGGAGGAATCAGATAGCTTCCAAGCCAGCTAGTACTTGAGGAGCCAAGATTTTGGAGAAATGCAAAACCCATTACAATGAGCCCAATGTTGTACAGCAAAAGTTTTGCTCAGGGCATTTGTTGTCTTGTAAGCCGTGCAAGAGAAGAAGCTGAGAGACCAGCTATTAGGCCACTGCTAAAATGCGACTGGCAGAGCATGCAACAATCTCACATAGCTGCAGACAAAAAGTCAAGTTTGGGCTTGCCAAGGTATCCAGAACTTAAAAGCCTATTATGCCAGAAGAAAGTCAGATAGAGTAAAGTGAGTTTAATACTTGATATCAGTTTTCCCCATGAAGAAATTGCAAATTCTAAGTTGCACAAAGCAAAATGCCAGGAAGCCTGGCAAAAAGTGGCTAAAAAGCTGATAAAATTTTCACAGCAGTGGGGAGATAAAAATTAGAGTTAGGACACACTAAGGAGAAAAGGTCCTGAAAAATAACCTCAGGCTCTTAACTGAATCATCTAAGAACTAAGCCCATGCACTAGGGGTAAATCAGAGGTTGATCAAGTCTTAAAAAGTCTTAAAATTTGACTCAGAACAGCTTATTGGAATAAGATGATCTGCTCCTCCAGTAGCTGCCTGCCAGGAAATAGAATGGATTTTCACTAGAAAAATAAAAAAAATCTATATTTTCTAAAGATTTTGTGTACACTAACGTGGAATTTAATAAATATTTACCAAGAACACCAAGAAATATGACCAAGAATAAAAAGTTACAAGCGGGGGGCTTCCCTGGTGGCCCAGTGGTTGAGACTCTGCCTGCCAATGCAGGGGACATGGGTTCGAGCCCTGGTCTGGGAAGATCCCACATGCCGCGGAGCAACTAGGCCCGTGAGGCACAACTACTGAGCCTGCGCATCTGGAGCCTGTGCTCCGCAACGGGGGAGGCCGTGACAGTGAGAGGCCCGTGCACCGCAATGAAGAGTGGCCCCTGCTCACCGCAACTGGAGAAAGCCCTCGCACAGAAACGAAGACCCAACACAGCCAAAAATAAATAAATGAATTTATTTAAAAAAAAAAGTTACAAGCGGAATAGACTCAAATGGTCATTTACACAATATTGATTCTTCCTATCCAAGAACATGGTATATCTCTCCACCTGTTTGTATCATCTTTGATTTCTTTCATCAGTATCTTATAGTTTTTTGAGTACAAGTCTTTTGCTTACTTAGGTAGGTTTATTCCCAGGTATTTTATTCTTTTTGTTGCAGTGGTAAATGAGATTGTTTCCTTAATTTCTCTTTCTGATCTTTCGTTGTTATTGTATAGGAATGCAAGAGATTTCTGTGCATTAATTTTGTATCCTGCTGTATAGCACAGGGAACTCCACTTAGTGCTCTGTGGTTACCTAAATGGGAAGGAAATCCAAAAAGGATGGGATATATGTATACATATAGCTGATTCCCTTCACTGTACAGCAGAAACTAACACAACATTGTAAAGTAACTATACCTCAATTAAGAAAAAAAGGAATACACACAAATGATACAGATACTGGAATTATCAGCTATAGACTGTAAAATACCTGAAAATAAGATGTTCTGTCAGATAGAAATATTCTAAAGGTGGAAAAATGTTCTAAAGGTGGAGAAGTGGTCTAAAGGATCAAAACTTATTTTAAAAAATGAATGGCAATTCTGGATGTTAAAAAATACAATTTTTCTGAACTTTAGAACTTAACAGATGGGTTTAAAAGCAGATTAGACACAGTTGAAAAGAGAATCATTATTTAGATTTGTAGAAAATATCCACACTGAAACATGGAGAGGAAATAGAATGGAAAATGATGGAGGGTGAGGAAAAAGCGTAAGAGACATATCAGATACAGTGAAAAGTTGCAGTCTACTTAAAATGGAAGATTCTATAAAACAGAGAGAAAAAATAGGGCAGAAGCTATATCTGAACTGGTCATTGCTATGAATTACCCCCAAATGATGAAAGACATCAAGCCACAAATATGAGAAGTGCAGAGATTGCCAGTCTTTCAAGGATCATAAATGAACCAAAGGTAAACTAAATCTTAACAAAATTCCAACACCATCTCAATTTAGCGTAGTCTCTGATTTGATTAAAGTGATCAATTCCTCATCCTCTCTGACTAGAATAGAAAAATATGGAAGGCTCACTAATGAAAAAGTCATCATTCAGGGCCTCTGTGTGTGTGTGTGTGTGTATGTGTGTGTGTTTTCCAGAAAGAACTAAGGCTACAAATCAATAATCTATGTCTCTATCTTAAAAATTTAGAAACCAAACAGTAAATTGTACCAAAATAAATAAAAGGGAAAATATAAGAAAGTTAATAAAATAAATTTATAAAAGAAAACAATATCACTAAGTCAAATGTTGGTTATTTGAAAAGATTTTAAAAACTAATAAACTGCTAGAAAGACAGATTAAGAACAAAAAAGAAAGAAGGTACAAGTTACAAATATTAAGAAAGACAAAGTGGGAAACACTACAGATACTACAAACATAACCAAGATAATAAAAGGATATTACATCCAACTTTATGTCAATTAATTAGAGAATTTAGAAGATATCTACAAATTACTAGTAAAACACAACCCTCTTAAACTAACACAAAAAGAAATAGAAAATCTCAGTACTATGATATCTTTATCTAAATTAAAATTATAATTAAAAATCTTCCTTTTGCAAAATTCAGACCCAGATGGTTTCTCTAGCAAATTCTCTAATGAAATACAAATAACAACATTCTTACACAAATTCTTAAAGATAATTAGAAAATGGGAACATTTCTCAATTTGTTTTATTAGGCCTGTTTAATTTTGATAACCAAGCATGACACAAGAAAAACAAATTATAGATGAATTGTTCTCTTAAACAGATATAAAATTCTAATAAAATATTTTCAAATGGAATTCATTCATATATTAAAAAAGATGATGTATCACACAATGTTGGTTTTATTCCAGAAATTCAAGGTTGTGTTAATTAAGGAACCCATCAATGCAATTCTACACATTAACATAAGTAAGAGGAAAATATTAACATCTCATGTTTGATAAAATTCTGCATTTGATAAAATTCAGTATATCTTCATGATTAAAAACTCCAATTAGGCATGAGATCTGAGATTAGAAGTTGGTGCATCTGAAAAAAGTGTTTCCATAAAAATCCATAGCAAATTTCAGTAAGTCATGAAATATTAAAAGCTATTCCCCAGAGATCCTAAGATTGCACCAGCGATATCTGTTATGCACATTACTATTCAACACTGTTCTAGCAGTACTAGACAGTTCAATAAGACAAAGATAAAACGTAAAAAAGATTTATAATGAAAAAATGAAACTCTCATTATATACATTAAAAACCCACAATACCAATACAAAATAAACTACTAAGTCAACTTAGCAATGTCACTGGATATGGGTCTTAATATGCAAAAGTCAATTTATTTCCACACAGAAAAAAATAATTTGAAAATGAAATTTAAGAACTAATATATAGCATCAAAACATCAAATACCCAGGAAGAAATGTAACAAAAGATGTGTGAGATTTGTAAAGAGTATTTGAAAGAAACTTAAATGTCCTAAAGAATGGAGTGATACACAAAGCTAATAGATGGAAGACACTGTAATATAAAGGTACCAATTTCTCCCAGATTGATCTATGTATTCAAATCCATCCCAGTTAAAATCACAAAAGGTTCTTTGTGAAAATTAACATTTTTTTCCCACAAATGTATATGGTAATTCAAAAGCTTGAGAATAGCAAAGATGATCTTTAAAAAAAGCATAAAGCTGGAAGAATAACACTATTAGATATCACAATATTATAAATTTTCAGTAATAAAGAAAATAATGTGTTTTCACAAGGATGTACAAATAAAGAAATAGAACAAATAAAGAGCCAGAAGCAGACCAACATATATGGCGACTTGGTTTATGACAAAGCTGACATTGCAGTATAGTGGGAGCAAAGATGGCCTTTTCAACAAATGGTGCAGGATCAAATGGACATTCTTAGAGATAAAATGGTCCCAATCCCTGTCTCACACCAATTCCAGGTGAACTGAAGATCTAAAAGTGAAAACTAAAATAATGGAGATTCTAGACTATAACATGATAGAATATCATCACCACTTTGGGGTAGACAAAGATTTATTAAAATGGCACATGAAACATAGTAGACAAAAAGGGTAATATTGAAAAAACAGACAGCAACAAACAATGAAATAAGAAAATGGAAAGACTTGAGCAGACACTTCATAAAAGAAGATATCCAAGTAGTCAATAAATATAAGAAAGGAATCAACACATTAGTCTCATGGTTAAGTGTATCAAAACTACACTGAGATATCAATGTACATCCATCAAAATGACAGTATTAAAGAGATTAATTATGCCAAATGCTGGCAAGAATGCAGAATAACTGGGACCCTTATGAACTGAGAGTGTAAATTTATGACCCTATTTCAGCAAACAACTTAACACTATCTACTAATGTAGAGCATATTCATGCTCTGTGATGCAGTGATTCCACTTTAGCTATATTCCTAACAGATATATTCTAATGTGTACTAAGAAACATGGGCAAGGATGATTATAACAATACTATCTCCAAGTAAATTTTTAATTAGATTGGACGAAAAAATTGTGGTCTGACTGATCGATAGAATATTAGACAGCAATGAGAATGAAACTCTGCTTAATACAGCAGCATGGATACATTTCACAAACATGATGTTGAGTGCAAGAAGCCAGACACAAAAGAGGACTGGCTGTAGGATTCCATCCATAGACAGTTCAAAGTATGCAACAATACTTGATAGTGATTGATATGAGGCTAGTGATTGGGAGGAGACATGAGAGGACTCCAGTGCTGGGAGCATCCTGGTTCTTTATCAGTGTGGTATTTCTACAGGTGTGTTGGCTATGAGAATCTGTCCAACTTTACACTAATTAACTGTGCACTTTCTGTCTATATTTTTATAATTCTGTAAAAAAGATTACTTTAAAATTTAGGGCTTTAAAAAATGGAAATATTTTTTAGACTTACATCTGTGTTTTCAGAGCAATTTCTCACAGATGGGGAAACTGTCATGCTTTAGCTATGCAAGATTTTTTCTTCCCTGTGAAATGCAAAAATTTTAAAGAAGGACAAAAAAATTTCAGTTTTGCCTAAGGCAAATATATGAAAATTCGTGGGGAAGAATTGCTGAAAGTGAAGTGTATATTTTCACCATATGAATCACAATGAAAAGAGGGCTTTATTTCTTCTTAAAGCTGGCTAAAATTTTAATTTTACTAACTCTATGACATGACAATAATATGATGCCATCACTCACAGCAATGCAATATCAGAGTGGTTTAAAGAAAAAAAAAAAGACTTGGCACTATTATTCTATTTACTCCACCCCATTCCTGAAAATACACAGAGACATACACACAGACATACACATGCATGCACATCTTACTTGGAACTTATTTTCCTTGCTTATACGATAAAATTCATGTTTTCTTTTTCAAAATATGTTTTTATTTACTTATTTATTTTTGGCGGTGTTGGGTCTTCATTGCTGCACATGGGCTTTCTCTAGTTGTGGCGAGTGGGGGCTACTCTTCATTGCGGTGCATGGGTGTCTCATTGCGGTGGCTTCTCTTGTTGCAGAGCATGGGCTTTAGGCACACGGGCTTCAGTAGTTGTGGCTCACGGGCTCTAGAGTGCAGGCTCAGTAGTTGTGGCACACAGGCTTCGTTGCTCCACGGCTTGTGGGATCTTCCTGGGCCAAGAATTGAACCCGTGTCCCCTGCATTGGCAGGCAGATTCTTAACCACTGCATCACCAGGGAAGTCTCCAAATTCATGTTTTCTTATTTGATTTATTTATAATTTAAACATTTTTAAATGGATACACATGCATATTTGGAAGGGTGAAGTTTTCACGAATTCTGAAACCCCAACTCAGCAAATATTGATCAGCTTCTTTGAAATACATAGCATTATGGAATTCTAATAAAATGAAATAAGGTAATTTAATTTCTCCATCTCTTTCCACATATGTGTAGATAGAAGCAAACATATGCATATTACACACATGCTTCAGTAAAACTGGGCAGTTTATCTTGAATAATTCATTGTTTGTGGAAGTGGTAATTGGAATTAAATTTAATCTCCATCTTAGCAGCAATGAACAGTATTTGAAAATAGAAAACCGAACACATGAATCTGTTGTTTCCTATCCAGGATGTCATCAGGCATGTCCATTGGCAACCTGCATAAGCAATAGTGTCACGGCACAGAACAACTGAAATGCTGACAGGTACTTGCAGGCACAGACCTGATGAGGTCAAATACCCCGAAATCTGCCTTGTTTGCTGATCTTTTAACCGGATTCAACTCGACTGTGGCCATAGTACAAGGCTTTCTGACAGTATGTGACAGCATATGACAGCAAAATATTTTGATTTTTCACCATTTGATGATATTTCAGATCTTTGCAGTCCTTTGTAATCTAGCACAGTGTTTTCTAGAAAATGATACAGGCAGTTAATTGTCCTGGATGCTGCATTGTCTCTTGGATTTCTGCTGAATCCTAAATTAGGGAATGAATCATGTTTTGAGAGTAGTAGGCCATGTAGATCATCAGTGACCCCAAGAATAGAAAAAAACAACCATGAACACATAGCCCCAAATCCAGAGCTGTCAGAGGCTGCAGGGCAATGTGAACATCTTCTTTTCATCTTTCTGAGTCTCTTCCCAACAACTGCAGAGGTGACTTCTGAGGCATAGGGGAAAAAATGTGCAACTTATCAATCTATTACTTAAAATATATCTTAAAATTCTTCTTATTCTAACCTCTTCACAGACTCTTTGGGGCTACAACAAACAATGATTTGGGAAGAAAAAGAGAGAGAGAGAAAAACCCACTTGAAAAACTATTTTTAATAAGCTCACCATAAGCCCCTAAACAATTCAATCAAGTCTTTCTTCATCAGTTATTCACAATATTTGAAACCTAAACAAAAAAAATTAAAAATGGATTAAACTTTCATTATCATGGAAATTATTTTCTAATTTAAATTCATGTCCTTTTGATGTTGATATTTTTAATTGTTCTGAAATAAAACAGATGTATCCTCTGTGGCTTCCCATTGAGCTTAGAATAATGTCCAAAGGTCCACTTCAGATGTCCTTTTCTGTTTCTCTTCTTGCCCGCTCTGGTGGAGCTATGCTGGCTTCTTTACCTTGAACACACCAAACTCTTTTCTGGAAAGGGGCTCTGCATGTGCCCTTCTTTCTGTCTTGAATGCCCCCTCTCAACCCTTATCTTGGCCTCAGTCTCCCTCCTGCATCACTCTGACTGATGTTCCTTGCCTCCCTGCCCCCTCCCCAGACCAGTCACTCTCATTATACCATTTCACTTTCTTGGGCTATTCTTCCCTATGTGACCTGCTCTCTCCAGTAGGATATAAACTCTTGGGTGCCAAGAACCTCACCTGTCTTCTTCATTCCTCTGTCAGCAGGACCTAGAACACTTTTTAGGCCTAGAAGTGTTCAGTAATTTCCATTGATTGGAGTTAACATTTAGGGATTCACCACCAAATCAAGACCCAAGAATTTATCATATGATATAGTGGGCAAAAATGGGCTGAGGAGATTTGTACTGACCCAGACTAAAGTGATCAGCAACAGATACAGCTTTTAGGCAGTTTCAGTGGCAGTTTTAGGCAGACATAACCAGGTAGGTTGTTGCTGAATTCATACTTAGTGCTATTTTCAGTCAGATTTCTGAAGCATCAGAAAACAGGTATTAGACCTCCTTTCATTCACATACCAAAATAAAGCCACTTTCAAGTATAGACTAGATAATAAGTGAAAACTTCAGACTTTGTGTGATGAATTTGCATCACTATGAATTCAGAAAGAATGTAAAAGGGTAGAATATAAGTATCTAGTTTAGAACCAGACTATTTAGAACCAATCTATTTCCATGACCCTGATGAAAAGCCCTTAATGGTCCTGTATACCATGACCTCAGCTGTATTTTTCACATCCCATGTGGTCTCCTAATTGTCCTTAGTCCTATCTTCCTGGAAGCAGGAAGCTATTCCAAAATTACTCTCTCTAAAGCTTCATACCAATGTAACATAGAATTATTGAAATAGAAGCAGTACATCAGAAAATGACCTTTATGGCTTGATATTTGGATCACATAGGGCACCTGGCTGAAGAGGATGAAAATGGTAAATACGTGTGCACCACAAAGTGGCAGGGCACAACAGTCAAGGGCCAATTCAAGAGTGCCTGTTTCAGGGATAAGATCATTTCTTTTCTTCCCTTGTCTCATGTTTTCCTCCATAATATGAGAAGAGTAGTGCTAGCCTGGTGAAAGAAATGATGTAAGGATTGATTTAGCGTGAAGTGCTTCTTACCACTTAGGGGTGTCAGGAGGTATGAACATAATTTTTTTAAAGGTACAGAGCAATCTAGTTGTTATCTAAGGGCTTACCTACAGAGGCTTCAAAGTTATTTTCCTTTTTGCTCATGGAGGAATACATTTTTTGAATTGACACCATTGTTGAAAACCCTTAGAGTCATCCTGCATGAGATAAATCACGGCTCTGTGATTTCTCAGTTGTAGGAACTTGGCTGGTAATCAAAACTCTCTATGCTCTGATTTCTTATTCCATGAAACAGGAATCATAGTGCCCTTATTATGAAGTAGATGTGATTGAAGTGGTTAATGCTGCCACAAGTAAAGCTCCTAGAAAAGGGCCTCACCTGTAGTAAATAGTCAATAGATATTACCTCTTATTATACTTCTTGAGATGTCAAAATCATAAGCAGTTCTTGCTTTTGTTTACAATGTGCACCAATCTGAGCAATTATGAGATTAATTTGATGGGTGTAAATTTCTAATATGATTGATAGCCCCCAGCATACCAGAAAGAACATCATTTTACAGTCAAGCTGATGCAAATTCAAATCTCAGCTCAAGTATTTAATGTAGATTTGTGAACTTGTAAAATTTTTTTCTGTCTCAAATTTTTCTATCTATAAAACATAGATAATAATGTTCACCTTTTGCTGTGTATGTGTGAAATAACCCATGTGGCCTAGCATGATGTTTGACACTTAGAAAAACAAACTATTGATGTTAGTTATTATTCATTAAATGGCAATTATATCAAAGAATTATACTTCTTTCTTTTTAAGTGTCTACTTAAGAAAATGAAATAAATGATTCATACATTAAAGCAATAGTACTGATAGTTTTATAAATGATTCTTCATGACAGTGTAGGTCTTACTATGGGGTCTACTGATTTTTAAACTTTTTTCTGACGGTATTAATTCTCACTCATCATATATTCCCTGAGAATTAGTATGTGCTGATACTCTAGTTAATAGTATTGGCACATATAAGGGTAACATGCTGTTCTGCTCTTCATCAGTATAGAATGAACACCAGGTATGTAATATAAGTAAAATAAATATGTAAAAACATAAAGACTTACAGTCTTCTGGAAGGAATACGCATAAATAGCTAACGAGTTGGATGATAGCTGAAATCAAAAAATATTAGTTCAAAAACAACAGCACCAGAGCTGTCCAAGTTCAGGGCAGAAATAAAAAGTGGAGAGAAGAAGGAGTAAGAGTTCAGGAGAGGAGTGTCACCTGGGTGACCTGGCAGATGATTGGGAGGACACTGAGCTGAGCTCTGGATGTGGGGTCGGCATTGGTGGTCCAGCTTGTGGGGAGAACACAGAAGATGGAGGGAATGGTGTCAGCCAAAGCAAGAGCAGAGAACACTCAAGGTGTGGTTCCAGAGCAGAGGGTAGCATGATTCATTGTGGATGGCTGGGGAGGTGAATGGGAGAATGGAGTCATACTGGGAAGCACTGCGAATCTTAGATTAAAAGGTTTGAAGTTTTAGTCAACAGCAATGAAGTTATTCAAGAGTTGGACAGAATGACATGCACTAAACAAGGCTCTGCCAAGATGAGTCTGGCTTCAGCAGAAGGAAAGGACAGAAGATTCTGGAATTCAGGAGGCATTTAAGATGCCATTCTGGTTGTCCAGAGATGAAATCACTAGACAAGGGGAACTTGAAAAAAATTAAGGGTAAAGCCATCTTAAGGATGAATAACTACTAATTGGGAATTTATTAGATGAAGTATTTGGAGTATTGGGAATATTTGGAGAACAAGAAAAGGCAAGGAACAAACAAGACTAGTGACTGAGTGAGTTGGAGTACAGTACCAATCTCATCTTAAGAACAGAGCTGTTGAAAGGTTGGCTGGTTTGGAAGAAAAGACCATATGTTCATTGGAGCACTTCACTTTCCACATGATAACACCCATGCTTACACATTTACCTCTCCAGATTCAAACCCCTGGAGGAACAAAATTTTACCTTATTTTTGGTGAATCCACAAGCACTGCTTTTTGTTTTGTTTTTTTGTTTGTTTGTTTGTTTTTTGCTGTACGCGGGCCTCTCACTTTTGTGGCCTCTCCCGTTGCAGAGCACAGGCTCCGGACGCGCAGGTTCAGCAGCCATGGCTCACGGGCCCAGCCGCTCCACGGCATGTGGGATCTTCCCGGATGGGGGCATGAACCCGTATCCCCTGCATTGGCAGGTGAACTCTCAACCACTGCGCCACCAGGGAAGCCCAACAAGCACTGCTTTTTGTGCAGAGTAGGTCTTTGATTTTTTTTAATGGATTAGGAAAAAAGGAAGAGGAAAAAGTTGAGTTTCAAAAAGGAAATGTTGGTTTTCCATGAAGATCATGAAAAAAATGCCTAGGCATAAGAACAGGGTTGAGGGTGTTCATTAGGATGGAAATACGGGCTTTTAGGAATCCTACTTCAACAGTAGAAGTGTAAGAAACATTGCAAGGAGTTTGTAATGTAGTCACACAGAGGGACAGGGTAAAGCAGGTATTGATGATTTACTTAAGAATTTCTACAGTGAAAACAAAAGAAAAATAAAATGGAAATTAAAAGAGCTCATAGGAGAAAATTGTCTTTTTCCCCCCAGTAAAAAGGGAAACATGGATGTGATTAATGCAAAAATCTGAAAATAAGAGGATCCTTAAGGAAGAAAATGTGAGTGGACAATTTCATACCAGAGATAGGTTAAGAAGAGAATCACAGGGGGGCGCCTTCAAGATGGCAGAGAAGTAAGATGAGGATATCACCTTCCTCCCCACAAATACATCAAAACTACATCTACATGTGGAACAACTCCTACAGAACACCTACTGAACACTAGCAGAGGACCTCAGACTTCCCAAAAGGCAAGAAACTCCCCATGTACCTGGGTAGGGCAAAAGAGAAAAGGAAAAAGAGAGACAACAGAATAGGGATGGGACCTGCACCTCTGGGAGGGAGCTGTGAAGGAGGAAAAGTTTCCACACACTAGGAAGCTCCTTCACTGGTGGAGACGGCTGATGGGCAGAGGAGGGAAGCTTTGGAGCCACAGAAGAGAGCACAGCAACAGGGGTGCAGAGGGCAAAGTAGAGAGACTCTGCACGGAGGATTGGTGCCAACCACCACTCATCAACATGAGAAGCTTGCCTGCTCACCTGCCGGGTGGGTAGGGGCTGGGAGCTGAGGCTCGGGCTTCAGAGTTCAGATCCCAGGGAGAGGACTGGTGTTGGCTGAGTGAGCACAGCCTGAAGGGAGCTAGTGCACCACAGCTAGCCGAGAGGGAGTCCAGGAAAACTCTGGACCTCCCTAAGGGGCAAGAGACTATTGTCCTGGGGTGCCTGAGGAGAGGGGATTCAGAGCACCACCTAAACGAGCTCCACACGAACCACAGCTATCAGTGTGGACCACAGAGACTGACATGAAACACTAAGGCTGCTGCTACACCCACCAAGAAGCCTGTGTGCAAGCACAGGTCACTAGCCACACCACACCTCCTGGGAGCCTGTGCAGCCCGCCACTGCCAGGGTCCCGTGATCCAGGGACAACTTCCCCGGGAGAACACAGAGCATGCCTCAGGCTGTTGCAACGTCATGCTGGCCTCTGCCGCCGCAGGCTCGCCCCGCATCCGTGCCCCTCCATCCCCCCGGCCTGAGTGAGCCAGAGCCCCTGAATCAGCGGCTCCTTTAACCCCGTCCTGTCTTAGTGACGAACGGATGCCCTCCGGCCACCTACATGCAGAGGTGGGGCCAAATCCAAAGCTGAACCCCGGGAGCTGTGTGAACAAAGAAGAGAAAGGGAAATCTCTCCCAGCAGCCTCAGGAGCAGCAGATTAAAACTCCACAATCAACGTGATGTACCCTGCATCCGTGGAATACGTGAATAGACAAAAAAAATCCCAAAATTGAGGCGGTGGACTTTGGGAGCAATGGTAGACTTGGGGTTTGCTTTCTGCATTTAATTTATTTCTGGTTTTATGTTTATCTTAGTTTAGTATTTAAAGCTTATTATCATTGGTAGATTTCTTTATTGATTTGGTTGCTCTCCTCCTTTTTTGTTTTATTTATATATATATATATATATACATATATATATATATATGTATATATATACTTTTTTTCCTTTTTCTCTTTTTGTGAGTGTGTATGTGTATGGTTCTTTGTGTGATGTCTGTATAGCTTTGCTTTTACAATTTGTCCTAGGGTCCTGACTGTCCATTTCTTGCTTTTTGTTTTTTTTTTAGTATAGTTTTTAGCGCTTTTATCATTGGTGGATTTGTTTTTTGGTTTGGTTGCTCTCTCCTTTCTTTCTCTTTTTTTTAATTACATTTTTATTTTTAGTATTTTTTTTCTATTTTAATAACTTTAATTCTTCTTTCTTTCTTTTTCTTTCTTTTTCTCCCTTTTTTTCTGAGCCATGTGGCTGGCAGGGTCTTGGTGCTCTGGCCGGGTGTCAGGCCTGAGCCTCTGAGGTGCGAGAGCCGAGTTCAGGACATTGGTCCACCAGAGACCCCCTAGCCCCACGTAATATCAAAGAGCAAAAGCTCTCCCAGAGATCTCCATCTAAACTCTAAGAACCAACTGCACTCAACGACCAGCAAGCTACAGTGCTGGACACGCTATGCCAAACAACTAACAAGACAGGAACACAACCCAACAGATTAGCAGAGAGGCTGCCTAAAATCATAATAAGATCACAGGCACCCCAAAACACACCAACACAGGTTCTTGCCCACCAGAAAGAGAAGATCCAGCCTCATTAACCAGAACACAGGCACCAGTCCCCCTCCACCAGGAAGCCTACACAACCCACTGAACCAACATTACACACTGGGAGCAGACACCAAAAACAACGGAAACTACGCACGTGCAACCTGTGAAAAGGAGACCACAAACACAGTAAGTTAGGCAAAATAAGACAGAGAAATACACAGCAGATGAAGGAGCAAGGTAAAAACCCACCAGACCAAACGAATGAAGAGGAAAAAGGAAAGCTACCTGAAAAAGAATCCAGAGTAATGATAGTAAAGATGATCCAAAATGTTGGAAATAGAATGGAGACAATACAAGAAACATTTAACAAGGACCTAGAAGAACTAAAGAGCAAACAAACAATGATGAACTATACAATAAATGAATTTGAAAATTCTCTTGAGGGAAACATTAGCAGAATGACTGAGGAAGAAGAACAGATAAGTGACCTGGAAGACAAAAGAGTGGAAAAAACTACCACAGAGTAGAATAAAGAAAAAAGAATTAAAAGAATTGAGGACAATCTCAGGGCCCTCTGGGACAACATTAAACACACCAACATTTGAATTATAGGGGTCCCAGAAGAAGAAGAGGAAAAAAAAAAGGACTGAGAAAATGTTTGAAGAGACTATAGTTGAAAACTTCCCTAATATGGGTAAGGAAATAGTCAATCAAGTCCAGGAGGTGCAGAGAGTCCCACGCATGATAAATCCAGGGAGAAATATACCAAGACACATATTAATCAAACTATCAAAAATTAAATACAAAGAAAAAATATTAAAAGCAGCAAGGGAAGAACGACAATTAACATGCAAAGGAATCCCCATAAGTTTAACAGAGGAACTTTCAGCAGAAACTCTGCAAGCCAGAAGGGAGTGGCAGGACATATTTAAAGTGATGAAAGGGAAAAACCTACAACCAAGATTACTCTACCCAGTAAGGATCTCATTCAGATTTGACAGAGAAATTAAAACCTTTACAGACAAGCAAAAGCTAAGCGAATTCAGCACTACCATACTAGCTTTACAACACATGCTAAAGGAACTTCTCTAGGCAGGAAACACAAGAGAAGGAAAACACTTACAAAAACAAACCCAAAACAATTAAGAAAATGGTAATAGGAACATACAAATAGATAACTACCTTACATGTAAATGGTTTAAATGCTCCAACTAAAAGACATAGAGTAGCTGAATGTATACAAAAATAAGACCTGTACATATGCTGTCTACAAGAGACCCATTTCAGACCTAGGGATACATGTAGACTAGAAGTGAGGTAATGGAAAAACATATTCCATGCAAATGGAAATCAAAAGAAAGCTGGAGTAGCAATTCTCATATCAGACAAAATAGACTTTAAAATAAATTCTATTATAAGAGACAAAGAAGGACACTACATAATGATCATGGGATCAATCCAAGAAGAAGATACAACAATTGTAAATATTTATGTACCCAACATAGAAGCACCTCAATACATAAGGCAAATACTAACAGCCATAAAAGGGGAAATCAGCAGTAACGTAATCATGATGGGGGACTTTAACACCCCACTTTCACCAATGGACAGGTCATCCAAAATGAAAATAAATAAGGAAACACATGCTTAAATGATACATTAAACAAGATGGACTTAATTGATATTTATCAGACATTCCATCCAAAAACAACATTTTACACTTTCTTCTCAAGTGCTGATGGAACATTCTCCAGGATAGATCATATCTTGGGTCACAAATCAAGCCTTGGTAAATATAAGAAAATTGAAATTGTATCAAGTATCCTTTCCGACCACAACGCTATGAGACTAGATAGCACTTACAGGAAAAAATATGTAAAGAATACAAAAACATGGAGGCTAAAAAATACACTACTTAATAACCAACAGATCCTGAAGAAGTCAAAGAGGAAATCAAAAAAGACCTAGAAACAAATGACAATGAAAACACGATGACGCAAAACTTATGGGATGCATCAAAAGCAGTTCTAAGAGGGAAGTTTATAGCAATACAGTCCTACAGTCCTCAAGAGACAAGAAACATCTCAAATAAACAACCTAACCTTACACCTAAAGCAATTAGGGAAAGCAGAACAAAGAACCCCAAAGTTAGCAGAAGAAATCATAAAGATCAGATCAGAAATAAATGAAAAAGAAATGAAGAAAATGATAGCAAAGATCAATAAAATTAAAAGCTGTTTCTTTGAGAAGATAAACAAAATTAGCTAGATACATCAAGAAAAAAAGGGAGAAGACTCAAATCAATACATTTAGAAATGAAAAAGGAGAAATGAAAAATAACAACTGACACTGCAGAAATACAAAGGATCATAAGAGATTACTACAAGCAACAATATGCCAATAAAATGGACAACCTGGAAGAAATGGAGAAATTTGTTGAAAAGCACAACCTTCCAAGACTGAACTAGGAAGAAATAGAAAATATAAACAGACCAATCACAAGCACTGAAATTGAAACTGCGATTAAAAATCTTTCAACAAACAAAAGCCCAGGACCAGATGGCTTCACAGGCAAATTCTATCAAAAATTTAGAGAAGAGCTAACACCTATCCATCTCAAACTCTTCCAAAATATAACAGAGGGAGGAACACTCCAAAAGTCATTCTACAAGGCCACCATCACCCTGATACCCAAACCAGACAAAGATACCACAAAAAAAGAAAACTACCGGGCAATATAACTGATAAGCATAAATGCAAAAATCCTCAGCAAAATACTAACAGAATCCAACAGCACATTAAAAAGATCATACACCATGATCAAGTGGGGTTTATCCCAGTAATACGAGGATTCTTCAATATATGCAAATCAATTAACGTGATAAACCATATTAACAAATTGAAGGAGAAAAACCATATGATCATCTGAATAGATGCAGAAAAAGCTTTTGACAAAATGCAACACACTTTTATGTTAAAAACCCTGCAGAAAGTAGGCATAGAGGGAACTTACCTCAACATAATAAAGGCCGTACATGACAAACCCACAGCCAACATCGTTCTCAATGGTGAAAAACTGAAACCTTTTCCACTAAGATCAGGGAAAAGACAACTTTACCCATTCTCACCACTATTGTTCAACATAGTTTTGGAAGTTTTAGCCACAGCAATTGGAGAAGAAAAAGAAATAAAAGGAATCCAAATCAGAAAACAAGAAGTAAATCTGTCACTGTTTGCAAATGACATGATATTATACACTGAGAATCCTAAAGATGTTACAGAAAACTACTGGAGCTAATTAATGAATTTGGTAAAGTAGCAGGATACAAAATTAATACGCAGAAATCTCTTGCATTCCTATACACTCATGATGAAAAATCTGAAAGAGAAATTAAGGAAACACTCCCATTTACCATTGCTACACAAAGAATAAAATACCTAGGAATAAACCTACCTAGGGAGACAAAAGAACTGTATGCACAAAACTATGACACTGATGAAAGAAATTAAAGATGTTACAGACAGATGGAGAGATACACCATCTTCTTGGTTTGCAAGAATAAACATTGTGAAAATGACTCTACTACCCAAAGCAATCTACAGATTCAGTGCAATCCCTATCAAACTACCAATGGCATTTTTCACAGAACTAGAACAAAATATTTCACAATTTGTATGGAAACACAAGAGACCCCAAATAGCCAAAGCAATCTTGAGAAAGAAAAACGGAGCTGGAGGAATCAGGCTCCTGGACTTCAGGCTATACTACAAAGCTACAGTAATCAAGGCAGTATGGTACTGGCACAGAACAGAAATATAATGGAACAGGATAGAAAGCCCAGAGATAAACGCATGTACATATGGTCACCTTATCTTTCATAAAGGAGGCAAGAATATACAATGGAGGAAAGATAGTGTCTTCAATAAATGGTGCTGGGAAAACTTGACAGCTACATGTAAAAGAATGAATTGAGACCATTCCCTAACATCATACAAAAAAACAAAATCAAAATGGATTAAAGACCTAAATATATGGCCAGACACTTTAAAACTCTTAGAGGAAAACATAGGCAGAACACTCCATGACATAAATCAGAGTAAGATCCTTTTTGACCCACCTCCTAGAGAAATGGAAATATAAGACAAAAATAAATAAATGGGAACTAATGAAACTTAAAAGCTTTTTCACGGCAAAGGAAACCATAAACAAGATGAAGGGATAAACCTCAGAGTGGGAGAAAATATTTGCAAACGAAGCAAATAATCTCCAAAATATTCAAGCAGCACGTGCAGCTCAATATCACAAAAACAAAAAACCCAATCCAAAAATGGGCAAAAGACCTAAATAGACATTTCTCCAAAGAAGATATACAGAGTGCCAACAAACACACGAAAGGATGCTCAACATCACTAATCATTAGAGAAATGCAAATCAAAACTACAATGAGGTATCACCTCACACCTGTCAGAATGGCCATCATCAAAATATCTACAAACAACAAATGCTGGAGAAGGTGTGGAGAAAAGGGAACCCTCTTGCTCTGTTTGTGGGAATGTAAATTGATACAGCCACTATGGAGAACAGTATGTAAGTTCCTCAATAAACTAAAATAGAACTACCATACGACCCAGCAATCCCACTATTGGGCATATACCCTGAGAAAACCATCATTCAAAAAGAGTCATGTACCACAATGTTTATTGCAGCTCTATTTACAATAACCAGGACATGGAAGCCACCTAAGTGTCCATTGACAGATGAATGGATAAAGAAGATGTGGCACATACATACAGTGGAATATTACTCAGCCATAAAAAGTAACTAAATTGAGGTATTTGTAGTGAGGTGGATAGACCTAGAGACTGTCATACAGAGCAGAGTAAGTGAGAAAGAGAAAAACAAATACTGTATGCTAACACATATATATGGAAACTAAAAAAAAAAAAAAAAATGGTTCTGAAGAACCTAGGGGGCAGGACAGGATAAAGATGCAGACATAGAGTATGGACTTGAGGACATGGGGAGGTGGAAGCGTAAGCTGAGACGAAGTGAGAGGGTGGCATGGACATATATACATTACCAAATGTAAAATAGATAGCTAGTGGGAAGCAGCCTCATATCACAGGGATATCAGCTCAGTGCTTTGTGACCACCTAGAGGGGTGGGATAGGGAGGGTGGGAGGGAGATGCAAGAGGGAGGAGATATGGGGATGTATGTATATTTATAGCTGATTTACCTTGTTATACAGCAGAAACTAACACACCATTTTAAAGCAATTATACTCCAATACATATGTTAAAAAAAAAGAGAGAGAATCACTAATTTTTCTATGACAGAAAAGAATGAATAAAAAATAGATCCAGAGAGATGGTGATTAGAGAAAGAGGAGATTCCTTAAATGTAATCTCTTATACATTGAATAATGAATTATGGATTAATGATGGTTCTTTGATGCACATTAAAGTGTTTTGGATTAATATAAGTAGAAGTTGCCAACTGACTGAAGTCCATATGGTGATTATTACTTGGAAGCAGTGCTAACTCATGTCTCTGAATTTCAACCTAAAACATGCATTGCACATCCTGAAGAAGGAGCCCCCTGCATTTACCTTGATTGGCTTTTGTAATAACGGCCATAATGCTAGACTATGATTTCCAGTTAAAAGTAACAGTAAATTTGGGGAATGTAAGCCAGTTTAGCAGTAATAGTGATAATTAGGAAGACATCATTCAACATGGTTTTGGTGAACTGGTAGTACCAATTAATAACCAATTCTTATAGTCCTAGTTGTTTGGCAGAGGTCATTTATCTCATATTGATTTTCAATCTGTATTTTATGAAAGCACCACTCTAGAACCTGGGTAGTAATAGGTCAACATATTCAGGGAAGCAGGGCAAAGAGAAAGGTTGGTTGGTTCCATTTAGTCAAGTTCCAAGAAGGCAGCAATGGGAGTGAGGATAAGGAAAGTGCAATAAGGTCAGATTTAAAGTAAGAAATTCAACCAAGTAAATGAACAGTGGGAAAGTGTCATTTGTTTATGCAGGCAACAAGACCAGTGTCTTGGAATCAGGAACTCAGGCTGGAAACCTGAGATAAAGGCTTGGGGGGGGGGTCTCTGCACAATGCCTGTGGACTACAGACTCTCTCTCAAAGCACAAACACACAGTCACAGGCATCAGGAGCCCTGCAAGTCACGTCTATAACCGGCATAGAACAACAGCAGCAACAAAAATAGTGCCTTACACGAATACAGTGCTTCATGCTTACAAATGCCTGCCGTTTATTTTATATCATTTGATAATCTCAGAGCAAGGCCAGAGGGTTAGATAACTCATTGTCACAAAGTGAACTTCAGCAGGTAAGTTCAGGACCTGGGCTCCTAATTTATTCTTTAATCCATTTAATTTTGTTCAACCTTGTACCTAAGGGCTTGGTAAGCCTGAGGCTCCTGTGTTGAAGTGTGGGCTGAGCTCTCACGGAAGGAGCAAGTGGGTACACTTGGCTAGTGGCAGCAGGGGACATTATGTTGTAAGGACTAAGACCATCCATTTTATTCAGGCTTATATCTTTTGTTGCTTAAGAATAATTTTGAAGGTTTAGTATTGTCTTAAGCTGGACGTAAACTTGAGTATACCAATCTACGCTTTGGGATATAAGTTTATAAACATATTAGTTATCTTAGAAATTCAGAAGGAAAAAAAAAATACCAAACCCTGTGGAGTAAAGCTTTCCTCCCTTTTACAAAACCACTGAAAATGGAAAAGATTGTCCACAATTTTCTGTAAGTTACATAAAATTGTCTGTTGTTGTTATAATTCCGTAGGTATCACGCTTCTCTAGTAAAATGATGTATGGAGCAATCGTCTGGTAGGGGCTGATGGGATGTAACTGAAACTAATTAAGGAAATGTCAAACATAATTAATAAAACAGGTTTAAGTTGCAAAAGCCCTGTCAGCGGAATGAATGGAGGAGAGCATCGCTCGCCCATTGCTGGGTGCACTTTCCCTTTCTCCCCTCTCCTCTCCAGGCTTTATTTAGCATCGTTCAGTAAGATCCTGGAAAGCTACTTGAGGCTCACTTTTCTACCTCACCTTCTCTGAGCTTGATCCCACGGAGAGGGAGGAATATAAATTTGCCTGTCGGCCTGCAGCCTGGAAAAAATTAATTGCCAACTCCTCATCTTTTCCAAGTACTACAGGACATTAACATAACCAATTTGCTTGAACTCCTCACTGGCTGCCTAATAGAGCATCTGACCAGCTGATAAAACCAAGGTGTTGCTGACGCCACCTTATTATTATTAGCATTTTCATAATATCCAAATATTACAGCAGCGTGATTCATGGGCTCCATTTATTATTGATAAGAATAAAAAAAGGGGGGTGTTGGAAATAACAAAACGGGTGAGCGACCTATAATTATGGCAAGCAAATTAGGGTATGTGGTAGAGTCAGTTACATTTGCCTAGGAGTAATGATGCCCGAGACCTTTTCCCTCCCCTGGGACAGGAAAAATAATGGATTCCCCCACAGCTGCAGATGGGGTAGGAGAAGTCTGTCATCAGGACGATGTTTACATAAGTTAGGCCGAGCGTGTGGCTAGGAGGCTTGCCTGGAGTGTTCCAGTCAGCTCCAATCATTTCAGCCACTGAAGCAGAAGTCGCTCAAAAACCCACTGGTTTCTGGGAGGGGTGGGTAACAGGAGTGGAAGTCGGGGAGAAGGTTCGTGCTTGAGAGTCAACAACTGCATTTGTGAGGAGCATTTCAAGCCTCTTCAGATAAGGGTGATAACCTTGAAAAACAGAGGCCAGTCGGTTTTTAAGTGGGAGATAAAGATGAAATGTGGTTTTGGTTAACTTACAGACCCCTGCCTGTCCTCCTCCTAGGTTATTTCATTTCAGTTCATGTGCACTCACACACACACACACACACACACACACACACACTCACACTCACATAGCTGCCTGGTATTCAATGCCATTTGCCAAATATTAATTGAATATCAATATTTGCCAGACTCAGGAGGAGGAAGAATAAAGGAAGATATAGTTCAGGTACTCAAGTTTAAAGGATCAATTGTGAATTCAAATTAGCTAAAACAAAGACACACAGATTTTATTTCTAAATAAATTCCTCTAGAAAGAGCCTTTTGTGATAGATACATGAGACTTGATTTGTATCCACCAAATCAGAAGGCAATTTCAAAGCGTAACGATTATTAGCGAATACTGGCGACAACACCAGAGATGTGTACCTGCTTTCAACAAAAGTTAGTAGTTCAAATTTGTTCCACTGTCAGAGAGGGCACAGTGAGCCCAAGACATCAAGTTATGCCAAAAAGCAAGGAAGGACTCAAATATTCATGGTCTCAGACCAAAAGAACACAAGGGCCAGTGTGGAGGGCTGCTACGGGACAAATTTGAAACTGTTTGGATTAGAACATATTCAACTTAATGTGTTATAATAAAAATCCAAAGTGATATTAGAGACAGAGAGAATATCAACAAATGTTATTGACGGAGAGGTTAAACATGATCTTTGTATTATTCTTTGAACTTTTCTCTATGTTGGAAACTTTCTAAAACAAAAAGTCTGAGGGGGAAACTCCCATTACTTCTGAATTATACAAACTAATGAATCATGTAATTTGGTGTCAATTATATCATGAACTAGTTATGAAAAGTCCATTTTGATTTAATCTGATTTATCACTCAACCCAGACCTTGGTGCTAAAAATTGGTATATTTCAATTTTATTAAATGTTGAAAAGATTTTAAAATAGGTGTATGATATAAAAAATAATAAGTACAACTCAGTGCAAGAAATAGAACATTAAAATATTGCCATTACCTTTCGAGTCCCTATATGTTTCTATTAAATCCTGACCTTTCTTACTCTCTTTAGAGGTAAACACTATTCTAAATTATTAATTTTGTTATTCCCTTGCCATTTAGCTTTTACATATATATATGTATATATATATACGTATATATATATATATATATATACGTATATATATATATATATGTAATGGAATTGTATATGCAATTTGTTACTATTGGGGCTTTTTGCCCAAAATTATAATCTTAGAATATTCCACGTTGTTTCATATATGGAGCATATTTGTAACTCATTTATTTTCACTGTTGTGTAGTATTTCAATGTATGACAAAAACAAGAATTATTTGTTTATTTTTATAGACATTTTTATTTTTTTAGACATTTTTGTTATTTTTTAGTTTATAGCACAGATATAGGATGGTCCAGAATATGCACCTAGGGAAGCAATTGAAGATATGTTCTCAAGTTTATTAGCATAAACTTGTTCATAATAACTTCATATGTTTAAATGTCTGTAACTAAAAGAATGTGGTCTTTCTGATAGCAATCCTTTGCAATTCATTGAGATTTGCTTTTCAGTGTCCTTGAAAAGACAGCTTATTCTACAATTATTGGAGCTAGGTTATTTTTTAATATATGCCCATTGGATGAAGATTCTTAATTGTTCTGTTCAAACTGCCTTTAGACTTAGCAGGGGTTTTTTTGTCTGTATGACATATCTCCCAATAAGAAGGTGAATGTGTCTTTTTTTTCCTGTGGATCTGTCCATCTTAGCTACATAGAGAATATGTTATAGGATACTTTCTTTTGGGCAATGTCCAGATTTATCAATATGTAAATTGTGAAAACCCTTTAATTCTTATAAGGCTTTTTGCGTGACATTCTGCTCTTTTATTTTTTCTGGTTTTAATATAACTATACCAGTTTTCTTTTCATTCTTTTACTTCTATCCTTTCTATATTCTGATGTTTAAATTTTCCTTTATTAACATAAATTTTTAGCATAAATTTTGGAATAAAAAATGTTTGACAGTCTTTATACTTTAACTGAAGCATTGACTCCATTTGCAATTATTCAGATTGCTGATATATTTGGATTTATTTCTGCTTTCATATTTTGAGGCTTTTTCTTATCCTGACCTTGTTGTGTATCTTTTTTTTTCTCATTTCCTGCCTTCTTCTGTATTGATTCACTATTTTTTCTCATTCTCTCTATCAGATTAGGAGTTATACACACAACTGGTTATCTTAGAAGTTTACCATCCATACTTAATTTATGAAAGTGTAAATTCATCAACATATTTAACTTTTTCACAAAAAATTCAAAACTCTGAAATTTTTAAATTTTGATCACTTTCTTCCTAATTCAAGTTCTGTTTTGTCCAGTAATATATTTTACCTTCTCTTTTAACTTCACAAATTATACATATCTTTGCTTTATACATCTAATATTTATTTATAGTATAATATGCATATTACAAATATCTTATATGCTTATCATTCATTTTTCATTTCATAATTTCCTTCTGGCATCATTTTTTTTAACCTGAAGAAATTTGCTCTTTAGCATATTCTCTTGGACTTCTGATGTCCACTTTGGTTGTTAAGAAGTTAGTTGGCAGCCTTATTACTGTCCTCTTGAAAGTAATCTCTTTTTTCTCTGTAGTTGCATGTCTTTGTCTTTCATGTTCTGCAGTTTCACCATGATGTGTGTAAAGCTGGATTTCATTTTTTTGTTTGTCTTACCTTAAGCTTCCTGAATCTGTGAACTGATATATTTTACCACTTCTAGAAAATTATTTCTAGACTTATTTCAGACTTATTTATTAAATTATTTCAGACATTGCCTCTCCCTCATTCTTTCTCTCCTTTCCTTCTGGCATTCAAATTACATATTTATTAGACCCTCTTACTCTTTCTTCTGTGTTTTTAAATCTATTTTTCATATGTCTCCCTCTTTTTATTTCTTTATACTGCATTCTGGATGCTTTCTTCAGCTTTCTCTTCTTTTCAATAATTCTCTCTTTAGCTGTGTCTTATCTGATGTTAAACTGGTCTACTGAATTTTAATTTCACTTGTTATAGGTTTTATTTCTATAAGTAATATTTGGCTATTTTTCAGATATGCATAGTTCTTTTATTATCTCTCTTTTCTCATATTTTCAATCTTTTATTTCTTTAAACATATTATACAGATTTATTTTATACTCTGTGACAGATAATTCCAAAATCAGAAGACTTTTACAGTGTAATTCTACTCTTTAGCTCATGGTGACTTTATTTCTTTATGTTCTTTGTGTTTTTTGACTTCCCACTCATATTTTTTGGAACTTTATCAGTGGGAATCCTGATAAAGTCTGCCTAGTTTGACAGTGAAGTCTTCTAGGGAGAGGTTTTACTGTTTTGATTTGGTTTAGTTTGGCTTTGTTTCTGCAGAGTGTCTAAAAGCATTACACAGCCAGAAGAACATTAAAATGAATTCTCAGCTTGGGATACTTCAGATTACTTGGGTATCATGAATTTAGGCTTCAAATCCATAGGAGGGCCAGCTTATAGTTGCAAGTCTATGGTGGGATTATTTTTCTCCTTCAGTGCTTATTTCTGGTAAGCAATTTTTCTTACTGAGTGGTCTTTATGTACAATTTTATTTGTTATTTACCCTAACTATGAAATGTAGGTCACTGGAGTCCCAGCTTCACGTGTGTGTTCTATTAGTCTCCCCTCCTTGGTTGCACTCTAGGATTTATCTCTTGTTCTTCAGACACAATGAGTCCTTGCAATCTTGAATTCAAATTTACTTGGTTTTATACATAGTCTTAAAGTTTTAGGCCAGGACAGAACTTTACTTCTTTAGACTTCAGTTAGATTTTAGCTTCTGAATAGTCTTTATTTTCTTTTCAGTTCATAAAAGCAATTAAAAGAATTGAATGGATATGTGTTTCTTTGTATTCAATATTTCATAAAATATGTTTCACATTTTATATGTGATATAATTAAAAGTATACTTTAGGTGTTACATAAAATTAAAATATCACATATAATGTCATAATTTTAAATCCATAATTTTAGCTGTCTGCAATATTGCCAGAAATCTCTCTCAATGAGACTTTATTGGTTTTATTTCAATCCTATATAAATTTGTGATTTCTAAAATTGAAAAGGAAAGGAAAGCCTGACTAACTCTTCTAAACCTTTCTTATTTAAACCAAGTAATTCTAATGGTGGTTAAATTTTTAGAAACCAGAATACATAAATAAGTCAGTATTTGTAATTGCCTGGTACAGCACTTGACAAAGCAGGAAATAATAGCTGTCATTATCATCATCACCATCATCTACATTTCATTGCCTTCTCTCCTCAAGTCCCAACTTATTTTATGAGTTCAAGAAATAATTTTTCTGAATGTGAAAGTTCAATATCCAACATGCACTTGAGAAGCATTCAGAGAGACATATTTTATGTTTTTGCTAAACAAGTAGAGAGCACATCACATACTGGTAGCAAAGTCTACAGGGGAAAAAAGTGTCTGTAATGAGATTGAGGAACCTTGAGTTAACACTAACTATGTCCTATGTTTTGCTGTCAATATGCACTAGTCATCAGTGGAGTTTTGTGGAATAGAATCCAGTCTAGTAAGAGGCTCATTTGCAGGTACACTTCCCAGCTACTGAATAACAGCTTTAGTTTTATAATAATCTGATTGGAGTCCTGTGGAGATGCAGTCCTTTGTTAGCAGCTCATCTTAATAGAAATGAATCATGTCCATTGCAACACTAACATTACCATGTTAGTGTAAGGTAGGTAAGAGACTCCTACTAATTCCAGATGCTTGTTAATTCTTTGAGCTAATATACAAATTGCATCATTTGGGAGCTGTACTTCTTTTTCTAATATATACATATTGGGATAATGCTGGAAGTATCCTCTAAATTAACCTTTTATTTTGTCTTTGGCCTGAAATAAACCTTGAAATAATTTTTGAAGTGTATCTCATTTCTTTTCATCTACTTCCCCTTAGCCTCATCTCACAAGGATTATAAACTCTGAAATATTTATACAAGGAGAAATTTGTTTCCACTAACTGTTTACCTTGGCTGGAATCAAAATTGCTCTTAAAAAAAGAAGTGAACCATGGGTCTTTGGGGGCTGGTTTAGCAGATTTAAAAGATTTTTAACTGTTAAATAATATCTCAACTTTTGACATAAAAGTCGATTCTCTGTATCCATGGGTTTTGCATCTTTGGATATAGATGGTGAACTGTATGTGTTCATTGTATTATGTCATTTTATATAAGGGACATAAACCTTCATGGGGACTCCTGGAAACAATCCCCCACAAATACCGAAGGCTGACTGTATATCAATTATTAAATTGTTGATATTAAGAATTGTCAATTTATGGTCATCTAAACTTTTTCTAATTTAATTGCTTAAAATTAATCAGTATACGCATTATTATTGGCTACTGTATGTGAACAAAATTTCCATTTTTCCTTATTTTCTCTTAAATGTAAAATTTCTCCAATATATCTATAAAGTGGACACTATAAAGTGTCCTCCATTTAGAAAGAACAGTTGATTCTTAAAATTATACTCAGGCTTTTGTAACAATGTTCTGATCTTATTCTTTATTTCGAATAATTTATTATTTATTTCTAGCATCAGGAAGCCGTGGACGATTGGAAGGCTGAATTAGAAAAGGTATCTGTTTTACAGAGTGGTAAATATTGATCATTAATATTAGAATTGTTGCCAGAGAAGGTGTCTTTTAAAATTAGTGAATTTTAGAGGTTTTCAAGTGTCATTCACTTTTGTGAATATACGTCTCTACTCCCTTGTAATGTTATGGATCAATATACTCAAAGAATTATATGAGAACTCAAGAGCTTTTGAACATGACCCACTATTTTGAAGACCTCATTTGCTTTCAGAATAATTTGCATGCACATGTAATGCTTTGGTGATGATGTCCACCAAAATTGGTAAAGCAGATACTTTTATGGACAGGTCAGTGCACCAGACAACCAGATCTGCAAAGGGGAACTGACATTGACTGTGTACCTACAGCCTATGTGCTTGTTCTATATCCAGCACTTAATATGTCAACTTGTTAGATGGTCACAGGAATACTACTCTCCATCTCTCCTTCATCTATCTATCTATCTATCTATCTATCTATCTATCTATCTATCTATCATCTATCTACCTGAATTTACACCCGTTTTGAGTCAGCTCAAAAATCCCAGCTGAGGCATATCCAACAAAATAGCTCACTTGTAATCTTCAAATTGTCTAGGTCATCAAAAACAAGGGAAGTCTGAGAAACTGTCATAACCAAGAAGAGCCTAAGAAGACATGATAATGCGGCATCCTGGATGGCATCCTGGAACAAAAAAGACATTAAGTAAAAACTAAAAAATTATAAATAATGTAAGGACTTTAGCTAATCATAACGTGTCAATATTGGGTCAGCAATTTTTACAAATGTCCCATAGTAATATAAAATGTTAATTATTTGGAAAACTTGGTGCAAGATGTATGAGGACTCTATATACTATCTTTGAATTTTTTATTTTTTTGTAAATGTAAAGTGACTCTAAAAATAAAGTTTATTATATATAAAAAAGGAAGAGATACTGAAGAGTAAAAAATGTGCTCAGATAAAGACATTATTTAGGTCATATGCCAGAGCCAGTAATAGAGTTATTTTGAAATGAGTTTTTGGAGACGAAGAATGTAGTAACATTTCCCGATCATGTCAGTGGTGCTCTACCCAGCCTCAGATTAGCCTGGATTTTACATCTACTTTATTTCTGAAACAAAGATATTTCTGATATCTTTGCAGTAAGGAAAAATAGGGAAGTATAGTCTTATAGAGAGTTCCTTAAAGGCAAAAAGTTGATGTCCTCACATTTAAAACAATAGAACCAAGGTATAGGTGAGCCAAGAATTTGGGATGTATTTATGGTGAGACTGGCTTCCCTCAGGGCTAACTTCTCCATGTTAGTTGGCTTCGTAAGACTGGCTTGAGACCCTCAGTGGGTTTAGTTTTTAAGATCATTGGTAGCAGACGATGCTTGTAGAAGGATTCCCCCAAACGTTGCTTGTGCTTAACATTAATTTGCCTGAAGAAAAAGAAAAAAAGGAGAAGGGGAGAAGAAATGGAGGAAGGAGTGGAGGAGGAGAAAGAAAAGGAAAAGATCAACTTGCCATCAAAAAGGTACAGTTTTCCATTTTTTTCTGAAGAGAGAAAAGAAAGAAAGAAAAAACACAGCCTGACACTGTATGTATAAAAACCACTTAAAACTTTTATTTTGGACATTAAAAATGTTAGCTGTGGTAGTCAGTTTTGACGGCTGAATTGTCCCTTTGCCTGTTTCCATTACCAGGCATATGACCAGAGAATCAAAATCAAAGAGGAGTTTAGAAAGGAAGA
Organism: Globicephala melas; assembly: GCF_963455315.2. NCBI lineage: Eukaryota > Metazoa > Chordata > Mammalia > Artiodactyla > Delphinidae > Globicephala > Globicephala melas. The sequence continues at coordinate 45,161,101 of NC_083315.2, forward strand.
AGCAAAAGACAGGCTAACCTGGTTTTAACATCATTTTGTACCTCCCATGAGCAGTAGTGTGTATGGGAGGGAAGTGCAGCTCACTGGCAGAAAGCAAGGTGTTCCAGAGAATGAGGCAGAGAGCAGCCTGCCTTCATGAGGTCCGCAGTGTTTGGCCACACACACATTTCCTCCATTTTGTTACCCGCCTATCTGTCTACAGAGATGGGAGAGCAAGGTGACTGGATCAAGCCAAATCTCTCCATCTCTCTCTATCGCTGTCTCTGTCTCTGTCTCTGCCTCTCTCTCCTCGGCCTTCATTCTAATTAACCTGCTCCCCTGTCATTTCCCTCTCTTTCCTTTCTGTCATCTCCATTTCACAGTATCACTTGCCCAGTGAAAAGAGGCTCAGACACATTCTGTTTAGAAAGTTAGTGTCTCACTAAGGGTGACAAGTGTTTTTTTGAGGTCATTTATCTAATTGCTCTTTGCAGATAAGAATTAATTAGCCCGATTATTTTTCTTCGTTTTTGGATGTGTTCCCCACCTGAAGGGAAGGAATTCCTTGGTGTCAGTGATTAATTGCTCAGCCAGAAGCTTACTGCCTTGCATTTGTAATAAATGCCGACTAGCTCTTTAGGTCACATTAAGAACCAGGCAGGTTGTGGTATAATATACAGGATAATAAAGCACTTGTATAAATAGGGGCAACAGCATTTGATTTTGATTAAATATTTTCATACATCAAAGGGTGAAGGAGTTTCACGATGCTGAAGGTAAGAGTCCCCATTTAGGGTAGCTTTTTTCTTTCCTTCATGAGACACAAGACATCTCCCGGAGCCATTTTTGGGTAGGGTTTGTCTAAAATGACCCTAATGATCTGTGGGGTGTTGTTTTTTGTTTTTCTCTTAGAGAACACCTAAAAGTACATGCACCTTCAGGGACCAAATCCCCTTTTTTCCTAGAATAGAAAGAAATGAGCTTCCTCTTTGTTTACTTCCAAATTAGTTTTTTTTTTTTTAATTGCTGTTGTTGCTGGAGTGTATATGTGAGGTTCCCAGACCTCAAAATAAAGTGATTAAATCCAAAGATGAGAAAACCAAGATATGATAAAGGCCTGCTAATGTGCACTCCATCTGAAAAGAAGAAACTCAAATCCATGAGCATATCAGAGGGTATCTTAGTCCTTTGGGCTGCTCTAACAAACTACCATAGACTGGGTGACATAAACAGCAAACATATATTTCTTATTTTTCTGAAGGCTGGGAAGCAAGGTCAAGGTTCTGAAAGGTTTCATGTCTGGTGATGTCACTTCCTGGTTCATAGATGGTGATTTCTCGCTATGTCCTCACATGGTATCAGAGTAAGAGAGTTCTCAGGGGTCTTTTTTATAAGAGCACAAATTCCAGTTATGAGGACCTCATGGCCTAAGCACTTCCCAAGGCCTCGCCTCCTTATACCATCACACTGAGGCTTAGGATTTCAACATAGGAATTTGGGGGAACACATTTAGTCCATCATAGAAGGCAAGTCATATTCTGTGGATATTTCAGTTAAAGACATAGGGTTTTAAATAATCTATGAGTATTACTTCATTTTCCATGTTTATGGTAGAATTCTATAGATACAGATTTTTTTGTGTGGTTATTTTAGGAGAAAAGTAAACAAGCCCAGGAGAAAGTAAGTGCTTTATGAAAGGCCATGCCCATTTGAGCCAGGTAGGCAGAGACAGATATAGAACAGAGTGCTTCTGATTCCCCGGCCAATTTGCTATATATATGTGTTATACATATATATATGTACACATGCACATATACACATGTATATGATTAAATGAAAAATTCATGAATAAAGTGGGCACAATTTAATATTGTTTTGATGATGAACAAAGTACTATCAGTCTGGCAGTAACCTATATTGTTCATTAAGATAAAAGTGCTGAGTGAAAACTGTTTTGAATAAAAATATTGTCTACATAAAATAATATTCTCTAAAAGGAAAATCTCTATGAACTGGATGATTTGATTAGTAAAAAGTATGTTTTTCCCCAAGAAGATAAGTAATAGAACATTTACTCTCATTAAGTAATATTACTTAAAATAATCAAATCTAACATATTTTCTTTCACTTTAGGGAAGCCCAACATGTAATTAAGAAATTGTGTGATGACCTACTTCATAATTTTTATGCTATATTTGTCTAAGGTTCAAATCTACTAAAAAATAAGAACCTGCACATAGCAAATTCTAAATAAATACCTATTGATTAAATGAGTGGATGAGGGGGAGGAGGATGGAGGAGGGATGGGCTGGGAGTTTGGGATTGGTAGATGCAAACTATTATATATAGAATGAATCAAAAACAAGGTCCTTCTGTATAGCACAGGGAACTGTATTCAATATCCTGTGATAAGCCATAATGGAAAATAATATAAAAAAGGATGTAAACATATGCATAACTGAAAAAAAACTGAGTGGATGAGTTGAATAAATGAAACCATGAAATGTGACTCATCTGACAAATGTAGGTAATGGTAGTATTTTATGTTCTCTTATCTATCTCTAATTTCCAGATCCTCTTCTCTTAAGTTACATAGAATAGAAACTATTGTTTCAGAAGGTCTCTAGTTACCAATTTTATTGAAAACTTTATTGATACAATAATATTAATACTTAATATCTGTTCTGTGTCATTCAGATAACATAATATGAAGATCTCTTCCATGTCAAAGGAGGAAGTTCTAATAATTCTTTAACATACCAAGGTCACTCACTTACCAATTTCAGATTTTTCAGACCAAATTAGGGAGATTTCCAATGCTATTTATTGGTTTTGCTTATATCAAAATCCTGTTTTATGCTGTTTTGTAAATCTTCACATAATATCTGAACTTGCAAGTATTTTTTCTTAATATAGCATGCTTCTTAAAATCCAGCTTAAAAAAATAGTAGTTTATTAATGTACAGGAGGAAAAATAATTTTCCCTCTACCTTTCTGAGTTCTTGTCTGAAACACAGATTAACAAGAGAAAATCAAACAGAAGTTTATTAACATGAGGTATGCATGAAAGTTAACCAGAGAAAAATGAATAACTCTAAGAGGTGGCTTAGAACTCCAGCTAAAATACCATCTTCAGCTAAATACAAAAGAAAGAAAGGTATGGAGATACCAGTAATAGGGAGGTTATCTGGAAAAGCAAGGTAAACAAGAGTAAAGTGTGTTGTGCAGATTTAGATTGATGGCTTCCCCTTTGATTAGGGCCTAAAGTTGTCTCCAGGCATTAACCCTTGTCCTTCCTGATAGAGAGAGGAGGAGGGACACCTTTGTAAATTTATGTCCTGCTTTTAGGCAAATAGAGGGAAGGAGGCCAGGGAGCATTTTTTTGTAGCTGCTTCTCCCCAATTGCCTTCAGCTCAAAATAGTCCTGATGCCAAAATAACATATTTAGAGGTGGCATATTCTGCTACTGATGCTGAAAGCTCAGCCTCTGTGCACCGCTGCCAAATCAAATCTCAGAGACAGAGTTTTGGGTGAAGTAGAAAAAAATAGCTTTATTGCTTTGCCAGGCAAAGGGGAACAGAGTGGGCTCCTGCACTGAAAAACTATGTGACCCTCCCCAGGGGAGTTTGATGGCAACAGTTCAAGGGTGGGGTTGCTGATAATATTAGGGTGTGTGCAGGACCTGCACTCCTTTAACCTCATCTCAGGTGACCTCCTAATCTTGGTGAACTTCTCTGGTTCCTTTAATCTTGCCTCAGGTGGTTTCCTGGCTGCTCCTCCCTTGATTAGCAACAGTTTGAACCTGCCCTTTGGAACTCAGGGAAGGTCATGGAGGCTGGAGTCTGTTCCCTCTGAACAAGAAACGGGGGACAGAAAGGCTTCCTTGCCCAGGAGCCTTACAGGGTCCTGCTTGGTTTCACTACCCTTCATAAGAATAAACCTGTTTTGGGCTTCCTGGTGGCACAGTGTTTGACAGTCCGCCTGCCAATGCAGGGGACACGGGTTCATGCCCCGTTCCGGGAAGATCCCACATGCCATGGAGCAGCTGGGCCCGTGAGCCATGGCCGCTGAGCCTGCGCGTCCTGAGCCTGTGCTCCGCAATGGGAGAGGCCACAACAATGAGAGGCCCGCGTACCGCAAAAAAAAAAAAAAAAAAAAAAAAAACAGAATAAACCTGTTTTATGACTACTACTAATTGTCAAACAGTGGCCTGTGTTCTGGTCAAGGCTCTTTCTCCTTCTCTGAGAGACCCAGATAAGAGAGGGATTCTCAGGACACAAAAATATTATATTTCTTATCCAGAGGTCCAACCCATCAGAATTCACAGGTAAAGTCAGGGCCTGCCCAGAGGTAAAAAACTCTTGGATATATCACAGAGTTCTTCAACCTTTAGAGATGCACAAGGCCTAGAAAAGTAGAATTCTTGAATATTTTCAGAAGAACTGTCCCATGAACAGGACTCAACAACAACTCTAAGTAAAAGGGATAAATAAAATGTCTTCAAAGATTTTCAACTGTTCTCATAGAAATAAGCTTTCTGAAGCTCTCCTGGGTTCTCTGACTGCCACAGTTCATTTTTGTCTTGTCTGCTTTGAAGCATCCCAACCTTACACTATCTGATGATTTTCTTCTGCTGTGAAATTGCTTCCTCAAGTGTATCTGACACATATCCTATTCTTCTTCTGCAGCCATGTTAGTGCAAGGTTGACTCATTTAGTACAGAGCAAGCAGAATCGTACTAGGAGCCAGCAAGAGAATTTAGCCTAATTAGATAGACATTAAATTGAAGGATGTTGGGGCTTCCCTGGCGGTGCAGCGGTTGGGAGTCCGCCTGCCGATGCAGGGGACACGGGTTCGTGCCCTGGTTCGGGAAGATCCCACATGCTGCGGAGCGAGCAGCTGGGCCCGTGAGCCATGGCCACTGGGCCTGCACGTCCGGAACCTGTGCTCCACAGCAGGGAGAGGCTGCGACAGTGAGAGGCCGGCGTACCGCAAAAAAAAAAATAAATAAATAATAATAATAATAATAATTGAAGGATGTTGAATGCACAGCAGATGTTTAAAACTAAAAATCTTGAATCTCTGATTGCAGGATTTTCTTTGTAGTTCCACCTCTCACAATGACAGGACCCAAATGAGTGAGTGAATGAGTTCCTTCCAGTAACATGCCTCAGCCTTCTCACTAATAGAATCTTCATTTTAATAATCTCATGCACAGTGAATTTTGGTCTGCTGAGTCATTGTCTCCTGCTCTGAATTCATGCTTCTGCCTCAGTGCTGTCTGTGGAAACTGGTTCTCTAGTTCTGAGTCTTTCCAAAGACCCTTCTTGGTAAACCTTCCTACCCTTACCTTCTTCAAATCTCCTAATTTAATGAGGCCACCAAGTAAAGTGTATGAGTATCCACAAGGCTCCAGACACCCAGAAATATTATCTTGTTCTCAACCAGTCAGAGTGAGACTCTCCTTCAGGTAAGCAGATATGTTAGCATCATTATTTTCCAGACAGAGAAGACTGAGCTGGGTGGCTCCCTGTTATCAGTAAGAGGTCCTATCAGTGGATAGGGCTAGAAAATATTTTATATATATTTCCTTAAACATATATGTAAACATATGCATATATACTTTTATATACACATATATATAGTGGTAAGACATAGATAGATGTTGTATATATATTATATTACAGTATATACAATATCTATCTACCTATGTCTATATCACTTTTACTTTATCTGTGTATACACTTATTTAAAAATATATTTCATACTAACACCTCCAATTTGAATTCCACATAAAAGAGTTCTGTCTAGTCTTCCCTTATTTCCATGGTTGTAAATATCTTCTCTGACAATGAGAAACTTGTCTTCATTACCTTCAGTATATTTACTGATTTGCTTAACCATTATACTTACTAGTTTAACAGGCCCACTGTCTCAACTCTACTGGCCATTTCCTCCACCCATCATGTTCATAGCTCCTACACCTTTTACTTGCCTCTGCATAGCTCTGTTCCCCTCTCCTTTCCCCATATTCATCCACCATGCTGATTCCTGCACTGGGGAAAGGAAGGGGAGGGAAGGGGAGGTTGGAAGATTAGGGAAGAGATGTGAAGGGAAGATATAAAGGCAAAGAAAAGCAACAGAAAATGGGAAGAAAGGGTCCTAATACTTTTGTAAAATATCATAAAAATGAATTACTAAAAAGAAATGAAATTAAAATTACAAGCTGCAATTATTGATTAGTAGATTCAATGCACATAAAGTTACTCAGCCAAGTTGCTATAAATATTTCTAAATACCTTCTCTCTATTTCAGTGTTTATCTCATTGTAAACAGTTCAGGGACTAGCTCACTGAAAGTTATAAACTTCAAAATAATGTGTATGTTTCTAAGTCCAAATTAGACAATTATCATGGTTACATTATTTTATGCATGTACATTAAATTAACTCATTTTTGAGTGGGTGGTGCTTACAAAACCAAGCACCTATTGAGTAATCACAGCGAAGGAAGGCCATACAATATTAGATACACAGATCAAGAGATGTATCTGATTATTTTATTTTTTTTACAGACTTACAAACTCACACTTTAAAAATGTGTATGCTAATATGATAGAAAATCTTATATGATTTTTCAGAAATTTGCATTTCTTTTCTAACAAGAGGATGTTTTATGTATATAGTTGACTTAACATTTCTTTCTCTGTGGAGTGCTGGTTCATGCTCTGCCACTTAAAAAAATAGATCTTTAAAAGTTGATGGGTAAAGATTTTTTTTATATCATGCATATTAACTTCTTGTCTGGAGTTTTCTTTGCAAATATTTTCTTAGTTTAGTGTTTGTCTTAAAATAGAAGTTAAATATTTTTATTTACCCAAATCTATCCATTTTTTCCTTTATTGTTTTTTACTTTCCTATTATGCTTTAACAAGTTGTTCCTGCATCTGAATAATAAATATTGTCCAAGGGCTTTAGTTGTAGGTCAATTTAAACATCTAATCTAGTAGGTGTATTTTTGAGTCTGATGTTACTTAAGAGGTCGTGGGTTATTCCTAATTTTATTTCCAAATGCCAACCCAATTGTTGAATAATCCATCTTTCCCTCTCTGGATGGAAATGCAACCTTTAAGAAATACACAACCACACAAACATGGGTAAATCTTGGAAATTTCTATTATTTTCTAATCATCTATCTGTTGCTTCTTATATCTGCAATATGCACTTTAATTACTATAGCTTACAGTAAATTTTGATATCTGGCAGAGCAAGTCCTCTCTCATTGTTATTCACAATTTTCTTGCCTATCTTCATGTATTTATTCTTCCATTTAAAAGTTATTATCAAGTTGCCAAGGTTTTAGGAAAAATATCCAGATTTTGATGTGAGTGGCACCATGTTTACAAGATGATTTAGTGGAAATTGACATCTTTACAATTTTTAGTTATCCCATCCAGGAAGTCAGTATTTTGTCAGCAATTGAGGTCCTATATTATGCCCTTCAGGAAAGTTTTATTGTTTATGAGACTTACATATTCTCTATTTAGTTATTTCTAGATATTTTATAGCTTTGGTTGCTATTCTAGATATGAACTTTCAAAATTATCTCTCACAATTGGTTATTAATTTTAAAAAGGAAAGTTAATTTGTATTATATATGGCTACCTTACAATACTATTTTGATAGTAATAGGTTCAATAAATTTTCAGTTAATTCTCTCAGAAATTTCACATATATGAATATAACATATTTAATTACTAATCACTTTATCTTTTCCTGTCTAATACATACTTTCTTTTTTTCTTATTGTGTATTCCAAAATTTTTAAAATAATGTTGAATGGTAAAAGAAAAAAGTTTAAGTGAAAAATAAAAATTAAATCTCACAAATACATGTGGTTCTCCACCAATGCATTATAACAAAAGTATTCTACAGTTTAATAAGATGAATGTGTGCTGGCCTAGTTAATCTGTGTTCAAGTAGTACCATGCACTGCTTGAGCGGGAGCTCCTTCCCTGCACTGAGACAGGAAGTCTTGAGGGTTAAAGTGTCCAAGAATTGAAGGGGAAATAAAAATGATCAGAGTATTTGCTCCTAAACTCTGAAGATTGGATTAGTTGGATGGTGACATGGTCCTTTTGTCCTTGAGTCCTACTACACACAACTTTTATGTCCCTTTTATATTAAAGTTCCTACTACAAAATCCTATCAGCCCTCCTCCTTGTTCCCACAGCCTAATTCTGTGCCAGCTTCTCAGAATTGACTCCACTCATTTCTTCCAACAGCAAATTCACTCCTTCCCATCCCCCATAGGTCCTCTGTCCATCATTCTATAAGCAGGAAATATATAGAAAGTATTACAGCTAACACTCGTTAAATTTTTGAAGTTGCAGTCTCGCTCTTGTATTTCTCCACATCTCCCTCATTAGTGCCAGGTTCAAGGTTTGATTCCTAGAGAATAAGGTCTTAAGTGCTCAGGTAGTGCAAGACACCATGTTCCCCATGTCATTCCTTTACTTCCATTCCCTTCAATGGGTGCTATGTTTCTAGGAATATTTCTGCTGAGATGCTCTCTTTCCTTTGTTTTAATCAGTTATCATACTATTACTTTGGTAGCACTTCTCCATTTCTCTGATTGTTTAGCCTACTACTGGCAGCATTACACACTCTTTGGACATTAAGGATGGTTGACTTAGATCCTCCTGTAAATTAGCCCCTTTAAACATTGCTTGTTTCTCCTCCTCCTTATTGAGTACTTCTTTCCATAGAACAAGCCAGAGTTCCCTTCCCTTTAGCTTTAAGATACTGAGGATACACCATGTCTACACTTTTATTAGCTAGAGCTAAAACGACCACCATAATTTTGGTTCTTCTAAATTTACAGCACTGAAACCAAAAAATAAAAATTAAAAAAGGCAGTATGCATTATTGGAAAGCCACTGTTGCCATGTCAGAATTCTGAGTATAAGAAATTTCATTTGTATATCAGTTATATTTTGCTGTGTACCACAAAACTTTGTAGCTAAAACAACCGTCATTTTCTTTAGCTCATAATTCGATGGGTCGTGTGGGTAGTCTTCTGGTCTAGAGCAGTGCTGTGCTGCTCTTACAGCTAGCTGGTTATCAGTTATTGAGTTGGCCAGAGAATGGAGTGCCTCAGTTCTTTTCCATAAGGCATCACATCCTCCAACAGGTTAGCCTGGACTCATGTACATAGTGGTCTCACAGTTCCAAATACAGCAAGAGAGCAAGTCCCAAAGTGCAAGTGCTTTTTCAGCTTGCATCATGTTTGGTAATATCCATTGGCCAAATTAAGTCACATGGCCAACCCAGAGTCAAAGGGAAGGAAAATAGATTCCACCTTTTGATTACAGAATCTGCAGCATCACATTTCAGTGGTATGGATGATAAGAGGGCAAGCATGTGTGACCATTTTTATAATCTACCAGGGCTGATAATTAAATTTTTTCCCCCAAAGATAGACCAAACAAGAAAGGAAGGAAACTCACAATTTACAAACACCTACAATGTAATAGGTACTTTGCTAGACACTAAATTGCATGTTTTCATGTAATTCTCACAAAGTTGGCATTATAAATGTTACAATGAGAAGATTGACGCTAGTTCTTATCTTGCACTTAAGGACATAATAAATACTTAAATGAGCAAGGATTTACACATAGGTCTTCCCGACTTCAAATTCCAGGCCTTTCCTACAATGAATACAATGCTCTGCTGATTTCTGGGTAAAGGCAAAGATAATCTTTTTTGAGTATGCACTACAGCATCCCAACTCCTACTTGTATCAGTCTCACCCAAAGCTGAGAACTATTCTCTACTTCTTTTCCTTTTTGCAGATCTAAGGGTAAGCAGTCAAGAGGAAAACTCAGAAATTTCCACTGTGACTGGAACTACACTAAGGGTTTATTGTAAATTAGAGTTAGTAAACATATTTTGACCCATATTATAGGTATGTGTTCCCAGGACCACGAATTACAGGCAATTTGCTCACATTATAGTAATAAAGCTATATGCTCGGTGAGCACATAAATCACTGATAATGATGTGTAAAGCATAGTGTTTACAAATAAAAGGGTGTTCTGGCATGATAGATCTTGTCCTTGATATTCTTTGATACCCTTCTTTTGTTCACTGACTTGGCCATCCTCTTCGGGCTGTGAGCAGGAAAAAAGAAAAGCAGAATATTAATTCCAACATGATCCCATAGGTAGGAGAGACCAAGGTTTGCTAATAAAAAGCATCACTACAAAGTCTAAATATTGTAACAAGAGTGGGCCTTATGTCAACCTTACTCATATTTAGCATATCTTCATCCTACATACTATCACTCTGGGGTGCTTTTTAAAAAAATTGATATGGCAAAAAATATTTATTTGGCACCTTCCATGTGCCTATACACAAGCTGCTATAACATGTCATGGCATTTTCGCTTTAAATCAGAGAACATATTTTTTACAATTATAATTTTAGCAAAGTTGAAAATAGCCTGTCTTCTCAATTATCTAAGTGAAAAAAAAGATAGATACCAAACTGGTACATGATAATATATTGAGAGTAAAGATACACACTGTTACAAAATGTGCATTGAACTCCTAAAATAAAATATATATTTATTGCACTACTTGGGACTTTTCAGAGGTCCTCCTCCCAACACACACACATATTTGAAGATCCTGAGTCATTTATTGGTGGGTACAAGTCCCTATTTATCTGATCCATGTTGATGTTCTGACAGGGAAGCAACCTATAGGAGTCCTGTACTAATCACTGCTATAGGAAAGATTGAAAAATAACTTTTAACAGCTTCCAGGAATAGTACATCTTCTGATAAACCATTTCACTCATAAGTAATTAGCATCTCCAAAAATATACATGAGAATCTTAGATTAAGGAGCCCATTCATAGTGGAAGAACTGGGCTGCAGGTACTTCCTGGGCTTATATTCTTAAGGGATTAAACACCAGAAGCAATTGATGTCCAACGAAAGAGGTATTTCTGGGCACTAAGGGTCTTACAACTAAAGGGATTAGTATTTCTCCCTTCTAGAAGCAACATTTTGATATTTGAGCAGCCAGGAAGACTTTGACATTTTAATGGGATGGGGAAGATCATTTCCCCGTACCATTTATCCTGAGTGAATAAAAGCAGGGGCTCAGCCTGAATGAGAAGAAGCAAGCTAATCTTCAGTCATGGGTACAGCACTTAAATAAGAGGTCCTCTATTAACTAAAGTAAAATGAAGTTGGATAGTACTGAGTATGGACGCCTGAATAAAAGTTTGTCTCAAACAAGATATACTAGGTGCACTTTTTTTTTTAAAGCATTGATATAAATAAAATTGTCTGACTTTTTTTTAAGGTGGAGTTTTCATTTGCTTAAGCAACTTAAATAGCTAAGGGAAAAATTTCCTTATATTCTCAGAGATGGTCTCTCATGCCCTCTGAAACCTCCCCAGTTTACACTAACAATCAAAGTAAGAGACAGATCACAGACTTGGAAAGGATGATCTACAAAGGTATGAGTAGGATTTAAGGAACTAAAAAGGATAATAAATTATTCTAGATGAGTAACATTTAGCCATTGCCGTGCATAGGCTTTAAGGGACAAGAGAAGGAGAGAGTTACTGGAATATAGAGAAAGGGTAAGCTGTATGGAGAGGGCTTTTGTTGAGGGAACAATTGTGTCTTGAGGGCAGGGACATAGATAGTCTAACTTCTCATACTCCTACTTCTCTCCAGTCTCCTATCAGTGTTTCCTATTGCCTGAACCCAGTTGAAAGGCAGAAGGCCAGGGAGCCTTATTGGTGTATTACATGGGAGCCAGCCTCTCAATCCAAACATGGAGGAAGAAGGTGGGTCTGAAGTGACAAATGCAAACTATCCGGCATGTAGCCTTAATTCCACCATGACAACCACATGCCACAGCACTGCCAAGTTTAGTCAGGTACTCCGACTTCTGCAACCTTTACACACTTCTCAGCTGCACATAGAGAAAACAAATTCTCTGTACACTTTCCCTTTGCTCTCTTCGTCTCTCCCATGACTGCCTTACAAACACAAACTGCCCCAGATATCCACCTGTCCGCCTTTTTGTCTTCTTGACTCCTAATTCCAGAAAAACTTTCCCTCCTAGACCTTGACTTTTTGAAAGATGATGTTTGTCATTCTCTATTTTCGGGATCTCTTGGACCATGACTCTGGAGGTATAACCTGTCTGTCGAATGTAATGCTTTTGGACATGGATCTTGGCTTTCTACCTGTTCGGTGTGAAGAGCCAGCACACTCCAGAGCCTAGGAAGGCTATGCCAGGAAACTCACCTTATAGCCTTGGTAGGCCTATTGTTCATTGCCTTGTGATTGTTGACAATTTAGTCCAACTCTGTGAACTTTGATTTTTTTTTTAATCCTTAAAATGGGCATAATAACACTACCTTATGTCCCTTGCATAGAACAAAATAAAATAGTCTGTGCGAAAGTCATTTATAAACCATAATTAGAAAAATACAAGTAAGCTTTCTAGATTATTTTCAGTTTTAATGCAAGCAGAAATAGTCATTGCAAGCCACTTAACCATAGCTCATTCATAAACTAGTAAAGTATTGTCCTTGAGTGGGGTAAAACATCACTGAAGCTCTCAATAAATTGTTCATCTGTTTGCTTGCTGAATTCTTTTGATCAGACTATTAGAGTTTTTCTTCCTAATCATTAACAGTTTCTACTTCTGGACTTTTTATAAATGTCTCAATAATTCAAGCACATATAAAGAAATAGCTGCGCCTCTTGCCTTTATTCCCTGTCAGTCACTCAGAATCCAATAGAATGCATGGTAAGGATGAAAAAGTGTTCAGAAGACCCAGGGGTCTGAAATTTAACATTTTCCCAAATATGTCTGTTCTGTTTATTAATGTAGCCCTTTTCCTAACAGCTGGGGGCCCCTTTCAGGGATACAGTAACAAGCAAAAGGAACAAATACCTCTCACAATCTGAGTGTTGCATGCTTACCACAGAATTATAATATATGTGCTCTGACATCTGTCCTTTTCCTCCCATTCTGGTTTCACCTTTATACCACCCAACCCTCCATCTCTTAGGTCTAATCAGCAGACTGTAGTCACCCAGATCTCTTGGCATTTCCATTAATGTGCCTTGATATGTCATGCTCTATGGCTTTTCTCAGGCTGTCCCTGCTGTCTAGAATTCCCTCACCATCCCTCTGCTTCTGGAAAATCTCTGTTCACTTTTAACTATACTTTTCCCATGTAGCCTTATTTGAATCTCCATCAAGAAATGGCTATGCCCTTGTATTTGACCCCCACATGGTCTGACATATGTCTACCATGCTTGAAACATTTACTTATATTCATCCGTCTGTCTTAATTAAATTGCAATCTCCTTGAAGACAAGCTCTATGTATTCTATCTCTTTTATCTCCAATGACTGGACAAGGAGTAAGCTCACTGTTTGCTAAATGAATGAATGAATCAATGTAAGAATGACTGAAATAGTTCTCAAAAAGAAAATCCTCTAGAGGAGTCAACTTTAACTGTCTCTTTTCAGAATAAACTTTTCTCCTCACGTAGAATAGGACCTGACTTCATCTTTATTTTTTAATTTGGGAAACAATTGTTAAGTACCAGGTTTACAAGAAACTAAAAAGATTCTGAATTCAAAAGTGACATTCTACTCTGTGTCACTTCTCTTTTGCTAACTCCCTTTCAAATGTTAAACTTCTCAACAACCTCTTGGTGTTCCACACATCCTTTATGGTAAGTTGCAATATTACTGGTATGCATATTCTTCCTACAGTTACACCTCTTTCTTACATTTTGGACAAGACAGGTATTTTTACCTGTGTACTCAGCATCTCTCTTTGGATATCCTGGCACTTCAAACTCATCATTTCCAATACTCATCCTTTTGCTCCTGGCATCCAATGTGCTTCTTCCATTCCAGTGAATGATAACATCAGCTACAAGATGGGAAACTCCTTCTATATACTTGTTCAGATTCTTTTCCATTATAGGTTATTAAAAGATATTGAATACAGTTCCCCGTGCTATACAGTAGGACCTTGTTGTTTATCTATTTTATATATAGTAGTGTGTATCTGTTAAAATCTCATTTTTAAAGTCAGTTTTTTGAAATATACTTTACATACAATAAAGTGCACCCATTTTAAATATATGGTTCAAAAAAGAATAGATACATGTGTATCTATAACTGAATCACTTTGCTGTACACCTGAAACTAACACAACATTGTTAAACAACTATAATCCAATATAAAATAAAAATTTAAAAAAAGTATGGTTCAGTGGGTTATGATGAACATATACACCCAGGTAATTACGACCCCATTTAGGATAATAAAACATATCTGTGATTCCGTAAAGTTCTCCTATGGCCCACTGTGGGGATAATCCATCCCCACCTCCAGTCTCAGGCAACCACTGATCTTTTTTCTCTCATTATTGATTAGTATCTCCTGTGAATAGACTCATACAGTCTGCAGTCTTTTATGTGAATGTGACTTATTTTACTCAGAAAATTGTTTTTGAGATCCTTCCCTGTTGTTGTATCAATGCTTCATTCCTTTTAAATGCTGAACGGTAGTCCATTGTATGAATGTATAATAACTATTTATACATTCTTTGGCTAATGGACAATTGGATTGTTTCTAGTATGGGTAATATAAATAAAACAGACACAGTTGCATCCGGATATTTTATAGACATGTATTTTTTTTTGCTCTTGGGAGAATAGCTATACATGGAATTGCTGTATCATATGTTAAGTATATATTTACCTTTGCAAGAATCCGTTAAAGTGTTTTCCAAAATGGATGCACCATTTATACGCCCACCAGTGAATTAGAATTTCAGTTGTTCCACATCTCACCAACGTTTGGTATTATCAGTCATTTTAATTTTAGCCATTCTACTAGGTATATAATGGTATCTCATTGTGGTTTCAAACTTGAATTTCCCTGTAAAGAATTATGTTGACCATTTTTTCTTGTTTATTGACTATTCCTTTTTTATTCCCCCAGAAGTATCTGTTCAACTTTATGTCCCACATTTTTGAGGGGTTGTCAGTCTTATTATTGAGTTTCAAGTGTTATTTAAAGCACTCTGAATACAGGATGTAAATATATTATTTCACTCTGCAGCTTGGCTTTACATTGTCTTAATGGTGTATTTAAAGAACAGAAATTTTCTTCCCTCCCTCTCTCCCTCCTCCCCCTTTCCTCCTTCCTTCTTTCCTTCCTTCCTTCCATCCTTGTCTTTCTTTTTAATTACTTGACATTTAAAAGTATAGGATAATATCATCATCTAAAAATTAAAATAGTTGATTCCAATATATATGTCTTTTAATTCTTTTTATTACCTTATTGCATTTGTTAGGACCTCCAATACAATATTGATTATGAGTGGTAAGAATAGACATTCTTGCTTTGTTCCCAACTTAAGGGGAAATGTTCTTTATCATCATAAAATATGATGATAGCTGTAGGTTTATTATATATTTCCTTTATCAGGTTGAGGAAGTTTTTTTCTACTCCTAGTATGTAGAGACTCTTTCTCTTAATTGAACTATTGTTGACTTACAATGTTGTGTTTGTTTCTGATG
Organism: Globicephala melas; assembly: GCF_963455315.2. Taxonomy (NCBI): domain Eukaryota; kingdom Metazoa; phylum Chordata; class Mammalia; order Artiodactyla; family Delphinidae; genus Globicephala; species Globicephala melas. The sequence goes on from NC_083315.2 coordinate 45,176,726, forward strand.
TACAGCAAATTGATTCAGGTATATATATATATACATATATATAATGGTTTTTTTCAGATTCTTTTACATTATAGTTTAAGACAAGATATTGAATATAATCCCCTGTGCTATACAGTAGAACAGTGGGACTAGAGACTCTTTATCAGGTGTTTTTTCTGCATCTATTAAAATAATATTTATTCTTTATTCTATCAATATGGAGAATTACATTGATTTATTCCTGAAGCTAAGCTAACCTTGTGGCCTTGGAATAAACTCTAGTTGGTATTGATGATACTCTTTATATATTGCTGGATTCAATTTGAAAATATTTTGTTAAGGATTTAAAAATCTGTATTGGTGAGGAATATTGATTGTCTAGTCTGGAAATGCCATTGTCTAGTGTTAGAATAAAGATAGTGCTGGCTTCATATAAGGAGTTAATCACTTTTGGTTTTACTTTTTCCTCCTGGAAATGGAAATTTAGGAATCAAAAGTATGAACATTTTTAAAGCTTTTGATATATATTACCAAATTTCCCTCCAGAAAAACATACGGATTACCTTCCCAAAACAATGTATAACATCTCTTTCTCTATAACTTCCTTAATAACAGGAAATATCATTTTTTTAAAAAAATGAAGGATGAGAATGATTACATATTAATTTGAATTTCTTTGATCACTAGTGAAGAGAATATTTAAAAAAATTTTTTTTGATGTGGACCATTTTTAAAGTCTTTATTGAATTTGTTACAATATTGCTTGTGTTTTATGTTTTTGATTTTGGTCACGAGGCATGTGGGATCTTAGCTTCCTGACCAGGGACCAAACCTGCACCCCCTACATTGGAAGGCAAAGCCTTAACAATGGACTGCCAGGGAAGTCCCAAGAATATTATTTTATATATTTATTGTGGTCATTTGCATTCTTTTGAGAATTGAGTGTTCACATTCTTTATACATTTTTTCACGGGTATTCCTCCTTTTCTTTCTGATTTGAAAGAGCTCTTTATAGATTAAGAATATTAATCATATGTAGCAAATATTTTCCCAGCTTGTTTTTTTCTCAACTAAAACCTCTAAGAACACAGGTAGAAGTAATCTAAAAATATTTACTAAGGTGACAAATGGTTTCTTCATACAAGAACACTTTCAAAGTTAGTATCCTAAAAAGGCACTGCCTAAGAAGGCAGTGACTAGCACTTGTAAGTCACTGCCTTCTTCACTCAGCTACTTTGTCACCTCCATGAGTGCTGTATGGCCCAAGGTCCATGCACAATTAATGACTCCAAGTGAACATGTTAAATGGAAGTATTCTTTCAGGTAGCATTCAAACTTTCACACTTGCCCTTGATAAATGTCCCAGAAGCAGTATGACATCACTGAAAGAGTGCTGGACTTAGAAACAGAAAGCCTAAGTTTTAGCATCATGGCTCTTCACTTTACGTTGTCATCTTGGATAAACAATTCAGTTTCTATGGGTCTCAGTTTCCTCACTTGTAAAGTGAGGACCTTGTGGTCCTCACTGTCTTGCCCCCTTTATTGCTTGGATGGGAACATGAGATCATATAATGTGAATGCATTTAAAAAAAAAATCCTGGGGCTTGCCTGGTGGCGCAGTGGTTGAGAGTCTGCCTGCCAATGCAGGGGACGCGGGTTCGTGCCCCGGTCCGGGAGGATCCCATGTGCCGCGGAGTGGCTGGGCCCGTGAGCCATGGCCACTGGGCCTGCGCGTCCGGAGCCTGTTGCTCCGCAACGGGAGAGGCCACAACAGTGAGAGGCCCGCGTACTGCAAAAGAAAAAAAAAAAAAGTTACTATGACCTTTTTTTTTATATGTACTCTGGGAAATGTATGTAAATTCATCTGGGGTATGTATTTTTGTAAGGAATGTCTGAGTCTTCTGTCCACTTTACTAAAGCCTGTTTTCTGATAGGGTAGTAAATATTTTCACTCTCACATGTAGTGTATTGGAGTTCCTATTGATCCACATTCTTAGCAGCACTTGGTATTGACAAATCTTTTAAATTTTTGTCAATCTGCTTCCAAATTACATTTCCCAAATTGCCAATTGTAGTTTTGTTTTGTTTTTTTTTTTTAATTTCCATGAATGCTAATGATTTTGAGCATATTTTTCCTATGGTCATTGGTCATTTGGATTTTCTATCTTGTTATGTACCTATTGAAGACTTTTGCCATATTTTTTTTTCTTGGGTAAGAGGTCATTTTCTTATTGATTTGTAGAAATATTTAAATATATATTCTAGACAGTAGATTCTGGTTTTATGCATTTACAACAGGTTCTGCCTGTGTGTGGTTCTTTTTTTCCCCACTGTTTGTGGTATCTTTTGATAAACAGAAGTACTCAGTTATTATTGGGTTGAATGTAGGAAGATTTCCCTTTATGATTACTGCTTTCTGTATCTTTTTTTTTTTTAAATTAGGGATGGATGAGTTTTGAAAGTATGTATAGCTAAGAAGCTTGGTTGCACACCCCATGTAAAAGGAGCAGGAAAATTACCTTCTCTGTGTTTTTACCCCTTGTACCTTTGTAGCCATGAACTTGTCTCTTGCTCACCATATCACCACTCATGCCATCCAAGGCCTGATGATCCCTGACAGAATTCTCACACTTCTCAGCTAATGTCTCTCCAACCTTCCTTCCTAAAGCTCTCTCTTAGTGATCTGCTGGTCGTCTACACTAATCTTCACATTGTACCTGAAAGATCTACACTTGGAACCTTTGGACCTGATGATCATTTTCATCTTCTCTTTCCTTTTTTAAACCCTGGTTTCTAAATCCAATGGACCTCTTCTCTCTCTGAGTTTGACAGAATCTATCAATAATGCATCATTCCTCTTGGCTTCTAGTATGCCTGATTTTTCTCCTATCTTCTTAGTCATTTATTTTTTTCCCCTCTTTATCTGACAACTTAAATATCACTGGTTCTTTACCTTTCTGGGGATTCCTGAATTTCTCTGGAAATCTACTGTTTCTTTTCCCTAGAAAAATACCTATATGTAAATAAATACCATTTTCATAACATTTCAAAGGTAAGCTTCCATTATATTATTTGGTCCTGTTTTAAAATTTCAACTGAGTAATTAAAAAAAAACCTGTACTGGCTTTATTCAATGATTCCTAAGTTGGACAGCATTTCACCTACTAGACAGAAAGAAGCTCTGCAGAGCTGTACGAAATGGAAGACTTTTATAGCCAAAAGGGAGCAGGACAGGGAAATTATGCAGCAAAAATCAGATTGGTTGTGGCAAGGTCACCTTCTCTTAGGGCATGCCAGGGGTCTAGTAGGCAGATGACCTCACTAGTCCTGACCAGGTAATTCCTGATTGACTGGTTTAATATTCCATTTCTGGGAAAGACCAAAAATATAATAAAGTTAAGTATTAAGTCTCGATTTGGTGACTTGGGGCTTATTAGAAGTTACTCCATTTTGGGTCTGTGTTCTTGTTTTTTTTTTTTTTTTTTTTAAGGGCTTCAAATGCTTGGCTTTTTATTTATTTATTTATTCATTTACTCATTTTTGGCTGTGTTGGGTCTTTGTTTCTGTGCGAGGGCTTTCTCTAGTTGTGGCAAGCGGGGGCCACTCTTCATCGCGGTGCGCGGGCCTCTCACTATCGCGGCCTCTCTTGTTGCGGGGCACAGGCTCCAGACGCGCAGGCTCAGTAGTTGCGGCTCACGGGCCCAGTTGCTCCGCGGCATGTGGGATCTTCCCAGACCAGGGCTCAAACCCTTGTCCCCTGCATTAGCAGGCAGATTCCCAACCACTGCACCACCAGGGAAGCCCCGTGTTCTTGTTTTTAACAATTCCCCCCATTTGATCAGACTCTCAACCTGAGAAATGTGATCAAAATAAGGCATTAGCACCATTCCTAGCTGCTGCTCTGAGGTTCTCACAGTTTTTTGCTGATCTTCTGTGTGGTATTCACAGGTCACAACTTCAGGTTCACATGTTTTAAAGTGGGTCTCTCTCTTCATTCCTTTTCTGATGTTCCAGTCTTATGGAGATCATTTGCTTGGTGGCTAGTGGCTGTGAACATGCATTTAAAACTTTTGAGAGAATAGCACACCAGAGAGACTATGATTATTATAAGCAGGATAATCCCCAGTGTTTGGAGTGTACTTTGGAGTAATGGACCTTAAGACCCAAACCAATCAAAATCAAAAGTCAAAGAAAGACCCCATTGAAGGAGTCATTTTTTTTAAAGTCAAAGGGCTTGTTCAGTGATTTTATGTAGCTGAGTTTCAACTTCCCCAGAAGTGTTAATTCAGGCACAAGTGGTGTTGACCACCAGACACCTCCTTGCTCAGCTAAAAGATAATCAAGGGCTATCTTATTGTCAAATACAATCTTGGGCAGTGAGTCTAAGGATTTTGGTTGGATAGTTATAGCTTTATCTGTAGATTCCATAATATTTTCAAGAGTTAAGGAGAGGTTCCTGATCATAGCTTCATTTGTATTCACTCCTAATCAGGGACGTAAGAACCTGCCAAAGGAAGAACATCCTAATTATGAACACCTCCTGGTAGGTTCTTTCAAACTCGATGTAAAATCAGCAGAGTTGACCAATGGGGCATCTCAATTCAATTGTGAACAGTTAGGAGCACAGTTAGATAACTTAAGAGACATTGTCTTGTTCTAGGCTAGCCATCTAGACATTTAGAGGCCCAAGGAGAATGATAACCACCACAGACAAAGATAAATCCTATTGGGGCATAGACCACTCCTACTAAGGTAGCACTGTTAATGGATTCATTAGCAGGGATAGTTGCATTTACCCATTTAAGCCAGGGATCAGTTAGGTTTTTAGCATATTCAGGAAGTAAATCTCCCAGCCTAAAATTTAAAAAATTTGGGAATTCCCTGGTGGTCCAGTGGCTAGGACTCCATGCTTTCACTGATGAGGGCTTGGGTTCAATCCCTAGTCAAGGAACTAAGATCCTACAAGCTGTGTGGCACAGCCAAAAAAAAAAAAAAAAAATTGTTCTAAATTCCTTGCAAAGATGAGTGTTGCCAATGAGATCTCTTTGTGATTGGGGGCAAATCTGATTTAGATAATCACAGAATGTGGGGCTGCAAATGGGCTACTATTTGCACAGGTATTTGTGTCTAATTGGGCAGGTACAATTATAATCAGGGAAAGGTGAACTCAAGGCTCTGGATGTTCTACCCATAAAAGTCAGACTCTTTAACTGACTTCTAAGGAGGGCTGATTGTAGTTGATAGTGACATTGGGAATAGAAGAGAATTGGTCACGGGGCAGATCAGGGGGTCTCTAACAACATGGACAATTCAGAGTTTTCTATGACAAATCTAGGAGTCTGAAAGATTACTCCCCTTAGTAATGGCCCGGAAGATACAGATGATGGTGTTATTTTTCCAGGTCAATGCCAGAGTAAGAACAAGAGGAAGAAAAGAAGAAGACAGGGTTTCATGTTTAGTTAAAATATGAAGTCTTAATCTGTTGTCTCGGTGGAACCAATCTGCCTGAATGTTGGCTACTTCCCTTCCTAGTCAGTTGGATTTGGAGGTCTCCAATGTATCCACAGGAACAAATGTCAGGTGGAGCCTTCTTCAGCTGTGAGATGTGTGCCCAAAGCTCAAGGCCTTCTAGTTTTGTAGCAGTGCTAGTGGTCAGGAGCACTTGGTAAGGTCCTTTCCAGAGGTCTTGCAAAACCATCAGAGTAAGAAAATACCTATCTGAAAATGACAAAAGACTTAAAATGTCCATTGTCAAAGATATAATGGAACCTTATTTGAAAAGAAAATACAGTTATTTCTGTGTTACATAACGTTTAACATAATATTTGTAATGTATGACATTATACCAGGACGTATTAGTTTGCCAGAAATTTCAAACAACTTCTGGGACACTTATTACATATACCTATACAAATACAACGTAAGAAGGTTTGGTATTACTTCCTATTTAACAATGCTTTCCATGTCATGTGATTTAACATAGCAAATAAGCTTAATTGGTTTAAAGTCTCTCTTTTTATAAAGGGAGAGAGAACAAATCTTTCGAGGTGTTCCAGGGGCCCCTTGTAAAAATCCCAGTTAATTTCAGATAAAAAGACTTCATTTACACTCTGATATGGGGAAGTTAGTCAAAAAATATCAAAAGTTTTTAAAACACTTGGTCAAATAGAATGAGAGGTCACTGTGAAACAATAGTTATCCATTTGAACATAGTGACAATTAAAGATATTGCAGGCAAATAAAGAAAATTAAACAGTTGTGAACTCCCCCCTCAAAAAAAAATTAGCTTTTTGTAGAGGAAATTTAGTTTTCTTAAGTAATCAAAGACCTGATAAATACAACTTTAAACACACAAAAAAATTATTATTATATTTTTATTATTATTTTTTTTTGCGGTACGCGGGCCTCTCGCTGTTGTGGCCTCTCCCGTTGTGGAGCACAGGCTCCGGACGCGCAGGCTCAGCGGCCACGGCTCACGGGCCCAGCTGCTCCGCGGCATGTGGGATCTTCCCAGACCGGGGCACGAACCCATGTCCCCTGCATCGGCAGGCGGACTCTCAACCACTGCGCCACCAGGGAAACCCACAAAAAATTATTTTGATGAAACAAAGAATCTTTGTTTTCTAGGAAAATTAGTTTAAAAGGTTAAGAAAAAGCTTAACTCATATTAGGATCAGAACAATTGTCCAAAACAACTTTGTTCTTCTAACAGATAGAAGACTAATTCTAATTTTGCACCAGTGTATTTTTTATATCAAAACCTATATTTTTAACTTAAATAAATTTATTCCAATCTTAGCCAGCTTGACCACACACAAGATTCTTTTCCTAAAATTCCTTTTCCACAAACCTTCTGTAATTTTGTCCTATTTTCTTTTCTCTTTTTCATTTTAGAACTATCAATCATTTTAGTGGGCTTATCTACTTTTATACACAGTTATTTTCCTTATTATTTCCAGTAGCTTTAATTACACATATTAATTATAATTCTTAACCCTTAGAAACCTTAATTTCTAGTGAAAACTAAGAATAACCAATTGTGAGCTGTCAGTTATACCAGGATTCTTTAGATTGGCAAATTTATGCATACATTTCACAATTTTTAGAAACATATGCTTCTTCATAGTACAAACTTTCAATGTGGTACAGGACATATTTACTAACAGATCCAAATGTCTTTAGTTTCTCTGTAACAAGCCAAAAGTAGATAAATCTATGTTGAGTAATTAATGTTTCAGTATTTTATCTTATTTGGAAATAATCTAAATATTAAATGAATTTTCATCATTTAACTTAACTTTTTAAGGTATCAAGTTACCTAAATGATTTGGGGAAACTCTTTAAGTAGACATACTATAAAATATAATTATTGCTGAAAGTTTCACTAAAAGCGATTACCACTCACATCTATTTAAATCATTTGCTCCCAGAAATTATGCTTAGACTATCCATAAAGACTTCATAACACATTAGAGAGCTGGCCATAATCTTGATGCCGAAACCTCGGCCTCTGTGTGCCATTGCTGAATTGAATCTCAGAGACAGAGTTTTGTGTGAAGTAGAAAAGAATAACTTTATTGCTTTGCCAGGCAAAGGCGGGCACAGCAGGCTCATGCCTCTCTTTTTTGTGTCCCACCGGGGAGGATTTGGTGAGGAATTTTATAGCAATGGTTCAAGGGTGGGGTTGCTGACAAGATTAGGGTGTGTGCAGGGCCTGCACTCCTCTAATCTGGTCTCAGGTAATCTTCTTGATAAGCTTCTCTGGTTCCTTTCATCTTGCCTCAGGTGGTTTATTGGCTGCTTCTCCCTTGATTAGCAACTATTTGAATCTACCCCGTTGGGACTCAAGGAAGGTCATGGAGACTGGAGTCTTCCTTACAAACAAGAAACAGGGTACAGAAAGTCCTCCAAGCCCAGGAGCCCCACAGAGTCCTGCTCAGTTTCAATCCCAAGCTATTTTTCTTGCTGACAAATTTTGTAACAGAGATAACATAAGCTTATTTGAGTAGTGAACCCAAGTAAAATAAAAGTTGTATGTCTGTATTATATTTACTGTTGATCACTCTGAAGACATACCTATTTTATTTTTTTGTTTTATACATTTATTTATTTATTTTATTTTTGGCTGTGTTGGGTCTTTGTTGCTGCGCGCAGGCTTTCTCTAGTTGCAGCGAGCGGGGGCTACACTTCATTGCGGTGTGCGGGCATCTCATTGCGGTGGCTTCTCTTGCCGCGGAGCACGGGCTCTAGGCATGTGGGCTTCAGTAGTTGTGGCACACGGGCTCAGTAGTTGTGGCACACGGACTTAGTTGCTCCACGGCATGTGGGATATTCCGGGACCAGGGCTTGAACCCATGTCTCCCACATTGGCAGGCAGATTCTTAACCACTGCACCACCAGGGAAGCCCCAAGACATACCTATTTTAATTAAACCAACAAACTTAAATTAGCTTTTGTTTATGAAAGACTATACTAGATCAGGAGAAACTGAAAAACATTTAGGTTAGTTTCTATATTCCTGAGAATTTTAGGAATCCTTAATTCATATAATTGCTTATTAGTTTTTAAGCCAATTAAATAGAGCTGTTTTACAAATTAATTTGGCAATACCATCAGGATGTAGAAAAAAATCACATATTTATAACATGCATACATAGACATATACAAACATTCAGACAAATGCAGACAGAGATCTTGTAGCTTTTGTTTTACAATTTTAGCCATATGATGGGTAGGATAATGAAAAAATCATTAGTTTATAAAAGAACATTTGGATTCAAATTGTGTTTCTGATGGACAGAATAAGTTAAGGTTGCCTGGTCAGACGGCTAAAGCTTTTTGTTAAATTTGTGGAAAAGACACTTAAAGAGTTTTCATTTGCCTAAGTTCCAAATAAACTTTTCCCCTCTTTTTTGTTCCTTCTGATAAAAATTATCTTTCTGAAGTTTGCATTTCAAAGAGGTGGCTTAGACTGTAGTTCCTGGGGAAGACCAAGTAGAACAATTATATCTCAAAGGCACAGGGAAAGGATGCAAGTTCCTCCAAGAAGGACTTCTGTTCCTAGGGCCAGAATTTTTACAATATTTATAAGGCTTTTGAGATGAATAGGTGAGGTTTCCTGATTGGGAAAAGTATAGGTAGACTTTGAATTGTTTCTGAAGCCACACCTATGATACTATACGAAGACTCAATCTGTAAGACAAGGACTGCTGTTTCTAATTTCTCAATGAATTGGGTTGCGATCTGCATGATATTGAGGCTGACACACCCATCCAACTACAATATCCTCAATTTGTTTTTTTTATATCAGGAAGATGATCTTTGACTAAAATGGAAATCAAAAGGATCCTTATGTTCTAGATTTAGAGCTTTGTTTTTGGAATGTTTTAGTAAATCCTTCCACAAAGCCTTCAGAAGGTTTTTATTTCCCTCTGGGTACATAGTTTCATTTTAGCTTTAGGAATGAGCCCCCCCCCCAAAAAAAAAATCCTATCAGGCTCTGAATATCAGCTTCTAATTTGGCCAACTTCTGACCATAGAGTTACTTAAAAAAAAAAAATCTTTTCAAATATCTTGTCCAATTTCAGCTGGGATAAATAGTAAATAGTCCTGCCATTATTGAATGAACTCCCCTGGATATAAGGGGCATCCCGAAAGAGGATGCAAAAGATATTACCCTCCCAAGCTTCAGAGCCACTCCCCAAAATAGCCAAAATAAAGAAAAACTTAGATAATTCCCCTGAAGGCTGGCATCAGTTTGGTAGGGCCCAGCTGCAAATGGTGTACCACCCAGATTTCTGTCCCGCCATATATTGGGGCCCCTAAACTGATGATTACAAAACCAAGTTCTCAGGACCCAAACAAGACAAACGAAAAGGTAACAGCTGTCCTCTGGAAGAGTAAGGGTCAGTAACCAATGGGTCTGGATTTGAAAAAGAAAGGATCACCTGAAATTTTATTTTTCTCTCTTGACCGAGCATCACAGACTGAGGGTCTGGAGAGCAGACTCTGGTAAGAATTTGTACACTTCGCTGGCTGTTGCCAGCTTTCCCATGATCCCATCTGCAGACTGTGAGGGGGGTTTAAAGTAGAGACTGTAGCTCCAGGGTCTACCAGAATTTGGCAAGTTTTCATTAATTTTAATTTTGATTTCCCATAGCTGTTTGCTGTTTAAGTGAATAACATAGCTGCTTTTTTTTCCCAGAAAATCCCTCAGAGTCCCATAAACCCTGGGAAGGCCTCAAATGCCAGGGGGGCCCTCCTTTGAAGGTTGATATGGGTGTGTGTCTAAGGCCACTAACTTGACTTGAGTTGGCAAATGGTATGTAACTAGGTAGATCACTTTGAATCAATAATTGAATCTTTTAGTTGTGCTGCTAATCACCAAAGTGCTGATGCAACAAACTGGTTGATAAATGCTTTGTGGTGATGATGACCCATCAATAAAATATTTTTAATTATGCTCAAGAAAAAATAGATGTGATTTTTCGGGCAATGGCATCAACCCACACACTACATTTTCACACTGATCTTTCATCCTCTTATGTCTGGCCATAATGACATTACTTCTGTATATCTGTACATATTATCTTAAGCTTCTTTTACTTGCAAAACCAATCTATCTTATTCCTTTTCAAATATTATACTCTTAGGTTATTCAAAGAAGCATATTTTGCGGGGGAAGAGTTTTGGTCAGATGCAGAATTCTCTTTCACTTGGCCACTCATTCATTTACACTTGTAGCAACTTATTTACCCGAATCATTTATATACAACATATCAATACATATTCATTAACTCACATTAAAAACTTGTCAAAAATATCTTTCACGATTAAATGTATATAGAAAAACTGAAAGAAAATTTAAACACACACTGTAATGTAAAAAATTTTCCTGGGATCATGAAATCTTGAGAACCAGTAAATGGAATTTCCCTGGGAAATCAGTGTTATGGCTTACAAACTACTTTCTAATCTATCTGTTTTTACTTTTAGCCGAGATTTTAAATTTTGTTACAGAAATTTTTCTTTTGGAGAATTGGGATAAAGCAGTGAGAAGAGACCTGAGAAGTTTCTGGCAGCTGTGCAGGGTTTAGATTATACAAGTGAGGAAGGCTGGATGCTTTCTGTTGAAATAGACTGTTAAGAACTTTGTCAAAGAATGAACTCTTACTGTAACCCACACCTCATTTGTCACCCTGATGGGCTGAGGAAAAGTGACATTTACAAACTGAGAATGAAAGCACATCCATTTCACCAGTCTGACACCCTGATATAATAACTATTTACCTTGAGAAAGAGGCACTGAGATTTCCGATTCTTGTGAATCTTCTCACTTTGGCACTTATTTTCTCACTCTGTCAAACGGCCCCAGATTAATGGAACAATTTGTTCAACAAATCATATTAGTAGAATGCACAGAGGGTAAAGAAAGTGAGGCGGGGGAGCAGAAAATTTTTACTCATTCATAGCAGTGGTATCTCTGCAAATAAAAATGTAGTTATGCGTGACATTTACAGAGGGATGATGTGAAAGGGAAAAAGTGTAATGACTTTGGTCAGTGGAGAGATCATTTGGTAAGAACAGTAGTGCTCAAAGGGGAATAAGATAAAGTTACACATAGCATCTAGATTGAGCTTCCCTCTAGAACATATTTGTCAAACACAGCAGGATCTGCCTGTGTCAAAAAAAAAAAATAGAGTTTTCCATTAAAATTAAGCACCTTATGCTTTCTATGCTACACAGATACGCTCCTTTCCAGCCTACACTTGGGAAGTGCAAAGAGTTCCAAGAACATCATATTACAAAGAAGAAGATTCAATACCTTGGAACAGATTATAGGTATAGGTTCTCACAATAGCTTTTTGTGATTTGGATTGAGATTGTTAATTCTGATAGGCCTTCAATTCACATTTCAAAGTCAAAAAATAAAACTAGAATAATCGGTAGAGATTCAACAATTCATTTGTTTCATGCCTTTGTGCCTGAAGTTTGAGTGAATATTTAGAAAATAGAGAGCTGAGAAATATTGGCTACAACAAATATGTTTATTTAAATATATATTGCCTATTCCTTTTTTTTGCACACACACAATATATATAATGGCATATTTTTCCACTAACTTTCAAAGGACATTCAAAGTTGCCTGTGATGTTCATTTATTTGCGTTAGGGTTGTCACACTGCTATTGTATCTTGTATCCACAACAGAAATTGACACTTACTTGTCCCCTGTTTCTGTATACTGTGGCCTTGGGTGTCAAGGGAAAATATTGCTCTGCATTTTTGCTCCTTTGGTTTCTCTTTCCTTCCTCTTTTCTTTCTCTTCTTTTTTCTCTTTCTTTAAGGTTCTTGACATATTTTTGAGCCACATGAGAGATCTCAAACAACTCTCGACACAAAATTAGTTCCTGGAAACTCCTAATTAATTTGGGAAGAATGTTTTCTCTTTCCTGAGTTGGAAGTTTCAATTGACAAATACTCTAGAAATATTTCAGTGTAAAAATGACCTGCTCAAATCATTAAGGAATAACAACAGCTTGGTAAAAGACTCACTTCTAGTGATGATTCAAGGGTAAGTAATAATCTGAAGCCTCCCAGAATATCACTGATATGACTGCTTCCAGGGAAAACAAAAACTCTAATCTCAGGCATTCATTCTACATAAAAATATTGTGTTTCAGAAGTTTTAGCCACTCTTTGACTGCTTATTTGCCCTACATTTCATATAGTAAATATTTTATCAGGGAGTATCAAGATATTACATGTTACTTCTGGGGAGTTTTAGGGCCTAAATAAATAAGAAAGTAACTTGCTATGCCAGATAATACAGTGATTGTTTGTGTATGTATGTGTACACGCACATATTTGTTATAAAGAAAACATATGTTCATGTTAGAAAATTTGAAATGTAGGTCTCTTCTAAGTATATATATATATATATATATATATATATATATATATATGATATAAGGGTTGGAGAGGATTGTCTCAAGTCACCTTAAATAAATAGAGACATGTTTTGGGGATACATGTGGACTAGAATTTGTGGCAGTGAGCCCTAACTGGTGCAGATTACTCTATCATAGGCTTGTCCTTCAGTCTTTTTACCCTGATCATAGTTACATGATTTCTCTACTACTCATCTTGAGTTTGTTCTAGGTTATTCCCATTTCTGTACAAATTAATGTGATTTAATACAACAGAAATTTGCTACTCAGCCAAGAAACAGTCACGTGCAGCTAGCAGCTGTCCTCCCACAGTGATTCAGGAATCTAGACTCTTTGGCTCTTTGGTCCGTTAGGGTTTTAAGGTCGTCTGTGTCTAGCCTGTGCAAAAGCAGTAAGAGAGAAGAGTCTCTTTTTATCCTAGTTCCCAGCCAGGGGGTAACACATACAATTTCTGTGCAGAGAGGGCTGGGAAATGGTGTCCTTCCAGGGACAACTGTCCCTCCATGGACAACCACCCATTTGGAAAAGGAGGTGCACAGCCAGGAATCTCTGCTGCATAACCCTCTGGCTTAGTCATTTTCTCGGCTCTCTGCTAATACTTACTTCTACTTACTCACCATTTATGCTACCTCATGACTTGGTTTGACCTGACACGTTAGGTGTCTCGTCCAACTTTTACCAAACTCAGGTTTGGATGCTTGCCACTCAAAAACCAGTAATTTGAGAAGCAAGTGTCAGTAGAAAGGAAAGTCGCTTTAATCCGAAAATCCGGCAATCTGGGGAGAAGGTGGACTCGTGTCGTGAGACTGATTCCAAAGGTTCTGCTCAGCCATGACAGGGTTTTTTTGTTTGTTTGTTTTTTGCGATACGCGGGCCTCTCACTGTTGTGGCCTCTCCCGTTGCGGAGCACAGGCTGCGGACGTGCAGGCTCAGCGGCCATGGCTCACGGGCCCAGCCGCTCTGCGGCAGGTGCGATCTTCCCGGACCGGGGCACGAACCCGTGTCCCCTGCATTGGCAGGCGGACTCTCAACCACTGCGCCACCAGGGAAGCCCGATGACAGTTTTTAAAGGGCAAATTGGGGGTGGTAGGGAGAAAGAGTCTCAGTGAATCACTGAGGCAGGAGGTTGGGTTCTGCATCATTCTCTATTGTGTTCAGACTGGCTGACTCTCTCTTCAGATGTTATCTTGCTCCGGTGATCTGCCTGCAGGATTGCTAAGGGGGCTGCTGGAAGTAGAGAGCTAGTACTCTTTAACTACTTAATTCTTCATCCTTACTTCTTTTTACCCAGAAAAAGAATCAGCAGGTTAGACAAGGCATGATATGCATTCAGGAGAGCACACCTCAGGAGTTAGTTTAAACTGCCTGGTGATCTCATTCCTATAATTAAGTTCTTTCAAGGTTAGAGGGGAACAGAAATGGGCAAACAGGAAAGGGGCAAAAGAGCTGCTATCACCACTTCACGCTACCTCTCTACGTTTTTTTAGAGCTCTAACTTCTCTTCACTGCTTGATTCTTCTCTGCTTCCCAATGTGAATTTCAGAAAGAATTTTATTGATCTATTGGCCATATTTTCATCTATGATAGGTCAATTCATTTGTCACTGAATTGACCAGTCTGTGGAATTGGTGTCTGTATGTCTGGTGTACACCTTTAGTCTAATCAGCTATGTCTTTGTTCATTGCCAGGGCTGAGGGAGTTACTTGACCACTGAGTGGCTGTACTTGACAGAGTTTTTCATAGACAGGATTCTGGCCACCTTGATTTTACTTGTCTATTACATGTTGCTTTATAGCTCGCTCCCCACCCAACTCCACATATTAAATATCAGACACAGTGTAACAGAATATTTTATGCTTGCTATAGACTAAAAATATTCCACATTCCACAAACACCTTAAGAAAGCACTAAACCATGTGAATTTCTCTACTCGTTTCCAGAAGCTTTAATTTCCTTATGCCTCACTGATGGTCCTGTTTACAGGTGACACATAAATGTCCTTTCCCCCTGTAGAAACAGACTCATCATTTTTGTTTGTGGGTTGTCATTCCCTTCCTTAGGCTGCAGCCACTTCAGAAAATAGAATATGTCCAAGTTAGAATGAGGATTTTGTCCCACAGTGGTAGTTTCTTTAAAAAGAAGGAATTCTAGTATTTGGCTTGTTTATGAAATATGTTACTGAAAATCAGGAATCATGGTTATAATTGGAGAGAAGTTGAGTTTAATTATTTTGATCTGCCCTATTGATAGGTACCAGTTATAGAGCGAGATCTTCCTGCTGGGCACTGTGCCAAACCAAACTTTACATTCACTGTCTGGGTTCCCACAGCTTTCCCAGGCAGATGTTTTCATCTCTGTTCAAATAAAGAGGGCTTGCTGCAGAGATTACATTACTTTTTTTTTTCAAGAGTATTTTTTAAAATAAATTTATTTATTTATTCATTAATTTTTGGCTGCGTTGGGTCTGTGTTGCTGAACGCGGGCTTTCTCTAGTTGTGGCAAGCGGGGGCTACTCTGTTGCAGTGCGCAGGCTTCTCATTTTGGTGGCTTCTCTTGTTGTGGAGCACAGGCTCTAGGCGTGCGGGCTTCAGTAATTGTGGAATACGGGCTCAGTAGTTGTGGCACACGGGCTTACTTGCTCCACGGCATGCGGGATCTTCCTGGACCAGGGCTCGAACCTGTGTCCCCTGAATTGGCAGGTTGATTCTTAACCACTGTGCCACCAGGGAAGTCTTATATTATATTATAAGATTATATTACTTGCTGGAGGCCCCAGTGCTAAACACAGGACCTGAATGCTAACTTTAGTTCTGTCACTAAATCCTGTTTCCATTCTATGTTGATAGCCCCTCAATTTGAGTATCTTGTACTATCTCGCTACTTCCTGTATCTTTACCCAAAATGACTAACAGAACGCCACAGAGTATAGAGTCAACGAACATTTCCTGAACATCAGGTACAGTGTAGTTCTGTCACGAAGACTAGCTCATTTATTTCGTCAACAACCCTGGGAGGTAAATATTATTAGTCCCATTTCATAGACAAGGGAACAGTGGTTCAGAGGATTAAGTAACTTCCTTGGACTGCCATCTTTAAGTGGCAGCATCCAGGATTTGAATACAGATCTTCTGGTCCCAATTCTGAGACTCTTTCTACCTCTCCTCAACTTCTTCATTAGTTAATAAAAATAACTCAGAGAGATAATAATTGCTTTACTTTAGCCTCCTACTGTAATAAGCTCTCACTTAGTGTTCCATATATGTAATGAATAAATTAATGAATTTACCTCCTGCATCTAATGATGAACTAAAGTTGTCACCAATTTATTTTTCTGCTTTTCATTCATGCTCTCCTTTTGATTTGTGTTACTCTTAATTGGGAGGCATGATAAAAGATAGTTTTCAGAGAAAGGTAAAATTATGGCTCTCAGATATAAAGACACATTCAAGAACTTATTTTTCTTCCTTTATTTTCCCTATAAAGGAACCAGGCAGATTTTACAACCAGTGCAAAGGAAAAATCAAGAGTACACATGTATATGGAATATTTACAATATTCACAGATGTATAAAGGAATATTGAGATGAATTGCAAATGGAGGCAAAACTGGTTTTTCCCACAGTGGAGATGGTGGTGTTCAATGAAATCTTTACTAAATAGGACAGAACATATATTACTATCAATTTACAAAGAGTTGCAACAAGCCTCTAGACAACAAGGCTAGAATTGGGCAGCCAGGAAAGGTGTATGTCAACTACAAATTGGCACTTGCCCTTGGCACTTGCCATCTATCTCTATGAGGATTAAATCATGAGCTGCTGCAGCCGCTGACCTTCAACACCCCCCCCCCCCAAAGGAGTTAGGATGGAGAGCAGAAATGAGGCACCCTGTGCTCTGGGAAAAACTGGCAGGACAGGTCTTCAGATAGTTAGATATTTTCAGAAGAAGACTTTATGAGCCCAAGTTTTGTATCTCCTCATATCTAGAAAAGCACTAAAATCCTTCATGGTGATGTCTGCTCCCCATGACTAACAGAAACCTTCTGCAAAAATTTGTGCTCGATTGCATGTACTCCCCCTTCACCAAAATCACATGTATACTGACTTCCCCCCTCCCACCTCTTTAGAGCAGTTTCTCAGATCTATCTGCAGTGCTGTCTCTGGGCTACAGTCCTCATTTCACCCCCAATAAATCATAACTCACAACTCTCACGTTGTGCATTTTTTCAGTCGACGTGTACTGTATATTGTGCATATATTTCCATTGAAACACATTTTTCTTTTCCATCAGGCCCTTGCTGTAGTCTTGAGAAACTCATTTAGAGCATTCTATGTACTCAATGATAAATACGCAGTTTGAAATAAACATAATTTGATAGTCCCACATATAATAGATTTATGAATGAATGGGATAGTCTTTTCTATGTTATATCCCTGATTCTGGGTGGCGGTCTCTGTGATTAACATCCCTGTAAGTCTGGTGGAAGGCAAACACAGAGAAACCTACCAAATCAGAGAAAGTGAGCTTGAAATGCGTCTACCCTGGATACCAGACCACCTGGCTCCCTTAGATCCACGATTTGAAGCTGCTTTGCCCATGGCCTGGGGCAGGGATTGGGTGTAGGAGGGTGAGAACCCTTTGGCTTTAGCTTGCCATCCCTAAAGGGTCTCAAATTTACACTTTTCAAATCCCAGTGGTCTCCAAATGAAGTTGAACAACCATAGCTATACACTAAATGGAATGAAGAGAGAAAATTTTCATTATACAACTTTCAACATGCGTATCATTTCCAATCACAACTGCTTAGAATTAAAAAGAAAAATTATATTATTTGAAATCCTGTAATCATCTTGTAAATAGCAACATTATATTGCTGTGTTCTCCGGATGTGTATATATTAGAGGCGTTAATTTGCAGAACATAACACATATTTTGGGGGATGGGGAGCCGCGTTAAAAAGAATTTTTTTTTTTATTAACAAAGAGGCTCATCATTCTAAGTGGTCTTGACCCTCCCATAACTGAGAACTAAGAGGTCCTACCGTGGCCCCAGCCCAAGGACATTTCGCCCGGCAAATGGCCGGAGACGCGATCTGTGTGCCAAACTCCTCTAAGAGTCCTTTGGAGTGCACGGCCGGTGACACCCAAGGGACGGCACCTCCACCCTTCCGGATCGGGAGAGTGGGCGGCCGGGCGCGGGGGCTCACAATGGCCCGCGTGGCTCCGCAGGGCGGCGGCTTCCAGGTGCGGATGGGGCTGCGCATCCCGCCGGCCCCAGGAACTTTCACTGGGCGGCCGTGGCGCGCAGACAATGGGCCGGGGCATCGCCTTATCGCGGCGCGCAGGCCTTCCCCGAGCGCTGCGGGCGGCGGCGGCGCTTCCTCGGGCCCCGGGCCGCCCGCCCCCGGCCGCCCGCCGGCCCCCGGCCGCCCCGCGCCGCCGCCGCCCGCCGTTTCCTCCCGCGCTTCCTCCCAGCGACCCCGCGGACCCCCGGCCAGGCGCGGCCGGCGGAAAGGCTTGGTGGGGTGGCCGCGGCTACGACACGCGCGGCCGAGCCCGGGAAAACAAAGGGGGGATGTGTGAGGCTGAGAGTCCGGAAACGGGGCGCCGGTGGGGGCCGGCCGGGAGCAGCTCCCCTTCTCGGAGCCTATTGTTTGCCGAGGGCCCGGCCACACGCGCTTAACAAGAAATTAACACATCCTGCCTCCGCTTATCAACCTATCGACAGTCAAACAAACAGCGGGGTTATTGTGCACAGGGAAGGTTTTGAATGGGATGACCAGGCCCAAGAATTCTATCTCAGGCCCATCCTAGACGGTCCCCTCTTTGTTTTGACACTGCCCTTCTGTCATTTATGATTCTCACGCTACTGTAATTGAGCTTTTAAAAAGTGTATTACCTTTTCTTTTTTTAAAATTTTTTTGAGAAGGTGGTCTTTACATTTATTAAGAGGCAAAATTCCGAAGATCACCAGTGTAATACGATGCTGCTAATGCTGATGAAAATTTTGGTATCAGTACCAACGTTCATCTAGTCTTAAAATGTTCCAGGCACTGTTAAGAATTTTATATGTATTAATTCTTTACTCACTATGACAACCCCGTGAGTGCGGTATTTTTAACCTTCATTTTTCAGGTAAGGAAAGGAAGGCTCAGAGGGAACACAGGAGCACACAGAACTAGTAGATGGGACACCAGGATGGCAACCTAGGCTACTAGTTCCAGAATCATACTCCTAACTTCTGGAATGCCATGGTTTTGATTTTAATTTGTTTTGATCACTGAAATAAAGGACATTTCTCCAGCCTATGCTCTTGCTCAACTGGGTATTTAGGAAACCTTGCAGCAAACCAAAATTTTACAGAAGGTCAGAGGGGTAAGGAACTTCGTTAAGTATATGTTTTTCTTTATTCATGGCTCTACACTGTTTAGGACTTAGGCTCTCTGGGTTTTTGATGAAGGGTTGTGGAATGGAAGTGGAATTTGTCCTCTCTATGAAAAGTACATGCTGTCATTTCTATGGTAAGTGTTCAAAAGTGTTGGAAAATAAAGCAAAATGAGCACCAGTAAATTTGAAATCAATTAATTAATCAATCTGGATAATTAGGCCAGAGTTTCATTTTCCTGATTTATCCAAGTTGGGTAAGTGTGGTCTAAATTCCCCTTTAACAAGTGACTGAATCATTTTGTGTAAATCTGGGCCCTGTGCGTTGTTATAGAGAAATGTCAGCCCAGCCTTCTACATTGTTCAAGTCAGCCTCTTGTAGCTGTGGAGGTCACCCCAATTAACGTTCACTGAATCTCAGTAAGGTCCAGTGCTCTTTGGGGAAGAGGATGCACAAATGAATAAGGCTTTTCATACCTAAAGCAATAACTCACTGGCTAGCCAGGAAAGATAATAACCAATAACAATAAATTTGTTGTGATAAGTGCTATATAATATGGAAGAAGGACACAGATGAGGGATCAGTATTTCCCCCTTGGGGTCAGAATGCTACAGGGAGGTTCAAATGCTTCAAAACACTCTTATCTTCTATAAATGAACTGAAAAAGAAATCATTCATTCAACACATGTTTATTGAATCTTATTATTGTGGAGATGTGTCAAAACAAAACAACACAAACAGATCCTAATTTCATGGAATTTGTAATCTAGTGGAGGAAGTTTAGAAATGAATATAGGGCTAGGTGATTAAGAAGTATAAGCTATTATGTATAAAATAAGCTACAAGAATATATTGTACAACACAGGGAATATAGCCAATATTTTATAACAACTATAAATTCAGTATAACATTTTAAAAATGAATAAAGTAAGAGTGCTAGATGCCAACATTGGGTGTTCATTAATATTTCTGTCAAAATATTCATATACATTTAAGCAAAGTTTTGAAAGAGTATATGTATAAATGTGATAAAACATGGTAAAATTCTATTTGAGGTAATAGAGCAAAATACTAAGAATAACTTTGCAAGAATAACTATAAGAATCTGTCCATTTATATGCCCAAAAATCCATCTGATTTCTGTGATGCATTAAAAATAAGTTGTGAATTTCAAAAAAAAAAAAAGAAATGAGTTAAATAATTACTGAATATTATAATTACTGGTTTATATGATAGGAAGTACATGATATTTTAAGGTATAAAATAGGAGGATTGGAACAGGTCAAGGCAGGAAAGTATGGGAGAGGAGAGTGTTCCAGGCAGGGGAAAAGGCATGTGTCAAGTTTGCTACTGTGGTGGTAGGAACATGGTACTTAGGGGAGAATGAAAGGAGGCCAGTGTGGCTGCAGCTTCTGGAGTAAGTGGGAGAGAGTGTTGGAATAGGAGGCTGAAGTATGGGCAGGGCGATGCCTTGCACAAGGCTGTAGGCCATGTTAGACATTTGGGTCTCTATCTTAGGATAAATGAATGCCATTTAAAGGTTTATAAAGAGATTGGAAAAAAATATATATATATCCCTCTCACCATAAGGTGTCTTTGACTGAGATATGGAGAACAGATTTGAGAGGTACCCTGCAGTATTGAATCTATTGTATTAGTTCAGCTCAGAGATGATGGCTGATTCTATTCTAGTGCTGAATGTGGAAATGGAGAGAAGGGGCAGATTAGAGAAATAGGTATTCAGGAGGTCAAGTAGACAGAACATGATAAGAGATGGAAGAAAAAAGATGGGACAAAGATGACCTTGAATTTCTGGTGTATGCAACCAGATAAAAGGTGTGGCCATTTCTGAGACTGGGAAATATGGAGAAAAGTCAGGTTTGGAGGGGATGGTGATGAGTTCAGTTTTAGGAATTTGAGTTTAGATGACTTTGAGTCATCAAGATGTCACCAAGTAGAGCATCGCATGGGATTGGCCTTACATGGAGGACAGACATCTCCTCTACTATAATGAAAGAGTAGAAGGGTAGGCAGGGAGGAGATATGGTAGATTTGTATATTTGGTATATTCTCATCGGGAGAGGAGCAAGTGGGCAGCCTGAGTAGAGAAGGTTTGGGATCACTGATGATGAATATTTTCTGAGGAGTACTGAGGACTCATTAATTATAGTATATCAATCAACTCTATTTTGTGACTTTTAGCAACAGCTCTCCATTGACTCATGAGATCGTCAGTGCAGTGAAAGGCAGGAGGTCAAGGGGGTTTGTGTATTTCCCATGTCTTCTAAGGTGTTTCGGAGGAAGTAATAAAAGGAGAGGGCTGATGCAAAAGTAGAAGAATGGAAGTCAAATGAAGTCAAAGAACAGTTGAAATAGTTGTAGTTAACCCTGAAATGTGCAAATAAAGTGGGTGATGGTTAGAACATGGCTTAATCGGTAAATTACAGGTGATCCCTTGGTGCAGAGAATGACCAATGGAGTGAGTGAATAAAGTAGGGTAGAAAAGATGGTCATGAGAGATGAAGGGGATAGGAAATTGAGAGTCCAGCCTGCTGGATAGTCTTCCAAACACAGGCTGAATTAATCCATCGTGACCATAGATCTTAGGTTGAAATGGAAGAGTGCCAGCCAACTGCTCTCATTTTTGATAATAAAGAAATGCGGGGGCTTCCCTGGTGGCGCAGTGGTTGAGAGTCCGCCTGCCGATGCAGGGGACACGGGTTCGTGCCCCGGTCCGGGAAGATCCCACATGCCGCGGAGCGGCTGGGCCTGTGAGCCATGGCCGCTGAGCCTGCGCGTCCAGAGCCTGTGCTCCGCAATGGGAGAGGCCACAACTGTGAGAGGCCCGTGTACCGCAAAAAAAAAAAAAAAAAAAGAAATACGGGCCAGCAGATTTGTCTGTGACATCAGCAAACAGGGATGAAGGCAGCATAATGAGAAGGCAAGACATTCAAGGAGTTGGGCATTTGAGAGAATGGAGGATAAATTGGAAGCATTCTAACTCTTCTACTCCCCTCATCTTGCCTCCACCAGAATCGATCCCTGAGAAAAAGCAATAACACATGTAAATATTCTCATCTTTGAAGTATTTCAAGAAAAAAATTTTTCCATGATATTTTATTCTAAAAGACAGACAGAAGTAATTTAATAAGTTAGTTCTCAGGAGATTAGTGTCGTATCAGTGAACCCATGGGACTGAGGAAAAGCCCTGGATGGAGAGCATAACTTTTGGATTTTATGTTAAACTGAAATTTGGAAGTGGGCTATTTTTGCCTGGAATGTGATTCTCTTCTTATCCAAGTATACCAGTTCTTTAAAGTTCCATTAAAATTCCACCTCAACCAGCTTTTCTGACCCTCAAAAATCTCTGCGTACATATGGGACACTCCCTACCCACTACTACAGCTTATCCTTTATGCTTGTTTTTTATTTGTTACATAAGAACCTGAAAGTTGATCCACATTATGAAATAAAGAACCCACCCATGCCAAAGGTTGCTATTCATGGAACTTCTTTTTGTATTGCTGGTGGATATTTTAGGTAGTTTGATATCTGAATAATAGAGTAAAAAGATATATTTCAAAATAAAGAAAAGATAAAAAGTAAAGACAGACAAGAAGGGAGCAACAGAGATAGCTATGGATTGCACATAATTATAACTCTCATTTACTGAGTTAACTGCTTGGCAGGCATTGTTCTAAGCAATCTCCATATTCACAGTGGTCCTTTGAAATGAGTACAATTTTTAGCTTCAGTCAGATGAGGAAACTGAAGCCCAGAGAAGTTAGTTAATTTGCCTAGGCCACAGTTATTAAAAGTGACAGGACCAGAATGTGAACTGATGAAATCTGACTCTAGATGCAATGCTGTTCTGTCATCCAGTTAGGTAGAGAGGCAGAAGAGGAACAGAGAAATAGAGGAACTACCCAGAGAAAGCACGGGAAATAGAATCACAGAGAGAAAAATAGGGCAGAAGAGGCAGAGAACAAAATAGAGACCCAGAACATAACAGTAGAACATGTTGGAAGACTAATAGGTTCTTGAGGTAGAGAACTTGGTTTAACATGAGGATTAAATCATATAGCTGAAGGGGCTTAGCCCATATTGCTTAGTGTATTGTAAGAAAGTGCTCAATGAATTCCCATTTTAGCCTTTTTTTTTCTGAATTTTCTGATAGGTGAATTATTCTTGCCATACTAAGCCCATTTTCTTTCTTGAGGAGAAATCTCCTGCCCTCATCTGTGTTGCAGTGCTGAGAACTATAGACACAGAATACTGATGCAGAGGGGAAATGTCCATCCAACTCAAATTCCTTCTGGTCAATGTGTGTGTGTGTGTGCGTGTGCGCATGTGTGCATGTGTTGACACGGGATTGGGGGTTATATCTCCATTCCTCTGGTTAGGAAATTTCCTTTCTCAGGTAAGAATACATGGGATGGATAGAAATATCCTCCTCTCCTTATTCCTGTGTGTCATTGCTATTCTGCCTCAACACAGAACTCATTTATGGACAGACATGTTATTGACCAATATTCTTTGAACTCTGCATCTGCTTTTATGCTTTTTGAGTATATCAGTAGGGAGGTAAAGAGGCAAAAAAAAAAAAAAAAAGAAATAGTTTTCTACTTTTATAACCCAAATGTGAGCTCAGTAGTTTTTGAAGCAAGTCATTTCTTATTGTTTCATAAAACCTGTAGAATAGGACTTAAAACCTGGTCACCAACTTTAACATCACCCAGTGAAGACTTTTCTCTCTGTAACATTTTGGATAAGTCTGATAATGTTCTGGGTTGATAGGACATGTAAAAGTCATGTGAGCCAGCCTCCCACCTGAGGTTTAGTTCCTGAGTGTCTACTTGAAAACTTCACATGAAGAGAAGTTTTCTATTTTGTGAAACATTCATATCATTAATAAGAGTTCCAGTTCAAATCCCAAAATTTGAAGAATCTGAAGGAATTTCAATAGTCATCAAGTATTACCTGCCCTTTTCATAAGGCCTCTGATATTCAACATGAATTCTATTTGAATCCCTTCAACAGCAAACAGGACATGTACTATTGTGTAGACAAGCCTAATTTTACAAATTAATTTATTTTTATTAGAGTCAAATCTCTGAAAACTGTTCTTTTGACCTCCTTCTACAGCTAAAAACATCTCTTCTCTGTAGACCATGTGTAACCAATTTCATCAACCATCCCTCTTGCAATATGATTTCAAGATATCTATCTAAATTGCCCTTCTCTGTGTGATTTAGGTAAGATATAGGAAAAAATTCGGCACAATACTTCAGATGTGGTTGATAAGTACCAAATAAGGTCACTGAGAAGAGAGTCAATGCTTATCTATTTACCAGCTTTCAAACCATCACTTCGTCAATTTGCTGGGCCCCAATTCAGCTAAAAAAATCTAGAATCTTACTATTAAATCTGTTAATCTGGATACCCAAGTTTTTGAAACACTGCCAAAATGTGTGTGATTAATTTGTTTGGCTGTTGATGTTTTGTGCGTTTGTTTTCATTTTGTATCCATTGAAACTGTAGACTGACATAATTATGGTTAACCAAAAGTCTTGGATCTTTTATTTTTAAACTCACCCTTTCTTAC
Source organism: Globicephala melas (assembly GCF_963455315.2). Taxonomy (NCBI): domain Eukaryota; kingdom Metazoa; phylum Chordata; class Mammalia; order Artiodactyla; family Delphinidae; genus Globicephala; species Globicephala melas. Next base: position 45,201,642 of record NC_083315.2, read on the forward strand.
ATAATTACAAAAAAATTTCACTCTCTTTAATGTATAGTTCCATGAATTTTCACAAATACGTGCAGTCAGGTAACCACCAACCCAAGGTATAAAACAGTCCACCAATATTCCCCTATGTCACTTTGTAGTGAACTCCCCACCCCTCACCTCCACAGCTCTGAACAACTGCTGAAGTAGTCTTTTTCTGTAATTTCTAAATTTTCATGGGAATAGAACTATATAGTATGTAGCTTGTGTCCATGTTCTGTCACTTATGAATAAAGCTACCATAAACGTTTACAGGCTTTGTGTGAGCGTATGATTTTATTTCTCTATAGTAAATACTATAGAGCAGTGTGGCATTGCTAGATCATGTGGTAAAAATATGTGTAACTGAGTAAGAAACTGCCAAATTATTTTCCAAAGTGACTGGATCATTTTACATTCCTACCAGCAACATGTGGAGAGATATTCCATGTATTCTCCTACTATCATTTTCATGTCTGTGAGATCAATAGTTATGGCCCTCTTTTATTCTATTTTTGGTTATTTATGTCTTGTCTTCTCATTTTTATTTGGTTAGGTTGGCTGAAGGTTAATACATTTTATTCATATTTTCAAAGAAACAGCTTTTGGTTTTATTGATTTTCTCTACTTTGATTTCTTCTCACATTTTTATTTCTTTTCTTCTGCTCGCTTTAGATTTAGTTTGTTCTTTATCTAATTTCATAAGGTGGAAGCTTACGTATTGCATCTTAGATCTTTCTTTTTTCTGTTATATGCATTTGATACCATACATTTCTCCATAAGTATTTCTTTTGATAATTTTTATTTTTATAACATGTACTTTCATTTTCATTAATTTCAAAATATTTAAAAATTTCTCTTGAAATTTCTTCTTTGACTTATGAATTATTTAGAGTTCTGATCAATATCCATATCCATAGGAATTTTACGGTTATCTTTCTGTTACTAATTTCTTGTTTGAATCTGTTGTGCTTTGATAATATACTTTGTCTGATTTCCATTATTTGGAATATGTTAATGAATGCTTTATGGCCAAGAATGTGGTCTACTTTGGTAAATCTTTTATATGCACTTGAGAAGACTGTGTATTCTGCTATCCTTATAGTGTTCTAGAAATGTCAATTAGATCAAGTGTTGTTCAGGTCTTCTATATCCTTATGAATTTTCTGCCTACTTGATTTACCCATTGCTGAGAAAAGAGTGTTGAATCCACAAATATAAACATTGATTTCTCTATTTTTCCTGTAATTTATGTCATTTTTGCCTCATGTATTTTGAAATACTGTTGTTAGGTGCATACATGTTTAGGAGAATTGATCACTTTTTCATTATGTAATATCCTTCCTTTATCCCTGATCATTTTTTTTTAATTAATTTTTTAAAATTAGGGTATTGTTGCTTGACAATGTTGTGTTAGTTTCTGCTGTACAATGAAGTAAATCAGTTATCGCAGCTACTCCTACATTCTTCTGATTAATGTTAGCATGGTATTTCTCTCAGTCCCTTTACTTTTAACCTATTTGAATCATTATATTTAAAGTTGGACTCATGTAGATAGCTTACAGTAGGGTCTTAATTTTTCATCCATTTAGATTGTCTCTTTATTTTAACTGGTGTATTTAGACAATTCAAACTTAAAATGATTATTGATATATTTAGGTTAAAATTTATCCTAAAAATAAAATTTATAACTGTTTTCTATTTATTGCTTGTGTTCTTTGTTTCTTTTTTGTCCTTACACCCTTGTCTTTTTTCTGCATACTCTGGTTTTATGCAAACATTTTATATGATTCCAATTTATCTCCTCTCTTGACAATTATTTATACTTAATTTCTTTTAACTTTTAAGTTGGTCCCTATAGTTTGTAATATATATATATATATATATATATATATTTTTTTTTTTTTTTGCCTCTCCCGTTGCGGAGCACAGGCTCTGGACGCGCAGGCTCAGCGGCCATGGCTCACGGGCCCAGCCGCTCCGCGGCATGTGGGATCTTCCCAGACCGGGGCACAAACCCGTGTCCCTTGCATCGGCAGGCAGACTCTCAACTACTGCACCACCAGGGAAGCCCCTGTAATATATATTTTTAACTAATCTAATTCTACCCTCAAATGACACTATTTCACATCACATGAAGTGTAGTACTTTATAAAAAACTATTACAAATCCTCTCTTCCATTTCTTACAGCCTTGCTGTTATTTATTTCTTTGCCCATGTGCTATAAATACCCAAAGACACTGTTATTATTATTCTCCTAAACAGCAGTTACCTTTGAGATCAGTTAAGAAAAAGAAACACAAAAATGAATATTATTTTTCTCCAGCATGAAATTTTTTTTTTTTAATTTCTTATGGGGCAGCTCTAAAGATATTGAATTCCTCAGTTCTTGGTTGCCAAAGAAAGAAACTCTTTGTATACCCTTCACTGTTGCAGGATAATTTTGTGGGATATTAAATTCTAGGTTGGCAGGGTTTTCTTTTTTTTCTCTTTCAACAATTTAAAGATTTCACTGAACTTTCTTTCTGCTTGCATGGTTTCTGATAAGACGTTGCTCTCATGTGTTGCCTTATTCCTATGCAGGTAAGGTTTTATGCCTCCCCTCTGGCTTCCTTGGGGTTTTCACTTTGGTTTTCTGAGTTTAATGATATGTCAAGGTATCCATTTTTTAAAATCCTTCTTGGTATTCTCTGAGCCTCTTAGATCTGTGGTTTGGTGTCTGTCATTATTATTTTTAACTCTTGGCTCCTATATCTTTAAGTAATTTTTTTGTCCCACTGTTTCATTTCTTTCTCATAATCCAGTTTCATGTATGACAAAACTTTTAATATTATTCCATAATTCCTAGATATTCTATAATGTTTATTTTATAATTTTTCTCTTCTTGTTTCATTTTGGGAGGTTTCTATTGACCTATCTTCAAGTTAAATGATTCTTCTCATAGCTGTGTCAATTATACTGATAAGCCAATTGATGGAATTCTTCATTTTTGTTCATGTATATGTGTTTAATTTCTAACATTTATTTTGATTCTTTCTTAGAGTTGTCATCTCACTTTTTATAATACCCATCTAGTCTTACATTTTGTCTATTTTTCCATTAAATTCTTTAATGTCTTAATCATGGTTATTTTTAAATTCTCCATCTGATAATGTCAGTGTCTGTGTCCTACCTGAATCTGGTTCTGATAATTGCTTTGTCTCTTCTGACTGTTTTTTTCTTCCCTTTTGGCATGCCTTATGACTTTTTGTTGAAAATGATAAGGTAGTAATACTACCTCTGGTAAATAGGCCTTTAGTATGAGGATTTATGTTAATCTAGCTAGGAAATGGATTATTCTTAATGTTTGTTGTATTTATAGACGTCAGAGCATTCTAATTCCTCCAGTGTCTTTGTTTTATCTCCTCTTGACTTTGTGCCTTCTTTGAAAACACAGGACAGAAGAGATTAATATTTCCCAGAGAATCTGATTTGATGAAAACTCAGTGACATCTGTTTACTTTGTTTATTGCTTATATTCTATGTGTCATTACATCAATGTCTGAGGTTGGTCTTATCCATAACTATAGTTCAGTGGTTCACAACTTTGACTCCACATTATAATCACCAGAGGAACTTTTTAAACACTGCTTTCCAGAATCCCACCCTCAAAGTTCCTGCCTAGATATTCAGATTCTTAAAAGCCTCCCAGGTAATTTTTTGACAAGTTGAGAACAGTTGAGTACCACAGTTATAGTGTTTTTTTTTTTTTTTTCCATGCCTTACTTGTGATCTTTGCTAATCTTAGATCCTTCTATTTTAGTGTAATGGCATTCCTTTGCACCCTCAAATTTCAGTTTAAAGCATTCTTGTCTAAGTTAGCAAATCACTTGCCAAACATTGTTGTTCTTACTGTTTTGTTTTGTTTTGTTTCTTTTTTCTGAGATGTGCTCTATTTTGATGTTAGGAAGTAGTAGTATCTAAGGGTCCAAAAAACTAAATTTATAACAAACCAACTAGATTTCAATACAGAACTTTCTAAAGAATTAACTATATCAGACGTATGTCAAGAGTGTGTTTCTAGTTCATCTTCTTAGCACATTATCAAATATATTAATGGAATCCCAGTTTACCTCTTAAATTCTATAATTTACATAAAATTCTCACACTGCATAGATTGAGTGAGAATAAATATTTAGTTTCTTGGAATTCTTAAGAAACAAAGAAAGCCACATAGTTCTCTTCACAGATTGTAGTATATCAAGGTACATGGACACAGATATTAAGCAAAGTGTTCAATGCAGCCAAGGGTAAAATTTACAACAACAACAAATTTTAGTCATTTGTGCCATTTTACCAATGGCATAAAAATAATTCTCAGAAAGTTTACGTCTGGAAGGAAAAGTGTTTCCATATGACACTCTTACCTATGTTATCATAAGTTCTGCTGCAGGTCATCATGAATCCTGATTGATTATGTAAATCATCACCAGAAAAGCATTGTAAGGCAAACATGCATTGAAAAATAATGAAATTGGAATTTAAAAATAATAATATAATTACCTGTGTTGGCTAATACACCTACTGTAATGATAGCTAGGTTCAAGAATAATAATAAAAGTATATATGTCATGATATTTGTTTCTGTGAGGAGAGACACACCAAAGTTTCATCTTTGTATACACTGAGGAAACTGAAAGAGCTTATCTAGCAGAGAATACTATTCATATTAAATTTAACAACTTTTAAAATCTTCAACATAACACTAAAAGCAGTGTGTCAACATTTGTTTATATTTACTTCTGGGTTTCTCACTTGTATTTGGCTACTAGTAATAGTAATGGGAGATATTTTATTTGACTTTATGAACACTCACTTGACTTTTCTTCTTGGATGGAAAAACTCCTAGGTTTGAGATCATCAGAAACAGTGATCATTCAGATGATAAGCCCTTACTTATGATACCATAACTCAAAAATAGCAATGTACAATAAGGCAACAATATATTGGAAGTTCATGTATTTTCAGATGAGGTGAAGCAGGGTTTATTTGCAAGCTCTTTGGGCTCATTTACTTTCAGTGCCCCTCCATCAGTTTCAGTTGGTTTGTCATCTCTAGTGTGGTGAAATGGCAGTCTATCTAATTTAACCTGCAGTGCTCAGTTCATTTAACTAGGTCAATGGCTGGTTATGGCAGAAGTTGTTTGTTTGTTTTTTTCCTTTAATTTTTTTCTTTTTTTTTGTTCTTTTTAATTTTCACTGAAATAGAACTAGTCAGCTAGTAAGAAGAAAATATGTCTCATAGAAAAAGTGTTCTTTATCAATCCTCAGGCAGATTCAGACAATAGAGTAAGTTTTTTGGAAGTATCATTTGTCTTAGGCCATGAAAATGTTTTCCTAAGGAAGACATCAGATCTTCCAGGGAATCACCTGTCACTCAGTGAAACCAGAAGTCATGGTTAATTGTTAACAGCAGTAAATGCTGAGGATTGAAAATAGGTGAGGACTTTCTTTTACCATTTTATGCACTACTGTGTTGCTTGAACTTTTAAACAATGAGACTTATTTCATTTAAATTATAAAATACAACAGAAAAGAGAGCTCAGGATAGATATGGCTGTGATGGTTCTGTATAATGAAATATTGATCCAGTGCAGGCAGGAATGAATGAAATTGAAGGGAATGGTATTGAAGGGGAACACATAGATTCAGCTTTTGTCACGTGCCACCATTTCTGAACAGCTGTGAGCAATGCTGAATCATTCATTTCCTTCCTTTTACTTATTTGTGTTTCTTTCCTTTGTTATTCCTTTTATTTACTGTGGGAAATTCACATAACATAAAAGTAATCATTTTAAAGTGAACAATTTAGTGCCATTTAGCACATTCATAATGTTGTGCAACCACCACCTCTATCAATTTTCGAAACATTTTCATCACCCTAAAAGAAAACCCCATGAGAAATAGACAGGTACTCCCCTTCCTCCTTCTGTCCAGCTCTTGAAAACCACCAATCTGCTTCCTGTTTCCCTGAATTTACCAATTATATCTATTACCTATAAATTCAATGATACAATAGGTGATGCTTTGTGTCTTTCACTTAGCATAATGCTTCCAAGTTTCCTGAATGTTGTAACACATATCGGTGCTTCATTTCTTTTGTGATTGAATAATATTTCACTGTGTGGATATACCACAATTTGTTTGGTTGTTTCCATCTTTTGTCAAGCGGGCATAGCACTGCTATGGACATCGATGTACAAGGATTTGTCTGAATATCTGTTTTCAATTATTTTGGGTATATTCCCTGTAGTGGAATTACTGGGTCATATAATAATTCTATATTTGACATTTTGAGGAACCACCAAACTGTTTTCTACAATGTGTTATTCATTTTTGATCCCTCATTTTTGCTCTTCCATTTTTCTCTTCTCTTCTCCTTACCAGAGGTACTCTGCCCTTCCTAAGGGAGACAGCTGGAATGTTGTAGAGAGAGCACCTGACTTATGGGTCTGGCCTGTCTCTTCCTAACAATGAAATTCAGCAAACCATTTCCATCTCTAAGCTTCAGTTTCCTTATCCGGTAATATAGGAAGCTCTAGAATGGAAGAGAGCATTTACATCACAGAGTGATGCAAAGACTAAATTCTATAATGTATGTTAAAGGGCTTGGACATTGCACACATTTGATACTTCCTGAAACATTCATTGAGCAGAGTCAAATAACTCTATAAGATATGGGAGAGCACTTATCAGTCTCTTGAACATCTCCCCCGACCTCAGTCTACAATAGAAGTCGACATCTGTTAAAACACAATCATGTAATTACAGTCATATTCAAATTTAGTTAAGAAGGATAAAGGTGAAGAAGAATGAAACATCAGTTTAGGAGTTATGCTTTACTCAACTTTATTGCTTCTAAGAACTAACATTAGTGATTTAGTTGACACCCTCTCTCGGTCCTCAGCTTCTACCACTGTCCCCCAGGCTCATTCTTCCTTAGTGAACCTGCCCTTCCTACTCTACCTCCAGGACTCACGTGTACCCTGATACATCCTTTGCATTTCTTCTTTCTGGAATGCCTTATCTGTAGACATCAATATAACTAGTTTCAGAGTACTTTCAAGTCGACGGTTAATTGGTACCTTAACAGAATTTTCTCTGAACACCTTATATCAAATAATTCCCCTACTTTACTGCTAATTTCTATTCCTTTGATTCTACTTTATCTTTTTTCTTTGTCATAGCTCTGGTCATCTTCTGCAGTATTATATGTTCATTTATTTATTTGCTTATTCTGTGTCTTTCCCCACTAGAATATAAGTTTATGAGAGCAAGCCTTTATTTGTTCACTACTCTTCACCCAGCACCAAAAATAAGGCTTGTTACATAGTGGGTATCTCAATAAATATTTGTGAAAAAATGACCATTAATAAAATTAATAATACTGCAAAATATTAAATTATTTCCTCAGAAACATTGCACTCATTATGCAAAATTAAATCACTCATTGACACCATATTAAAACTTTTGTCAAATTCCCCCTTATCTCCCAATGAAATATGAAAGATTTAAATGTAGAATATGTGTTTATGTAGGTTATAAACTCCCACAAGGCTGAGATTCTGTCCTTTTACATTTGTTATAGGAAATAGCCTATTATGAGTGCTGAATTAACATGGATCATGATTGATTTAAAATGCATGGTGTTTTGCACTGGTATTCAGCCAACATCTATATTCAATTAAATAATCATTACAGTTGCCTGCATTTGTGCACTATACTAATGGCAAGAGCTATACTTGCAAAGGCTGGATTTTATTCTGGGATGATATAGGTGCCATCCAAAATCTGGGTAAGATGCAGAAATTTTAAATTCTGTCCTCATAAATTAGTTTGTGCAGAATGGAGGGTCAGTTCACACAAGCACCTAATTTTAAAATCTCCTTGTGCACATAAAAGAAAACAAAGGAACTCTTTGTTTCTACTGAGTTTGAAGGATAATTTGGAGAACAGGTTTGCATTAAATTTAACTGTAAAATGTGTCACTTTTCCTTAAAGTTGAATCTGCAGGCAGCATATCGTTCTGTATCTGATTCACCTGATTTGCCAGGTGTCCTTAACCACCATATGTATAAATATTTGTCTAAATTCTTCCTTTTTTTACCATTCTGTTTTTGTGTATATTAAAAAAAACAGAGACAATTTGCTAGGGAAAAGCAACTTTCCCAGTTTTCTTTTGGCTGTTGATGACTTGGGTCTCTCTGAATAGTCCCTCTTGTATTTGGCTGGTAGGAGACAAATTTCCCTGAGCTAAAATCAGGCTCAGTGCATTAGAATAGAAAAGACCAAGATAACCTATTACCTTACCAAGTGTCTCAAGTTGCATATATGTGTGAGCATCTTCTCAACATATCTGTTTCTCTGGGAATCATCTCACACTCACATTTTTTATGTGGTGACAAGGTGACTGGCTTTGAAGTCAGAGAGACTTGGATTTGAAGATCACCTTTTCCACTCTATGGTTTTGAGATCTTGAGCAATTTGCTTGATCTCTCTGAACCTCAGCCTGCTCATCCATGAAATGTGTGGACTTGCAGAGCAGAGAGGCCATGCCCTCCTTCCTTCAGATCCATGCTCACAGGATCCCTTCTCAGAGAGAATTTCCCTGACCACCCCATGCAAATGCACACCCCTGTCTCTCTGCATGGAACGTGGCATCTGATCCATCATGGAGGCAGTTTATAAACTCACCTTTGTCTTGGCAGAGCTAAGAGAAGAGAAGGCTGAGACTCCAGAGCCAGGTTGGTTAATCACAGGATTAATGAAATTAGAGGACAATGGCCCAATCTAGACATATATATTCTTTTTTTTGTTTTTTTTTTGTTTTTTTGTTTTTTTTTTTTCGGTACGTGGGCCTCTCACTGTTATGGCCTCTCCCGTTGCGGAGCACAGGCTCTGGATGCGCAGGCTCAGCGGCCATGGCTCACGGGCCCAGACGCTCCACGGCATGTGGGATCTTCCCGGACCGGGGCACGAACCTGTGTCCCCTGCATCGGCAGGCGGACTCCCAACCACTGCGCCACCCGGGAAGCCCTAGACATATATATTCTTGAAAACAAGAGTTCTCCATTTGTAAAGGACTTAGGAGAAAAGTGAAACAAAACACCCAACAAGCAAGCAAACCAACAAAAAACAGAATGAACTCAATAGAAGTAAGAAAGTTGAGTCTTATCAACTAACATTCAGATCAAATCTCTAAATATTTCTTGATCCACTGTTTATTTTTTTGCAAGGAAGGAAAGAATCTTGCCAACCACATTATTGATTATTTTTGACACTGAATTTGGTTTTCATATAGATTTTGTCTGGAAGCCATTTGACATAATAGAAAATGGTGCTAAAGGAGCAGTTAAAAATGAATTTATTTCCCCCTTCTGTCAATTAACTGAATGAAAATAAGAGGGTTTATAAGTCATGCCCTTGTAAAAAAAACCTTGCTTCATTTTTTTAATCTTTATTATTATTTGAGAGAGATAGATTGATGTTTAGTCTGTTTCATCTCTTAGGTCTCCAAAAATTCTTGACTTCTCTGATGATTTGGGCCTAGAGAGTTGGAAAAAAAATTCCAAAGAGGATATCGTTGGTCCTTAGGCAGCTTGATCTTTTTAATGTAAACCTGATAGAGGAGTTCTTTGGACTTTTCATGAGGTCACTATGACAGTTCTTCTAAAAATGTATGTTTTAACGTTGAATTACATCTTCAGGTGAAATAAAAATATCTGTAGAGGCAAATAGTTGTTTTGTTTTTTTTAATCATGGCTTCATTTTATATTATTTTGTATGGACTTCAAAGTCAGTATTTCTGAGTCTCAGTTTTCTCATCTGTAAATTAGGCATACTAATGTCCAACTTTAAGGCTTATAGGTAAGATTGAATTAATGAACGTATCTAATATATCTGGCCTGAAGCATCTGCACTATTTTGTGTTATATTATTTTTAAAAGGAATAATGGAAGCTGAAAGAACTTAGATTACATTACATAGTATTTAGGTTTCCTACAGATTTCAGGCTCTTGATTACTTGTGAGATACAACTTTACTATCTTATTTAACTCATAAAACACATTTACACATGTTCAAGTTCTAGAAACTTAATAGTAAAATATGAATAACAACCTTGTAGGCAAGTGAAACACCTCATTAGAACTCTTCCTGCATTGCTTAACTGCCAAGAAAGATTTGCCAGTTATCTTATGGGAGAGTGGTTTAAATATCCTAATATCTGTATATAGAGATACTTTCCTTTTATTCGTTTCAGTAGCCTAATATTCTCAAGCTTAACGTGCATGAAAATTTCTCTTAGATTGTACATGGGAGCTTTAAGGGATTTTCAACCGTGGTTTTCACCCTCTATGCTTATTTCGGAATTTAATGCTCTTGTTAAGATGTAACGTTATATCTAAATAGTTACAACAAATAATTCCAAGTAGAACAACTTCAATGCCACGTGAATAGGTGTTTGGCATATTTTAAAGAGTTTTTTGGCACAGACTTCAATTAGCATCAGTCCTGATTGACATTAGGTTCATTTGACTTTCCATTTGCCCAAGTTGGCTTTTTCTGTTATTAACTCCTTCCTCAGTCTTGTTCACCCTTTCGTACCAGTTCTAGTAAAGGCTTCCCCTTCTTTTTTGCCTTCGTCCAATGCCTTATCTTAATAACCTTCACCTTTTCCTAGAATCTTGTCTTTAATTTGCAGCTACCCACTGGTCCAAGGACTGCCCTGTCTACTTACTGTCCCTGTCACCCAGGTCCTGACCAGCTGGAGTTAACTCCATCCACTGTCAGTTTCTAAGACTCTGCATATTTCTGTCTCTAGATTCCCTGTTGATCCATTTGTTCTGCTGAAATGTCTCTGAGGTCACGAACTTCCTGTCAGGCATACACACACAGGCACCTCTATACCAGATACTCAAGAGAAAAGGAGACATCCTGGGAATGCTTTAATTCTCCCAGTAGATTCATCTTTATAGTAATTTTACTTACAAGTGGAGTAAGGGAACCCTACTACAGAGCTTTGCAAAAGAGTAAACATCTGACGGTTTCAGTAATTCAGCTCTCTCTCTAACAGTAACATGAGTGACTTAAAGCAGCCAAATTCTAAAAAAATATATATTTGACTCTGATTCTCCTAAATCCATCTGTTCAAACTGGCTGTAATACAGCTAGCTGCATGTAGTTTTAAATTGGTGCACATTAGGACATGTAGCTTTATGGCTAGAAGTAGGGATGATACTAATGAAAAGAATTATGCGCAAGTTCCTTTGATACAGTAATCTGAGCTCCTGGGGTGGGATAGTCATAATCAAAAAGATCTGTGGGAAATCTAACTTCAGGTTAGAACTCAAACAACACCCAAACACTTCCATTTTTCAAAAGTCTCAAACAGGGTAGATAAAGGCTCTTACCTTTATAATGACTAACTAAGATGCATTGGTTAAAATTCTTTAGTTTCTTTCTGTTTTCACATTAGGTGTCTTCCTTTGACAAATTGAAAAAGGAGAAAAAAGTAAATGAATCCTCTGGAGCTGAAACAGAAACATTTGGTCTTCTGTAATCCTCAGTTCTTAACCTAACGTGGCAGCTCATAGGGAAAGTGTCGGATTTGCAGTCCTAATTACTCTAGGTTGCCTCCCATGTGTATGTATGTAACAGTCAGGAGCGAATGTGCACTGACAACCCATCTTCTCTGTTCCATGGTTCTAAACACCCTTACTGTGTGTGGGGTTTTATCCTGTGTCTTTTGGTAGACTACATATGTGTGCCTAAGTAGTTGCTGCCAGAGTGGAAACTTGTCTCTTCTGAGAATATCCCTAATGGGTTTGAGACAAACATGAAACTATGGCACTAAAATGTTTTGTGAAATGTGTGGTAACATGAATATAGTTGGACACTGCTTCTTGAAGGCCACATTTACTGAGATTGTGAAACCCAAAAGCAAAGGACACCACTATATATGTCACATCAAAAAACTCGAATAATTTTGTAAGGAAGAGAAACACAACCAAGGAATGTTCTCACTAAAAATTACTCAAATGAGAATTGAGTACACTTGTTTATTCTCACTTTGAAAAATTCTTATGGTGTTTGTGTGTATGTATACACATGTGTACACATACAGATACACGTGCATATACATATACATATGCATCACAGGGCACTGTTATCAACAGGGCTGATGGCAAATTGGTCAATGCTTGTTGAACTGAAAATAATACCACATATAATTGACCTACTGTAACAAACATTTTCTCATTTTACTCTAATTGTGATTGGTGGAGGGATTTTAATAAAATTGACATTGTCACTCGTAGTGGAGAAGAAAATCTCCCTAATCTAGAGTGTTGGCAGTAGGTGAGGGATTTATTTATTATTTATTGCAGAAGGATTGAGACTCTTTGTTAATTACATCCTTGAAAAATTGTGACTTAGAGGGCAGGAACCTTTCTTTTTTTGATCAAGGTTAATTCTTTATTGATAACAATAAAGTTAGTAGGTCCCCTTCATAAAATAGGAAAGTGCTAATCAGACCACCAGCTCTGGAAGTATTTAAAATCAGATGTAAAAGTCAGCTCCCACCTCACTGCCCCTGCCATTTTCTTCTCCAGCTCCCCTCTTGGTCTTTATACACTCACTCCTTGTGGGAAGCAAATGTTCTTCAGCAGACAGTCTCAATCTTTTCTACTAAAATATTTCTAATGGCAGAAGAATCTCTAGGAGGCAGGAAGACAGGGAAAGTGTGGATAGGCATGTGCTCCCACAGAACAAAATTTATTTGAAGTCTTATGTCTGATTTTAATGCATTCATGTAATTGTTACATTCAAATTTATTACATATGTGTATATTTCTATATTAAATAAATGCACTCCTTCCAAGTAAAGGAAGTTGGTTGTTTGCTATGGTTCCTTCCAACTAAAGAAAATTGATTGCTGTGGTGATTTGGTGGCTTTTAATGCAGTTTGGCAGAGGAATCGACATCTACCAATTTTAAAACCTCGAACTCTGTGGATTGTAGCTTCTCATCTACTAGTGGCTCACCATAAAACCATTTTGTGAATCATTATTGTTCTATAGGCCCTCTCAGTTTCCATTTTGCCTTATGGCTGAGCTTCAAGTCATGACAAAGGAAGAGTGATAAACATAAAAACATAAAAATACTTATTCAAGTAACTCAAAAAACTTCTGGAAAATAAAGATTGGATTTTTTTACCTTATGCCTGTAGGGGCTTTAACAAGGATGGTCATATTTGTGTTGGGGCTTCACAATCCCAGCATCCAGTAACCAATCAGTTTCTTTCTTCTTTTCTTTCTCCTCTTACTTCTTCTTCCTCTTCTTCTCTTTCTACTTCTTCTTCTCCATAGTTATAGGGTGACTATATTTTCCCTTCCTTTCAGACTAACTGTGTCATCTATCTCTTCCCTGAATATGCTTTACTCATTCAGGCCTCTCTATCCATGAGCATTCTGTTATTCTTGCCTGAAATGCCATTTCCCAAGTTTCCTAATAGCCAAGTTATACGCATCCTTAATGACCCATTTCATATATTATCTCTTTAGTCATAAATAATCATTCTTAACTCTACAACTCAATGACATTGTATAAATCTCAATATTATATTTATATATTTATTTATTTATTTGTGTATTACTTTAGTATTAAGCAGTATTTATTACTTTGTATTTGTAATCAGATGTGTATGTATTTATCTTCCCTTTTGAACAACTTAAGGGGAAGGACTCGGGGTGTCCATCTTGTCTTACAACATAGTACACACTCAGATAAATGCTTATTGAATGAATGAATATCTGGGTGTGAAAGGGAGCATTTCAGTCAACTGCTCATGGTAGGAATTGGGAAGAGGGCAGCAATAAACAGAGATTAAAAATACATGGTTTGTGGTCAGTCTAAATGCTGTGTTCTTCTGTCAAATCCCAGCTACTTGGATGGAGCAACTCAGCATGGCACATGAACTTTCTACCATCTCTCCCTTTGCTTCCAACAAATCCACACTTTAACTGAATTAAACTATTTTGGTGACCTGATTGCACCAAATCATTTTGTGTCTCTGGGGAGTAATTGTCTGTAATTCTCTAGCCCACTAGAAGACAAGGACTTTTCCTTTTATCTCTATATTCCCAGAATCTAACACAGTGTCTGTTTTTAGTAAGGGCTCAATAACCATTTGTGGTTGGACAGATGAAAGGATTCATGCTTCTACCTGCTATATAAATACATTTTTTGGCAACACCTTGACCCAAGAGGTAGAAGAAGAGAGTCTGGGAGTGTGTAGCTAAATGATTCTGCAATTATAACTCAACTGCCTACTGTACTGTCATCCTTCTGAGATTGGGAGGAGATGCTGATGAGTAGTTTGGTATAATTTTCAGATAGTTGCATGAGCATTGTTACATGGGTAACATAGCTTCTTTGTTCTCCTTGCTGGGATGACATAGAGCTGAGGAGAGACTAGTATTCATATTTTTGTTATCATTATGACTAAATTATTCAATATTAATTTACAGTTGAATTAACTAGACCTTATAAACATCAAAAAATAGGCAATGTTGGCTAAGAACAAGATTGATATCAAAAGTATTTCAAGGATCTGCTGTTATATATAGACTTATCTATATAAGTCTTTATCTAAGATGTGTGCAGAGCATGGAGCATCATATATCTCCTCTGAAAATATCTTAAATGCTGTGACATTAGCCACTTGCTTATAATTAAAGTATGTTGCCATTTCACCAAGCTTTCATTTACAGAAGAAAGTGCAAATTCCATTTCCCTTGAACTTTAGCTACTTCCAACTTTTTTCTTTGTTCTTTTCTTTAAAGCTTTGCAACAAATGCATCCCCATATGCTTATATTAGTTAATCTAGTATTAAACATATTGGCTGTGCAAAATGTTGGCACCCATTAATAAATGTTTTCATTTTTTCATTCTCTCTCTCTTTTTTTTAACTTTAGATTCTTCCTTTGACTACATAAGCAACAGCTGTCTAGCTGCCTGCACAAGACTGGATCTAATGCCTCTATAGAAATCTAGGTCAAAACACTTGGAATGCATGAATATCAAACAGAGTTTTCAAAACAGCAAATGAATACATCTTTAACTGGTGACATTTTCCTGTAGCATATGGCTGCAAGCTCAGGGGACTGGATGCTTTTTTGATGAATATGTTCCATCAAAAACTAAGGGATGGCAGTAGGCTTTTACCACCTTCTGTTTTGCCTTATGAAATGATAATGCAAATGCCTAGATAAAGATACAATGATCACAAGGCATTTACCTTCAGACCTATTCTAAAGATGCATTTTTCCCTTTTGGATGAGTCACTTTGTCTTTGGTTGGGTTTGGATTTATACATAACTGTCAAAGGTAACAACCAGTGGGAGCAGTTGTCTTTCTTGGGCAGAATTTGATGGGTGGAAATCTTCAAAAAGTTGAACTCAAAAGCAAGTATTCACCAAAGAGAGGAATTGGGGAGTTTGATCACATGAGTAACTTATAGTCACAGCAGCAAAATGTTGATCCAGATCCCTTGTCAAATGTCAGTATTGAAAGTCTGGATAATCATTTACCAATGACGAATTCAGAGAAAGGCCCTGAGAAATTGGAGGCTGGTTCCTTAATCTTGGACCTGCCACCAACATGCCAAATGTGACTTTGGACATGCCCCTTCATCTCTGTGACATCACTGTCCTTCTATTGTGTCAAATGAGAGGAAAGGACTATATTATCTGTTTTGAAGGGGTGTTATGGTTAATTACATCATGTTGATTGAAATGGCAGAACAGAGAAGATTAGGCTTTTATTTCCTTTTTAATTGACTGATGATTTGTTTCTTAAAAATTATTCAGAATCCTCCCTCCCCCCCATCTATAAGGAATTGGATAAGGTAATAATGAAGCTGTTCTGGTTGAGCAGGTGAGGGGAGGAGGGATGCCCCCATAGCTTATCTTGTGTCCCATCTCTCAGGTCAGCATCTGAAACCCATGTGTGAAAAACTTGGGTCTCCACTAAACCCAGTTTGAAAACTACTGGCTGAGAAAATGAATGTGTGCTGGTATTTTGTTAGTAATGCTGGTGAAGGTGGAGAGTGGTGTTAGAAACAGCACTTCTTTCTTTTTGAATCGAGCAAATTTGTATGAACCAAAGAGTATATTTCACTTGCAGGTTAAACTTTAAGCCTGTTTGGTATTTGTTTAAAAAATAACTAGCAAGGGCTTCCCTGGTGGCGCAGTGGTTGAGAGTCCGCCTGCCAATGCAGGGGACACGGGTTCGTGCCCCGGTCCAGGAAGATCCCACATGCCGCAGAGCGGCTGGGCCCGTGAGCCATGAACGCTGAGCCTGCGCGTCCGGAGCCTGTGCTCCGCAACGGGAGAGGCCATAACAGTGAGAGGCCCACGTACTGCAAAAACAAAAACAAAAACAAAAAACAAACCAAAAAAACCCCAGCAAGACTTGTGATTGTCATAGGATTTCTATAAATGGTCCTTTTATTGTTTGTGTGTGCCAGTGTGTGTTTGTTTTTCTTTTTAGCAAAGTAGTAGTATATGGTACATACATAAAAGCACTTTGCTTTTAAAACTCAATAATATGTCTTAGACATCACATCCTAATAGGAATGTAAAATCTGCATAGTCCCTTATTGTACATGTACAGATTTTTTTAAACCAATTTGTCTTAAAGGGCATTTACTTGGTTTTACCTTTTTTCCCCTATTTATTTATAATGTAGCAATGAGTATTCACATATGTGTGTATTTATGAACACATGGAAAAAACATCTAAAGGCTAATCTAGAAATAATATTGTTGGATCAAAGGATATATACATACTTAATTTAGGTAGATAGGGCCAAATAATATTTAACTATAGTTATTACTTGTAGTTAAAAAATGGTAACTGTAGTTAAAAACTCTTTTCATATGTTTAAAAATTACTTATATGTAAAAACTCCGTTCATATCTCTGTCCATAAATGGAGTTAGGACAACTTAGTAGCCATCTGGAAAAAAAATAAAATTGTATTCCTACTTTATTTCCAACACCAAAATAAACTCCAGATGGACCAGAGATTTTACACTAAAAATAAATGCATTAAAGTACTATTAGAAAACATGAGAAGATGTTTTTTGTAAGTAATCCAGAACTAAAGAAGGTCTTTCCAAGCATAATACAAACCCCACAAGGAATGATCCTAAAGATGCATAAGTTAATAAGTCAATATATTTTGAAAAAAATTAAAAGATGAGTGACAAAGTTAGATGGATGACAATGACACATTTGACAGGAGTTGATTGCTTTAAATGGTTTGTAGCTTTAAAAGTAAGCTCAGTGTGCAGAAAATTGAAAGAGACTTTTGCTCTCACCCCAACAAACACAACAAGCTGGATAAGCTACAAAGTCATAGTTTGTTTAGAAACCACCAGAGGTCTAGGAACACAAAGAAACCTGGATGAAATTAATTCTGTACAGCAAAGATCCCTACATAGATTACAATAGACCCACAGCCACTGTCATCCCTGATACAGCTTCAAGAGGAAGTGGGCAGGGCGTAGGTCAAGGTAAGGATAAACCAGACTAACTTTTAATAGGCTTTTAATGGCTCTGTGTGGGCTGGCAAGACAGATTAGAATTCCAGTGTTTCAACCTCCCAGCAAGTCTACCCCCATCCTCCAACTCTTCTCCCATGTCTTCACCAACAACCCAGGGGTAGTTCACGAAAGGCTGGTGACATCTTAGGATACCTGAGAGTGATCTCTGCTGATCAGAAGAAATGAGACACTGCTGAAGACACAGAGCCCTTCACAGAGAGCAAGACAGCCACCACACACCGATGCACATAGATCTCAATGAATAACATATTGTGGAGTTTTCTTGTTTTGAACTTTATAAGAGGAATATATCATTCTGTTTGTAGTCTTCTGGAATTTTCATTTAAATTACAGCAGAAGTCATTCATAATATTAAGTGTGGCTATATTTCATTTTGTTTACTTTCATTTCAATTTCTTTCATTTCATTTATTCTCACTGCAATTCCTTTGTGTAACTGCACCTCAATGTTTTTATCCATTCACTTGTGGGTGAACCCTCATGTTGTTTCTGGATGACTAAAGTGATGCATTTATCATTTTTGTACATATCTTGTGGCACATATGTGCAAAAGTTTCTTTTCAGTTGCCTAAGTGTGGAAATATTCTGGGTGTGCAAATATTCAACTGTACAAGATAATGCCAAATTATTTCCCAAATGGATTGTAGCTGTTTATGCTTCCAGGAGAAAACTACGAGATTACACTGAACCATGTCCTCTCCAACTCTTGGTATTATCAATAATTCTTAAATTTTACAATACAAATAATAGTGAAAAGTCATCTCATTTTGTTCTTGATTACACTTACATGATTAGTGATGCTGTTGCTGATCTGTGTTGTTGAACATTTCACCAAATGTTTATTTGGTCTCTATGTTTCCTCTTCTGTGAAATGTCTCTTAGGTTTTCTTGCCAGTTTTTCTACTGGGGGCTTGTCTTGTTAATGATTTTTAAGAATTCTTTATATTTACTAATTTATTTAATATATATATATACATATATATATATATTTGCAAATATTTTCTTCCAGTATGTAGCTTATGCTTCTCTTAAATAACAATTTCTTTTCTCAATGATCCTACATGAATTTCTTATACATCAAAGTTCCAGATAAGCATGGAACTATTTACTCCACTGGTCATTTTTTCTATTTGGGAGCAATACCATATTGTCTTAATTACTACAGTTCTATAATATGTTTTATAGCTATAATATAGCTCTACAATGTGTTTTTTTTATAATATATTTTAGTATCTGGCAGGGAAAAACCCCTCTAATCCTTTCTTCTTCCTCAGATGTATATTGGTGGTGGACAACCACCTTTGTCCAAACAATACTTTGTTTTCCATATAAACTTATGAAGAAAATTGTCAAATTCCCTGAAGAAGTCTATTAGAAATTTGATTGAAAATGCATTAAATACATAGATCAATGTAATGAGGTTTGATATCTTAAAGATGCTCTTTCTTTTCAGGAAATGTGCAACTTCTCAATTTATTTACAGCTTTCTTAATGACCTACATGTAGTTCTGAAATTTGCATATTTGTCTTTCCCATTTGTTTGTTAGATTTATGATGATATTTTATAATTTGGTTTCTATTGTAAATGGTATATATATATATATATATTTAACATCTTTATTGGAGTATAATTGCTTTACAATGGTGTGCTAGTTTCTACTTTATAACAAAGTGAATCAGGTATACATACACATATGTCTCCATATCTCTTCCCTCTTGTGTCTCCCTCCCTCCCACCCTCCCTATCTCACCTCTCTATGTAGTCACAAAGTACCCAACTGATCTCCCTGTGCTATGCGGCTGCTTCCCACTAGCTATCAGTTTTACATTTGTTAGTGTATATATGTCCGTGCCACTCTCTCACGTTGTCCCAGCTTACCCTTCTCCCTCCCCATGTCCTCAAGTCCATTCTCTAGTAGGTCTGCATCTTTATTCCTGTTCTGCCCCTAGGTTCTTCAGAACCATTTTTTTCCCCTTAGATTCCATATATATGTGTTAGCATACAGTCTTTGTTTTTATCTTTCTCATTTACTTCACTCTTATGACAGACTCTAGGTCCATCCACCTCACTATAAATAACTCAGTTTTGTTTCTTTTTATGGCTGAGTAATATTCCATTGTATATATGTGCCACTTCTTCTTTATCCATTCATCGTTGATGGACACTTAGGTTGTTTCCATGTCCTGGCTATTGTAAATAGAGCTGCAATGAACATTGTGGTACATGACTCTTTTTGAATGATGGTTTTCTCAGGGTATATGCCCAATAGTGGGATTGCTGGGTCGTATGGTAGTTTTATTTTTAGTTTTTTAAGGGATCTCCTTACTGTTCTCCATAGTGGCTGTATTGACATTTACATTCCCACCAAGAGTGCAAGAAGCATCCCTTTTCTCCACACCCTCTCTAGCATTTATTGTTTGTAGACTTTTTGATTATGGCCATTCTGATGGGTATAAGATGATATCTCATTGCAGTTTTGATTTGCTTTTCTCTAATTATTAATGATGTTGAGCATTATTTCATGTGTTTGTTGGCAATCTGTATATCTTCTTTGGAGAAATGTCTAGTAAGGTCTTCTGCCCATTTTTGGATTGGGTTGTTTGTATTTTTTCATATTGAGCTGCATGAGCTGCTTGTAAATTTTGGAGATTAATCCTTTGTCCATTGCTTCATTTGCAAATTCTTTCTCCCATTCTGAGGGTTGTCTTTTCATCTTGTTTATGGTTTCCTTTGCTGTGCAAAAGCTTTTAGGTTTCACTAGGTCCCATTTGTTTATTTTTGTTTTTATTTCCATTTCTCTAAGAGGTGGGTCAAAAAGGATCTTGCTGTGATTTATGTCATAGAGTGTTCTGCCTATGTTTTCCTCTAAGAGTTTTATAGTGTCTGGTCTTATATTTAGGACTTTAATCCATTATCGGTTTATTTTTGTGTATAGTGGTAAGGAGTGTTCTAATTTCATTCTTTTACATGTAGCTGTCCAGTTTTCCCAGCACCACTTATTAAAGAGGCTGTCTTTTCTCCATTATATATTCTTGCCTCCTTTATGAAACATAAGGTGACCATATGTGTGTGGGTTTATTTCTGGGCTTTCTATCCTGTTCCATTGATCTATGTTTTTGTTTTTGTGCCAGTACCATACTGTCTTGATTACTGTAGCTTTGTAGTATAGTCTCAGGTCAGGGAGCCTGATTCCTCCATCTCCATTTTTCCTTCTCAAGGAAGGAAAAATGCTTTGGCTATTCGGGGTCTTTTGTGTTTCTATACAACTTGTGAAAGTTTTTCTTCTAGTTCTGTGTAAAAAGCCAGTGGTAGTTTGATAGGGATGCATTGAATCTGTAGGTTGCTTTGGGTAATATAGTCATTTTCCCAATGTTGATTCTTCCAATCCAAGAACATGGTATACCTCTACATCTATTTATATCATCTTTAATTTCTTTCATCACTGTCTTATAGTTTTCTGCATACAGGTCTTTTTTCTCCTTAGGTAGGTTTATCCCTAGGTATTTTATTCTTTTTGTTGCAATGGTAAATGGGAGATTTTTCTTAATTTCACTTTCAGATTTTTCATCATTAGTGTATAGGAATGCAAGAGATCTCTGTGCATTAATTTTGTATTCTGATACTTTACCAAATTCATTGATTAGCTCTAGCAGTTTTCTGGTAGCTTCTTTAGGATTATCTATGTATAGTATCATGTCATCTGCAAACAGTGACAGCTTTACTTCTTCTTTTCCAATTTGGATTCCTTTTATTTCTTTTTCTTCTCTGATTAGTGTGGCTAAAACGTCCAAAACTATGTTGAGTAATAGTGGTGAGAGTGGGCAAGCTTCTCTTGTTCCTGATCTTAGTGGAAATGGTTTCAGTTTTTCACCATTGAGAAGGATGTTGGCTGTGGGTTTGTCATATATGGCCTTTATTATGTTGAGGTAAGTTCCCTCTTTGCCTACTTTCTGGAGGGTTATTACCATAAATGGGTGTTGAATTTTGTTGAAAGCTTTTTCTGCATCTATTGAGATAATCATATGGATTTTCTCCCTCTATTTGTTAATATGGAGTATCACATTGATTGATTTACATATATTGAAGAATGCTTGCATTCCTGGGATAAACCTCACTTGATTCTGGGGTATGATCATTTTAATGTGCTGTTGGATTCTGTTTGCTAGTATTGTGTTGAGGATTATTTTTATCTATGCTCATCAGTGATATTAGCCTGTAGTTTTCTTTCTTTTTGACATCTTTGACTGGTTCTGGGACCAGGGTGATGTTGGCCTCGTAGAATGGGTTGGGAGTGTTCCTCTGTCTGCTATATTTTGGAAGAGTTTGAGAAGGATACGTGTTAGCTCTTCTCTAAATGGTGATGGAATTCACCTGTGAAGCCATTTGGCCCTGGGCTTTTGTTTGTTGGAAGATTTTTAATCACAGTTTCAATTTCTCTGCTTGTGATTGGTCTGATCATATTTTCTATTTCTTCCTGGTTCAGTCTCGGAAGGTTCTGCATTTCTAAGAATTTGCCCATTTCTTCCAGGTTGTCCATTTTATTGGCATAGAGTTGATTGTAGTAATCTCTCATGATCTTTTGTATTTCTGCAGTGTCAGTTGTTACTTCTCCTTTTTTATTTCTAATTCTATTGATTTGAGTCTTCTCTCTTTTTTTTCTTGATGAGTCTGGCTAATGGTTTATCAATTTTGTTTATTTTCTCAAAGAACCAGCTTTTAGTTTTATTGATCTTTGCTATCTTTTACTTCATTTCTTTTTCCTTTATTTATGATCTGATCTTTATGATTTCTTTCCTTCTGCTAACTTCGGGGTTTTTTGTTCTTCTTTCTCTAATTGCTTTAGGTGTAAGGTAAGGTTGTTTATTTGAGACGATTCTTGTTTCTTAAGGTAGGATTGTATTGTAATAAACTTCTCTCTTAGAATGCTTTTGATGCATCCCATAGGTTTTGGATCATTGTGTTTTCAATGTCATTTGTTTCTAGGTATTTTTTTATTTCCTCTTTGATTTCTTCAGTGATCTCTTGGTCATTAAGTAGTATTGTTTAGCCCCCATGTGTTTTTATTTTTTACAGATTTTTTCCTGTAATTTATATCTAGTCTCATAGAATTGTGCTCAGAAAAGATATGTGATACAATTTCAATTTTATTAAATTTACCAAGGCTTGATTTGTGACCCAAGATATGATCTATCCTGGAGAATGTTCCATGAGCACTTGAGAAGAAAGTGTATTCTGTTATTTTTGGATAGAATGTCCTATAAATATCAATTAAGTCCATCTTCTTTAATGTGCCATTTAAAGCTTGTGTTTCCTCATTTATTTTCATTTTAGATGAGATGCCCATTGGTGAAAGTGGGGAGTTAAAGTCCCCTACTATGATTGTGTTACTGTCCATTTCCCCTTTTATGGCTGTTAATATTTGCCTTATGTATTGAGGTGCTCCTATGTTGGGTTCATAAATATTTACAATTGTTATATCTTCATCTTGGATTGATCCCTTGATCATTATGTAGTGTCCATCTTTGTCTCTTGTAATAGTCTTTGTTTTAAAGTCTATTTTTTTCTGATATGATAATTGCTACTCCAGCTTTCTTTTGATTTCCATTTGCATGGAATATCTTTTTCCATCCCTTCACTTTCAGTCTGTACTTGTCTTTAGGTCTGAAGTGGGTCTCTTGTAGACAGCGTATATATGGGTCTTGCTTTTGTATCCATTCAGCCAGTCTGTGCCTTTGGGTTGGAGCATTTAATCCATTTACATTTAAGGTAGTTATTGATATGTATGTTCCTATTACCATTTCCTTAACTGTTTTGGGTTTTTTATTGTAGGTCTTTTCCTTCTCTTGTGTTTCTTGCCTAGCGAAGTTCCTTTAACATTTGTTGTAAAGCTGGTTTGGTGGTGCTGGATTCTCTTAGCTTTTGCTTGTAGAGGTTTTAATTTCTCTGTCAAATCTGAATGAGATCCTTGCTGGGTAGAGTAATCTTGGTTGTAGGTTTTTACCTTTCATCCCTTTTTGTTGTTTTTGATTTTTTTGGCAGTATGTGGGCCTCTCACCATTGTGGCCTCTCACATTGTGGAGCACAGGCTCCAGATGCGCAGGCTCAGCGGCCATGGCTCATGGGCCCAGTCACTCCGCAGCATGTGGGATCTTCCCGGACCAGGGCACAAACCCGTGTCCCCTGCATCAGTAGGCAGACTCCCAACCACTGCGCCACCAAGGAAGCCCCCTTTCATCCCTTTAAATATGTCCTGCCACTCCCTTCTGGCTTGCAGAGTTTCTGCTGAAAAATCAGCTGTTCACCTTCTGGGGATTCCCTTGTATGTTATTTGATGTTTTTTCCTTGCTGCTTTTCAAATTTTTCTTTGTGCTATTTCTTGAAAATTTGATTAATATGTGTCTTGGCGTGTTTCTCCTTGGATTTATCCTGTATGGGACTGTCTTTGCTTCTGGACTTGATTGACTATTTCCTTTCCATTATTAGAGAAGTTTTCAATTATAATCTCTTTAAATATTTTCTCAGTCCCTTTCTTTTTCTCTTCTTCTTCTGGGATCCCTATAATTCGAATGTTGGTACATTTAATGTGTTCCCAGAGGTCTCTGAGACTGTCCTCAATTCTTTTCATTCTTTTTTCTTTATTCTGCTCTGTAGTAGTTATTTCCACTATTTTATCTTCCAGGTCACTTATCCGTTCTTTTGCCTCAGTTATTCTGCTATTGATTCCTTCTAGAGAATTTTTAATTTCATTTTTTGTGTTGTTCATCATTGTTTGCTTGCTCTATAGTTCTTCTAGGTCCTTGTTACACGTTTCTTTTATTTTCTCCATTCTAGTTCCAAGATTTTGGACCATCTTTAATGTCATTATTCTGAATTGTTTTTCAGGTAGACTGCCTATTTCCTCTTCATTTGTTAGGTCTGGTGGATTTTTACCTTACTCCTTCATCTGCTGTGTGTTTTTCTGTCTTCTCATCTTGCTTAACTTACTGTGTTTGGGATCTTCTTTTTCCAGGCTGCAGGTTTGTAGTTCCCTTTTTTTTTGGTGTCAACCCCCAGAGGCTAAGGTTGGTTCAGTGCATTGTGTAGGTTTACTGGTGGAGGGGACTAGTGCCTGTGTTTTGGTAGATGAGGCTGGATTTCGTCTTTCTGGTGGGCAGATCCACATCTGGTGGTGTGTTTTGGTGTCTCTGTGACCTTATTATGATTTTAGGCAGCCTCTCTTTTCATGGGTGGGGTTGTGTTCCTGTCTTCCTCGTCATTTGGCATAGGGTGTCCAGCACTCTAGCTTGCTGGTCGTTAAGTGGAGCTGGGTCTTGGTGTTGAGATGGGGATCTCTGAGAGATTTTCGCCATTTCATATTACGTGGAACTGGGAGCTCTCTGGTGGACCCATGTCCTGAACTTGGCTCTCCCACCTCAGAGGCAGAGCCCTGACGCCTGGTTGGAGCACCAGGAACCTCTCATCCACATGGCTCAGAATAAAATGGAGAAAAAAAAGAATGTAAAAGATAAAATAAAATAAATTTATTAAAATAAAAAAAATAATTATAAAAAAATTTAAAAATAAAAAAGAAAGCAAGAAAGAAAAGAGTAAGTATACCAAAAACAAATCCACCAATGATAAAAACTATACTAAAAAAAAGAAAAAAGGACAGAGAGAACCCTAGGACTAATGGTAAAAGTAAAGCTATATAGACAAAATCTCACGCAGAAGCATACACATACACACTCACAAAAAGAGAAAAATGGGAAAAGATATATATATCGTTGCTCCCAAAGTCCGCCTCCTCAGTTTGGAATGATTCGTTGTCTATTCAGATATTCCACAGATGCAGGGTACATCAAGTTGATTGTGGAGCTTTAATCCACTGCTTCTGAGGCTGCTGGGAGAAATTTCCCTTTCTCTTCTTTGTTCGCACAGCTCCTGGGGTTCAGCTTTGGATTGGCCCCGCCTCTGCATGTAGGTCACCTGAGGACGTCTGTTCTTCGCTCAGACAGGACGGGGTTAAAGGAGCAACTCATTCGGGGGCTCTGGCTCAGGCAGGCCGGCGGGAGGGAGGGATACGGATGCGGGGCGAGCCTGTGGCTGCAGAGGCCAGCGTGACTTTGCACCAGCCTGAGGCGCGCCGTGCGTTCTCCGGGTTAAGTTGTCCCTGGATCCCAGCATGCTGGCAGTGGCGGGCTGCACAGCCTCCCGGGAGGGGAGGAGAGATAGTGACCTGTGCTTGCACACAGGCTTCTTGGTGGCTGCAGCAGCAGCCTTAGTGTCTCTTGCCTGTCTCTGGGGTCCACGCTGATAACTGCAGCTTGCACCTGTCTCTGGAGCTCCTATAAGTGGCGCTCTTAATCCTCTCTCCTCCCACACCAGGAAACAAAGAGGCAAGAAAAAGTCTCTTGCCTTTCTGCAGCTCTAGACTTTTTCCCGGACTCTCTCCAGTCTAGCTGTGACACACTAGCCCCCTTCAGGATATGTTCCCACAGCCAAACCCAGTCCTCTCCCTGGGATCCACCGAAGCTGGAGTCTCAACTCCCAGCCCCCGCCGTCCCGATGGGTGAGCAGACAAGCCTCTCGGGCTGGTGAGTGCCAGTCGGCACTGATCCTCTGTGCGGGAATCTCCCCGCTTTGCCTTCCACACTCCTGTTGCTGCACTCTCCTCCATGGCTCCGAAGCTTCCCCCCTCTGCCACATGCAGTCTCTGCCTGTGAAGGGACTTCCTAACGTGTTGAAACCTTTCCTCCTTCACAGCCCCCTCCCACTGGTGCAGGTCCCATCCCTATTCTTTTGTCTGTGTTTTTTCTTATTTATTTTGCCCTACACAGGTACGTGGGGAGTTTCTTGCCTTTGGGGAAATCTAAGGTCTTCTGCCAGCGTTCAGTAGGTGTTCTGTAGGAGTTGTTCCACATGTAGATGTATTTGTGGGGAGGAAGGGGATCTCCATGTCTTACTCTTCTGCCATAATGAAGCCTGCCTAAATGGTGTATTCTTTTTTTTTTTTTGCGGTACGCAGGCCTCTCACTGTTGTGGCCTCTCCTGTTGCGGAGCACAGGCTTTGGACGCACAGGCTCAGTGGCCATGGCTCACAGGCCCAACCACTCTGCAGCATGTGGGATCTTCCCGGACTGGGGCATGAACCCGCGTCCCCTGCATTGGCAGGTGGACTCTCAACCACTGTGCCTCCAGGGAATTCCTAAATTGTGTATTTTTAAAAAAATATTTTCTAGTTGCTTTTGATAGTGTATAGAAATGTACTTGACTCTGGATATTCACACACCTTTCTAAACTCATATTATTTATACTAATTTATTGATATTTTAGCATTCTCTACATAGACCCTATCAACTGCAAATTAATCAGTTTTATTTCCCCCTTTCTAATTTAGTGTCTTTATTTTTTTCTTCTCTTATTGTATTGGCCAGTTTCTCAAAACAATGTTGAATAGAAGTAGTGATATTGAGCATTGTTTTTTCTGCTTATTTTAGAAGAGATGCTCTCAACATTTCTCTATTCAGGATGGTGTATTTCATTTTTCAGGTTAAGGAGGTATCTTTCTATTCCAGGTAGAAATTTATATATATATATACATATATATGTATATATATATTTTTCTTTCATCTTTTCCTGTGTTTTTGTCTCTGTTTTATATGGCTTATCATATTGCAGTGGCAAAATAACTATTATTAATGGTAGTGATATTGGGATTTCCTCTGATGCTTTAACTCTGATGAAGCCTCTTTGTTGGGATACACACATAAATTTTCCTCCTTTTTGAGAGGGAAGATTTCCTAATAAAAAAATAGTTACAAACTGAAAAATAAATTAATTTTTTATATTGTTCTCTACTCTCAAAATTTTGTGTAATATATAATTTAGCTTTTCTCCCTTTCTTTCTTTCTTTTTCTGAAAGTTTCAGAATACTTTGTAGCCTGGCACCCTTTTTATGCTGTTATTTTATTTTATTATTATTATTATTATTTTGGCGGTACGCGGACCTCTCACTGTTTTGGCCTCTCCTGTTGTGGAACACAGGCTCTGGACGTGCAGGCTCAGCGGCCATGGTTCATGGGCCTAGCTGCTCCACGGCATGTGGGATCTTCCTGGACCGGGGCACAAACCCGTGTCCCCTGCATTGGCAGGTGGACTCTCAATCACTGCGCCACCAGGGAAGCCCTCTGCTGTTATTTTTTAATGATTAAAAAAAATCTTACATTTAGCATCCTTTCAGTCAATTTTGCATTCTATTTTCTTAGTAAATAATCTTTTTTCACTGATATTTTTAAGTATTTTCACATAAATTCATACATATCTTCTTATACTTTAACATCTTAGTATCTTTTAAATTCTTTATGTATTTGTTGGGATTTCCTGCTCTTTTTTGGAGTTATATTTGCCAGTAAGTATTACTTTTCCCCTCAAAGAATAAACTATAGATTTAAGGAGATGATCAATATTAACTCTGCTTTTATAATTAACTTATCCTTTTTAAAATTATTTTCTTCTGTTTCTTAATCTTGGACTTGTTTTTGTCTTCATTTTCTAATGTCGTTACATTAATTCAAATGCTTTATCTTCATTCTCTTTTGTTTATTAATAAAAATATCTTCATAAACATTTATAAACTTTGACTTTTATCTGAAACCAGTGGCTCTCCACTGGAGGCAATCTTGCCCGACAAGGGATATTTGGCAATGTCTGAAGACATTTTGATATATTATGACTTGCAGTGGAAGAGAAGATGATGCTACTGGCATCTAGTTGGGAGAGGCCAGAGATGCTGCTAAACATCTTACAGTGCACACAACTTTTCCTGACAACAAAGAATTAGCCACCCCAAAGTGCCAACCATGGTGAGGTTGAGAAACCCGCCTACAAGC
The DNA here is from genome assembly GCF_963455315.2 of Globicephala melas. Classification (NCBI taxonomy): domain Eukaryota; kingdom Metazoa; phylum Chordata; class Mammalia; order Artiodactyla; family Delphinidae; genus Globicephala; species Globicephala melas. The sequence continues at coordinate 45,230,183 of NC_083315.2, forward strand.
CATTGACGTATATTCAGTTATTTTGATCAATATTTAAGCCATAATAAGAAAAAATATGGGCTCCCTCTTGATTTTTATCTGCTGTGATGATTTGCTAAAGATCAAAACCCAACAGCATTCACATGTGATTTATTTGACTAACTCTATATTTAAAAAAAATAATTGAACACTGTTAGATAAGATAAGCATGCTACAGATTTCCACAGTTTCTGCCTGCCACTTAGTATTATACTCCTTCTCCTCGAAGAGTCACCCTTTTATATTAACCATCTGACCATTGCGGAAATTTGAGTTTGCAGTCCTGAATTATATACAAAATGGTCATCAGTCTCTTTCTTTCTTTCTTTCTTTTTTTAATTTTCATTTCCTTAAAGGAGGCAACACATTTCCATTGGTAATGGTAGCTCACTGAAGTATTGTAGCTATGTTTCTCAAATATTGGCAGTTCCAAGGAGGGCTGGTAACATCACAATCTTTTGACATGGCTTTGGTGATTCATTAGAATCCTAACCTCTGTAGGGTGGCCTGGTGTCCATTCTCCTACCTCCTCCAATCAAAAATCACTGATGTATAAAAGTACCAGATTGAATAAGTAATGACTACTCCTTATTTCACATTCTAGTATGTAGACAAAAACCCAAGTTTTGTTGTTATTGTTATTTTTATCTTTGAGGATACTGATAACAGATGCACATTCATTTCAAAACAGGGTATGATACTCTGTTTTGCAGTATCAGGTTTTCTAATATTACTGTACTATGGTGATTAGGGAGACTTTGTATTATGGATTTTTTTCCAACCTCACTTAATACTCAGTGGCTTTAAATGCTTGCTAATTTTTTATTCAAAAGTATAGTTATATATAAAAAATGAAAAAAATGCTTAAAGTTTCCTTTTGTGGAAGCAGCATCAATACCATGATTTACCATTCATGAGTTACGAGATAGTGACTTTTTATTTTTTCATTAACAAAATGTTCCATCGAGGTAGGTTAATGAGCTTAGTACATAGATCATTCTAATTAACTGTAAGTCAGGGAATAGAACTGTTGATAAGAAACGAGAGTCAGGAATATTCTTAGACATTGAGAATCGATGTAGAGAAATTTTTGATTGTTTTAGCTTTCTTCAATTGGCAAACCATACTATCTAAAATGTCAAGTACACAATAGAATATAAATCGTATAGTTTCATGTGGAGGAAATGTTGTACCATCAGTTCTTATAAGGTCTGAGAACTTCCTCCAGCTTTAACTTCAGGAGATACCTTACTCTGCCACTATTTTCCTTCTGTAAAATGCATATAATTATTTCCACCCACATACTACAGAAAGAACATTTGAGAAATCATGAAGTAATCAGGGAATTTCCATTTACCCCTTATCTTCCTTCCTTCATTTTTGCAGCAAACATCATTATACTTTTTGGTTCATTGAGAGAAAACAAAAAAAAAAAGAAAGATGTTTGCAAATGTAACAATTTCTCAGGAACAAAGATATTTTTCATTTAAAAGCTAAAATAGTAAATGCAAGATTTTTGAGATGGAAAATGAATCAGCCACCTAAAATTAGTTATAAGTAACAACTTCAATATTAAACTCAGAAGCAAATGGTTGTGTTCTTTATTTTCTTTCTTAACTCATTCCTCCCTGCCTCCCTTCCTTCCTTCCTTTCTCCCTCCCTCCCTCCCTCCCTCCCTCCCTTCCTTCCTCTTTCTTTCTTTTTCTTTCTTTCTTTCTTTTTCTTTCTTTCTTTCTTATCTCTTTCTTTCTCTCTCTGTCTCTCTGTCTCTCTCTCTCTCCCCCCCTTCCTTCCTTCCTCCTTTTCTTTTTCTTTTATTTTTGGCCATTCCTTTAATGATTAAGACAGTAAGTGTGGAAAAGAGGGCTATAATGGTCACCTAATAGATCAGAATATAGAATTGAATTTGGAACTTGTATTTTCTTCTGAGGGAAGATGTTGTCAATGTCAACCCACAAATTAATAAGTCATTAAACAGTGGTCTTCTCTGGAAGGGACCTCAGAAATCATCTAGTCTTATTTCACAGCTGAAGTTGTAACTTTTTCAATGTCACACAAGTAACTAGCAGAGTGCAACTGGAATCACATATCCTGACTCTCAGTAGTCAAATAATTCCCTCCAGAATCAGAAGCCTACTTATTAGCTTGTTGATGTTCACTCTTAAGTTATAAATGATGACATTCACTTAGATTTCCTTGGTATATTTGAGAATATTAGTAGCATCCAAAAAATCACCAGAATAAAACCAATAAACATATATAGATTTTTTTTGTGTGTGGGAAGTAATAAGAAGGGTATGTTAATTATTATTTCATGCCTTACAATTTGTAAATTAGTTTTGGCAAATACTAAACTAAGTCCTGTCCTGAAATTCAAAAAATGAACAGCATGGCAAAGACTTTCTGTTTATGTAAGAAAACACAGAACAAGAAAACAAACAAAATGACATGTGGCCTTAGTGAATTAATGAACTGATAATAAGCCAACTATGTAGCGTAGTTATCAGAAGGACAATGGGATATATATGTGGCACTCTTCTTATACAAGTGACACCTAAAGTAAAAATCCCAAATATTTGTCTATATTTGCATCACATTAGATCTAATGAGCAGGTAAATGAGTAGAAAAATCAACAATAAATTCATCTTCTAGTTTAAAAACAAGGTATTAAAATGGTATTAAAATATCTTTACAACCATAAGAAGAATCTTGTTATTAAAAGATCTTGAAGGCAATGAAAAGAAGCATGTTATTTCTATAAGGCATTGTTTATTTACTTTTTTTTTACATTTGAGTGATATTTTGATACATAAATGTAACTTACAAGCCTGATTTTAAAGTAATATGTTTGATGTTATCAAGATGAAGAGAGATTCTAAAAGAAAGAGAAGTTCATTTTTTTCCCCCCTAGAGCCGAATTAGTATTTTGTTATTTGGTTGGGAAAAAACAGAAAGTCATAATAATGCTCATTGAGAAAAATAAAATCAGAAGACTAGTTTGGTGGCAAATATGCCGAAGCCATATCACATTCCTTTAAATTTAGTATTGTCTCTTAAGTTTGAAAGATACATAAATGCTGAGAAGAACTCAAAGTTATGTGGAGCTAAGTCGTGAGTGGAGGGGATGGTGAAGGTGACAAAACACATGGTCAGGAAGAAATAGACACTGGGAGTGTGAGTGTAGGGTTAGTACTGGGCACTTGTGAAAAGAGAACAGCTGTGCTAGGAGCATGTTATCAAGGGCTAGAGGTGGATTAGAAGATCTGAGAGGATTGTCAACAATTGGAGACAGAGTGCATGAATGAGACAGAGAAGTGTCTAGTTTTGATTCCTGCCTTTTGATCTAGTTCACTCTAAGGGTGGTTTACCTACTACTATTTGAAAACCATCTTTGGGTTTGACAGATACTGCTGATGTGGTAGGAAAGAAGATGTGCTCCCAGTGTCCTTAAGACAGTTTTCTGGTGTGGCCTTTCAAGGAATGTTGGAGAGAGACAATGCTGCAAGAGGAGACCAATGTTCATTAGATTGACCCATTGTTGTATAATAAAGAATTTATGGCCTTTTTTTCTGGTTCCTGGGAGGGAGACTCTAAGCCCTTGGAGTTTCCCAAGTCATAGGAGTGTCTTTGCTATTCATGGTGGGTCCCTAGATCATACCTGGGTTTATGCTGATACATTGGCACATAGTGGGCCCCCAGATATTTCAGGATGAGAGCTATTCATGTCAGAAAGACCAACCACATGTTATTGGCCTGATCTCCCCACATCCAGAAACTGGAGGGAGTCTGGAACTTGAGTTCAGTGATGTTCAGTTATGTCTGTGGAAGGAAACCCCAGTAAAGACGATGGACACCAGTGCTCAGGTGCACTTCCCTAGTTGATAATCATACATCCATGTGCTAAGAAGGTAACATGTCCTGAGGACATGGAAATGTAGCATTTGGGACCATCCCAGGCTCCCATTATGCATCTTTTCATTGGCTGGTCCTGATTTGTATCCATTATAATAAAACTGTATCATAAGTGTAGTGCTTTCCTGAGCTCTGTGAGTAAATCTAGGAAATTATCACACCTGAGGGGGTAGTGGGAACCCCCAAATCTTAGCCCATTGATCAGAATCACAGGTAACCTGGGAACAACTGAGTTTGTGGCTGGTATCTGAAGTGCAGGCAGTCTTATGGAGGACCATGCCCTTGTGAAATCTGAAAAATAGTAAAAGTAACATCCTTCTAGGATTAATGTGAAACTTAAATGAATTGGTATGTTTAAAGCATTTACAACACTGCCTGGCACACACAAAATCCGCTTATGACTATTTTAAAATAACATTTCATGGTTCCCTCTACCAAAATAATAGAACCTTTAGAAAGTATAACCTAAGGATTAACCTTTTAGTTTCTCAGTAAATTATCTTCTCTCAATGGTTAAGAGAGTTACAGTGGAAATAATATGTTAAATATAATGTGCCTTATTGATATGACAATTATTTATATATTTGGAGTAGAAAAATGTCTAATAATCATTTAATAGATTTTATTATGCCACTAAAGTTTCAGTTACCACCTCTACAATTATATAAACTTTTGTCTTGTGTGTACCATGCTCTCTTTGGTCCAGGCAACACTCCAAAACAGAAGAATGCACTCCAGAGAAAGTAGGATAAACAGGAGATAGGTAATCACATCTAATCTGGGATAGCTGATTATGTTCTGTGCTGATTTATGTTCTGTGCTTATTTTTAATTTTATTTTTAAATCAACATTGAGAAAGAAAAGTTGAGATATTAATTACCCGTTTACTGTCAATGTAGCGGAAAATGTAATTTATAGCCTACTTGCAAAGAAAAAAATCTACGTGCTTAATTTAAGAACACAAATTATTCAAATAACATTTTGAATTTGATTATTCGTTTAATTGAAATGTTGCTCTTTCAGTCAGAGTTGCTTTTGAGAGTCCAATTTCAGCAATACTTAACTAGGAGCTCTCTGTAAAAAGGATAGAAGGGGGATCCACAGATTAAAAATGCATGGGGAAATAACTGCATTTGGAGAATTCCATTTACCTGAAAGCAATAGTCAAATTCATTACTGGTTTTGTTTTGGTTTTTTTTTTCCTCAACCTTGTTGTTGCTTTGGTGGAGAAAGGAATCAAGGAGATAATCTGGACACATAGAGTAACTAAAAATTAGAGTTCAACACAGAGCTCAGAAGCAAAGCTTATCCCAGCAGTTATGAAGGAAGGGTCTGTGGGCTACATCTGTGGAAATTACCTTCAGAATAATATTAAAAATATGAGGCTCTGCCTTAGAAAGAAAGTTCCTCTCTTCATCCTGCTGTATTGTTGTTTTATGGCTGGCTATCCAAACCAGGGTCTTGACTCTGAAAAAAGGACAGTAAGTATACCCCGGCGGACACTAAGAGTATAATAATCTTTTAAATAGTTGGCAGAATTTATTATTTTTATCATTATTAAGGTACAACAAAATGTGCAGTTTTAAAGTATACATTTGATGGTGTCTGTCATGTGACCACCATCACCATCAGGATATAGAATGTCTCCATATCCCTAGAGTTCCCTTGTGGATTTTGCAGTCAGTTGCCTCCCCTGACCTGTTGGCATAGGCAACCACTGATGTGCTTTCTGTCATTATAATTCTGCCTTTCCTAGAATTTCATACCTTAGAATCATACAATATTTTGTCATTTGGGTTTGATTTCTTTAACTTTGCATAATGTTGCTGAGATTCATTCATAGATATAACTGCTTTGAACAAACACGTGAAAGTAACCCTGTGAAATCATGCTATCATTTCCTTTGGGTGAATACTTAGGAGTCAGATTGCTGCGTCATATAATAAATGTAGTATGTAAGTTTAACGCTATAACAGATGTCAATATTGTTTTCCAACGTGGCTATACCATTTTGCAATCCCACCAGCAAGATATGAGAGTTTCGGTTTCTGTCATATCTTTAGATTTTTGAAGTTTAAATATATGGGTGTAAAATGGTATATCATTGTGGTCTCAAGGTTTGTTTTTTTTCCCAATTGTATTGAGATATAATTGACATACATCACTCTATAGGTTTAAGGTGTAGGGCATAATGGTTTGACTTACATATATTATGTGAAATGATTACCAGAATAAATTTAGTTAGCATTCATCATTTCACATAGCTACAGTAAAAAGAAAAAGAAAAAAAAATTTTCTTCATGATGAGAACTCAGGATTTACTCTCTTAACAATTCTCCTGTATACCATACAGCAGTGTTAACTATAATCATTATGTTGTACATTATGTCCCTATACTTATTCATCTTACAACTAGAAGCTTGTGCCTTTTGACCACCTTTATCCAATTCCTTCTTCTCCACCCTCCACTTCTGGTAACCACAAATCTGATCTCTGATCACTCTGTCTCTCTTTTTTTAAATAGTTTTTTGGGATTTTTGTTTGTTTGTTTTAGATTTCACTTGTGATATCATACAGTATTTGTCTTTGGCCTATTTCCCTTAGTATAATGTCTTTAAGGGCCATTCATGTTGTCATAAATGGCAGGAGTTTTTTCATTTTTTATGGCTGAGTAATATTCTATTGAATGTATGTGTATGGGTCTTAATTTGTATCACCTTGATGATCAGTGATGCTGAGTGTCTTTTCATGTTTATTGTCATTCATCTGTTGTGAACTGTTTGCACTAACCATTTGCCCAATTTTTAATTGTTTTTTTACTCAATTCTTAAAGTTTTCTTTTTCTTTTACAAATTCTTGATATCATAAGCCTTTTGAGAGATAAATGCTTTGCAAATATTTTCAGCATTCTGTGGTTTCCCTATTATGTTTTCTTAACTGCATTTTTTCAAAAAGCAAATGTTTTTAATGGCATAGTCATTATTATCATTATCATTAGTTTCACTTTTTGGGGTTGTGCTTTTTCTGTCCTATTTATAAAATATGGCTCTAGCCCAATATCACAGTTTTCTCTTTATTTTCTGTTATATACTTGATATAATGTATGTTTTATAATGTATGATCCATTTTGTTTATTATGTGAGGAAAGAGTTGAAATTTCTTTTCCATGCAGATATACATTTGTTTCATCACTATTTTTTTTTTAACATCTTTATTGGAATATAATTGCTTTACAATGGTGTGTTAGTTTCTGCATTATAACAAAGTGAATCAGTTATACATATACATATGTTCCCATATCTCTTCCCTCTTGCATCTCCCTCCCTCCCACCCCTCTAGGTGGTCACAAAGCACCGAGTTGATCTCCCAGTGCTATGCCAGCACTATTTCTTGAAGGCTTTTTTTTTCCCCATTGCCTCCTTTGTCAAAAATCAACTGTTCCAATTCAGCTCCTACTATCCATGAATCTGGTATATTTCTCCACTATTAGAGCTATTAAAATTTCCTTTTGCAGTGTTATGTCATTTTCAACGTACACGCCTTGCATATATTTTGTTATATTTTTCAATGCTGTTGTAAGTGGAGATATTTTTAAAATTTCATTTTCAAATTTTTCATTACTAGTACTCAGACATACAATTTATTTTTTATTTTTTATATAGATTTTGTATCCTTCAACCTTACTAAGTTACTCTTATTTCTAAAATATTTTTTTTCTAAATTCCTTAGGATTTTCCTGCAAGCTATTATGTCCTTTGCAGATAAACTCAGTTTTATTTCTCCCTTTCCAAACTATATGCCTTTTTTCTTTTCTTTATCATATTGCTTTGGATAAAACTGCAGGACACTGTTGAAAATAATGGTGAGAGCAGACATTTTGCCTGTTCTTGATCCAAGGTAGGGGCATTGATCCATTCACTGTAGAGGATGGTTTAATTATATGTTTCTCATATACCTGTTTACTTAGATTGAGGACGTTTCCTTCTATTTTTAGCTTACCTAGTTTTTTCCTTTTCTTTTTTCCATGAATGGATGTCAAAATATGTCAAATGATTTTTTTCATCATCTACTTCAATGATCATATGTCTTTCTCCTTTATTCTGTGTAGTTATACTGGTTGGCTTTTCAAATGTTGAAACAATACTGAATTCCTTGTATACAGCCCACTTGGTTACTATGTATCATCCTCTATGTCTTGATGGATTTAACTTGCTAGTACTTTGTTAAGAATTTTTGTGTCCATATTCAAAACTGATACATTTGTCTCCTTTTATTATCACACTTCTACTGCCATCATAAAATGGCAGAGTAAACATTTTCTTCTCTATTTTCTGAAAAAGTTTTTTGTATTAATATTATTTCTTCCTTGAGTGGTTGAATTTACTAAGGAGGATACCTGGATCTGGAGTTTTCTTCATGGGTGTGTAGTAAAGAATTTGCCTTATCCAAAGGTCTGGCCTTTGATCTTAGCTCCTGGGAGGTGATCTCTAAACCTTGGAACATCCTGCCTGATAAGAGTGTCATTGTTTACCTGGGAGTCTTGGGCCACACCAGACATTTTAACAATGAAATTTACGGTGGGGCTTTGGGCTACACTGTAACAGCTCCACTTCCATAAGTGCTAGTGACTAAAGGTCAGCCACATGCCCACTTGTGTGGTCAACCACATCTATGTGAGTGACTGAGCTCAATAGAACTGGATTAATGAGGCTAAGGTGAGCTTCCCTGTTTGGCAATACTCCATGTATATCAATATACATTGTTGCTGCAAAAAATTAGCACTGTCCATGACTCCACTGGCAGAGGAAAATTGAAGCTTTTGTTTTTGGAAATTTTCTGTACTCTACACCATGGCTCTCTCCCTTTGGATGATTTTTAATCTGTATCCTTTTACTACAATATGTCATAACCTTAAATATAACAACTTCAGTGAGTTCTGAGAGTCTTTCTAGTAAATTACCAAATTTGAGAGTGGGAATGGTGACACTAAAACTTGCAGAGTGACAGAGATTTAGGGACCCTCCCTCCCCAAACTCTGCAGTGGAAAAGGCCCTTCATTTAAGATTCAATTAAAAAATAAAACTGATTAGAGCTATTCAACTTTTATATTTCTTTCTGGTTCAGTTGGTAGTTTTTGTTTTTAACAAAAATTTAATTTTCTCTGATGAATTTGTCTATTTCATCTGGATTGTCACATTTATTGGCATAAAGTTATTCATAGTATTATTTCCTCATTTTCTATTTCATTGATTTCTGCTCTTATAATTCTTTTTCTTTCCATTCTGTCTGGTAATTTGCTCTCTTTTCACTAATTTCTTAAGATGGAAAGTCAGCTGATTGGATTTAGATATTTCTTCCTTTCTAATACAAACATTTAAAGCTATAAAATTTCCCTAAGTACTGCATTAACTTCATCCCTGAAATTTTGGTATGCTGTATTGGGCTGCACCCCACAGGCCTACAAGCCCTGTGCTTACTCAGCTTCAAGACCAAAGAAAGAGACCAGAGTCAGCAACAGAGACATCAGTGGTTTACTGGATCTTACATGCCTGAAGCAACGTCCTGGAGTGACACCCCACCATGTGTGGCAGAGGGTGGGCAGAGCATGACGGCAGTCTTTGCTTTCACGGGGAAGAGGAGATTGCCATTTACAGAGGTAATTAAGGTCAGGTTAGCTCATCAGTTACCAAGGAAACTAGCAGAGGTGTATGTCCCTCACTGCCCCTTTGATAGGAACAATCACTAGCTGGGGCCTGGGGCAAGTATGTAGGAAGGTGAGTCAGGTGAGTAGGATGTAGGTGAAGCAGGCACTGGTCAAGCAGGGGATGTACAGACAGTAAGAGAATAGTCACCTCGAGTGGTTCTGACCATGTATACTGGATAGCCATTCAACATATTTTCTAACTTCTCTTGTAATTTCTTCTCTAGATTTTATATAAACATGTAATTTCTTAACTTTCTTATGTTATTGAATTTTTTTTTTTTTAATATTTATTTATTTGGTTGTGCTGGGTCTTAGTTGCAGCATGCAGGAACTTCATTGCAGCATGTGGGATCCTTTTGTTTTTTTCAGTCATGGCATGCGAACTCTTAGATGCAGCATTTGAGACCTAGTTCCCTGACTGGGATCTAACCCAGGCTCCCTGCATAGGGAGCAAGGATTCAGTCACTGGACCACCAGGGAAGTCACAAAATTGTTTTTTAATTTTTATATATTTGGTGCTTTTCTTGTTTCATTATTATTGTTATTATTAATTTCTAGTATAAAACCAGTTTGGTCAAAAATATACTCTGATTTATTTCAGTCTTTTATTATTCATGGAAATTTGTTTTATGATGTAGCATATGGTCTTTTTTGGTAAACATACTATGTGCCCTTGTAAAGATACAAGGTTTGTAAGTTTTTGATATTTTATAAATATTATTCAAGTAAAAGTAGTTGATAGCATTGTTCAGATCTTTGTTGATCTTCTATCATTGTTTCACTGATTGCTGAGGGAATATTAATATCTTCAACTATGATTATAGAATTATCTACTTCTATTCTTTAATTCTGTTAGTTTTTGTTTATTCTTAGCTATATTATTTGATACATATTACATATATAATTGTTATATCCTCTTGATTAATTGATCTATTCATCATTAGGATAAATCCCTCTTATCTCTGCTAATACTTTATATCTTAAAATCTATTTTATCTGATATTAATATAGCCACTTGTTCCTCCTTATATATACTATTTACAGTGATATCTATCCATTTACTTTCAGTCTATCTATGTCTTTATACTTGAAGTGTTTCTCTTGTTTTGATCTTGTTTTTTTTTTCAATCATTCTTTTTCTCTGAAACTATTTTGTATTATTTTATTTTATTTTTGTTTTATTTTTATTAATAGTGAGCATGTATAGTTTTACTTAAATGAGGAAAGTTACATATACTGCTTTAAAATTCCTGCTTGCTGGTTCCAACACCTGGGTCATTTCCAGGCTAGTTTCAGTTGATTTACTTTTCTCTTGAACACAGGTTCTATTTTCATGGTTCTTTATGTCAGATAATTTTAGATTATGTTCTGGACATTATTAATGTTAAGATGTGGAGATTCTAAATTCATAATTTTTCTCTAATGAAATGTTTATCCATTGTTTTACCAGGGAATTATCTTGGTTGGATTTTAACTACAAATGTCTTCTTGGGTATTAGAGCTGGTCTTTACTCAAATCTTTTGGCTTTATCTACATTGCTTTCAGTCTGTTCCATGGATACATTATTTAAGGTCAGTGAGAAATGCAGGTAGACAGAATTTGGTGATTCTGTTTCTGGTTCTTTCCATTCCATGATTTCCCCAATCTTTATAATAGTCATGGATTCTTTGGTTTCCAATTTCTGGTTAACCAAGTAGCAACTCTTTTGCTTCATTTCCCCAAAAGTTGAAAAAAAGTGGAAACTCACTTAATTCACTCCCCCTCCTACTGTGCATTTTTCACTAGACTCTGCCTGCAGTTTTTTATCTTATATGAAGGTTTTATACGCATTTTCTGCATGTGAGTCTGTCTGGTGGGCACTTTCTCTGCTATTACTGGAAGTAGCATACAACAAGAGTAACTTTCATTTAACAATTTTCTCATTCTCATCCAAAGTTTTGCAGTATGTGAGTTACTGATGTAATCTTTCCTGCACATGAAGTATTTTTTAATCCTTGCCTTCAGTGTTAATCTTTCCCCTCCTCTGGTCTCCTGTAACACTTCATTCATGTGTCTATTATAGAAATTAAAGCACGGTATTTCCTTCCTGAGACTATAAGCAATGATTGTTTATTTTTTTACTTCTTTCCCCAGAATCTGAGACAGTCCTAGAATGAAACCGTTTTCTGATAAATGTTTTTTGAGTGAAAGAAGAATGAATCCCCATACCAATTATATGTATGTGGATTTGTGACTTGTTCAGAAGTAGTCATTTTCAGGTTTTCTTAAATTTTTCTATGTTGTATATATTGCAAAAAGATCTTTATACAATAAGCATAGTGATGACATGTCTGCCTCTGCCAAAAAATATATATATATATTAAAAGACTGGCTGAATATTTTACAGTCCATTTCTGTCTCTACATAAAATTGTGACATTGGTGCCACTTTACCTTGGCTCCCTTTTGTTGTACTGTCTCCATTATCTGACCCCACCCCTTTCCTTTGGCTTCTGTCTGTTGCCAAATCAGCCCACTGGGACCTGGTTTATTGTGAGAAAGATATGAACTCTCAAATATCTACATTTAATTTATGGTAAGTGCTATGTAGGGGCTTACATCTATGGGAAGGGTCTTTGTATCTTTATATTTATGATTTTGGTGAATAAATATCTCCTGAACACAAGAAAAAAGAGTCATGGTTACATTTGCTTTCATGAATATATTTTCTCATGTAGAAGATAAGGCTTAATATTCAAAACAAAATCCTGGTCTTAGATTTAAGATCCTATTCTAAACAATTGGATAATATTTCTGTTTCCTTCCTCCAATAAAATGGTCAATTTATTTATTTATTTATTTTTTCCTAAAAGCTTAATCATAGTTTCCTATAGAACTGAATATAAGGGTCTGGTTATAAATTAAACACACACCCACACATACATACACACACAATAAATAAATAAAGGTTCACAAGTTATCTAATTCAACTTTTTAATTAAATTGTCTTTTGTGATGTCTACAGTTAAATACTTTATTTTTCTATTATTTAAGCTTAGAAACCTTTTTACCTTTCATTTTAGTATTTTAAATAGAATTCTAGAAATCATCTTTTTATGTTTTAATAAATTATTTCTTGAACTTCTGCATATTTTGGACATGAGACACATTAGGAAATACTATACACTTAAAATAAGCAAAGAGCATCAACACATCTTAATCAAAACAAGTGAATTTTTTGAAGATGGACTTTGAAGGGACTTAACACTTTCTAGTTACTTATACAAGAAAACTCTGTAAGGAAAATCTTTATCCTTGGTTGCTGAAGACATCAAATGTAACCATAGCATTTCACATAATATTTTCACATTTTCTTCTCTTTTAAAGATCCTAATTGACCTTTTCCTACTGGGCTAACTCGATTACTCACTCTACATTTCCTTCTATGCTCTAATTTCTTATCCTAATGCGTCTTTTGGCAGGGAAGGGTTAAAAAGGCCTGATTAAGCTGTAAATGGCTGACATTCTGCTATCAAGTGTGAATGTGCAGTTAAAACATTCCTGCAAATGAGTTTCAGTGTCTGCTTTTTTAATATGGAGCACGCTGGTAGCTCTCCATTCCTCCTCTCTCTTCTGTCTCTGCACTTCATTATATAAGGGAATAAATTGCAGTACTTTTTATTTTACCCTCTGTTCCAACTCCACTGAGAATCAGGCTTTCAGAAGAGGCTCTCATTTTGATGCTAAAAGCCCCTGATATTTTGCCTGACCAACTAAACGTGGAATTAAAGAGAAGCAAGTGGCTTATCTGCGAAGTGTTTCCACCTCATATACATGCAACCAGTAGCAGAAAAGCTGGACAGGCAGAGCCAGCTCAACCCTGAGACCCTATTAGCAATTCTAATGTCTTGAGTGGCGGCTGGAAACAAGGTGCTGACTGTTTGCCTCCTGCCCATTCTGGCACTATTAGGTAAAATAAAAGTCCTGTTCTCTGAGAAACTTTTCAGTAAAACAATTCTCAGTCATTCACAAGTCAAAGGCAAAGAAGAAAGAGCCTCAGTGTAAAATGCTGTAAAGTAGCCTATTGTTTTCAGTCATTTTTCTCACTATTCACAGCTGAAGGGGGAGAAGATGAGAAGGAACAGGAAGAGGAAAGTTAAGGCAACTTTCTACTCAAATGCCTGATCCCGCACTTGAGCTGTACAATATGTCCCAAGCTCTCCAACCCTCCCTGCAGACCTCAGCAAATTTTCTGTCCCTCAAATCCTTTTATTACCTGATAAGACAGTGAAAATGTCTAGTCCATTCCCCTGTTTAAGGCATTCTAACTACTTCAGTTGTTTTGGTTTCTGTTTTGTTTTGTTGTTTTTTCTGGAAAGTATGATTTTATTTTCTTAACGGATGTTTTGGGATGTAGGAGCTTGGATTTGAAGGAACCATGATCCTCTGACACTTACAACATAAAACTGCTGCTAGAATGTGTCTGTAGATTTTATTTTTTATTATTATTTTTAAAAATTTTATTGGAGTACAGTTGATTTACAATGTTGTGTTAGTTTCAGGTGTACAGCAGAGTGATTCAGTTAAACATATACATATATTCATTCTTTTTCAGATTTGTTTTCCATATAGGTTATTATAGAATACTGAGTAGAGTTCCCTGTGCTATACAGTAGGTACTTGTTTGTTATCTATTTTATATATAGTAGTGTGTGTATGTTAATCCCAAACTCCTGATTTATCCCTCCCCTCCCCCAACATTTCCCTTTTGGTAACCATAAGTTTGTTTTCAATATCTGTACACAGTTTGGTTTTACAGATATTAAACCATAATACATCTGATTCAAGATGCTATTTTAAAAAGCCTAGCTTAATGTGCCCACCTCATAATTTCCACACAGCATTATTTTGGTTTTGTAGACCATGACATGACTAGAAAAGTTAAGAAAGTTGTAAAGTATCTAAAGACAGTGGTAAACAGACCATAGATGTTTGCCTTTTGCTTATTCCTTTGTCTATATGTTTGTCTTGGTCATGGCAAGATGTATTTGTCCACAGGGATGTCCTCATGGCCAGGACATTCCTATTCGAGGAGGGAGCTGGGTCACAGAAGATGGACCACAGTGAAGAAAAATCATAGGCTTTCTCTGAGGCTCCAGATCTGAGCTCCAAGTCTGACATAGGCCCTGATCATGGACAGCTTGGATGCCTGTCATCAACTCAGAGCATTGGGGATTATCTTTTGTAGTGGGCTGTAGCTAGTTTGTGACAGTGAGCTGGTTGTTAAACAAATGGTAACTTGAAATCAGCCAGGGTGGAAATATTTACACCACAGAAATTGGCAAATTCCACAAATCACGGAATTTATTTATGTTTGTCTGTTTTTTTATTGTTAATTTCTTTCTTTTTCTTTTTTAGAGAGCTGGCTTACTAGCACACCACTACTTAAAGTGTACCATTCTTGAGACAGGACCACCAGGAAGACACCTGAGATTCTAGGAATGAGAAAATAATTGTTCATCCCTGATATAGAAAACTTTCTAGAAATTCTTCCAAATGCTCTGCCCTGCTTAAGCCTTGAGGGAATACCTTTGATTAAATGGCTAAACCTGGGTTGGCATACAGTTATCACATACGGTAAATAGCCCATGTGATTCTGAACATGGCTTCTAGCTGACTACCATCTTATAATATCTCACAAGTTTTCTTATCCACCAGGTTAATTGCTGCCCCATTCAAGATTAAAAATACACTAAGTGCCTCATTGACCAAAGGACATCACCCCAATACATTTTCCTATCCTTATTTCTAGGCTAAGCACAAGAGACTTAAAACTGAACTGTTCTTCATGGGATTAAGTACAAAGAGAATTCAATTCATTAAACAGCTATGGAGTACCTATTATATATGGCATAATAAATACATATAAAATAATTTTAAAATACCCAACAATCTATTGAAGAATAAAGAGGTTTAGTGAATATTTATTAGGGATCTGAATGAAGTTTATACCACAATCTCACAGCAAAACATCTTTAAAATACTCATTAGATTTTTTTTTCTTACTCCTTATTTTATGCAAAATGCCCAAATCATTCTTACTTCCTCACTTTTTTCCTTTCTCCATCATTTTGCATGCTTCCTCACCCCCTGCCCCTCTCAAGTAACCCTTGCCTTCCCTTTGCTCCCATATTTTTCCATCTAGGTGTCTTCTCTCATACTTTTCATTCAGCAACTTGACCTCCCTGGATTTCTCCCATTGAGGAAATATTCCATTATACTGCTCAGCTCAAAGCCTATAGCCCATCAATTCAGATATGAACCTTCATTTTCAGTAGCAGGAACATGGGTTATTGTAAATGGTTATATTTTTTTTCCAGAAATACAATTTTTTCTGTGGTTTTCTTACACATTCTGCCTTTTATTATAATGATATGTGTTACTCCTTCATGACAGGATTACTACTTTATTGGGAGCCAATGCAATTCGTATCTCATCTTTGTGGCATAAGGTACTACTTTTTATGTACTGTATGTCTAATATACATTTGTTGAGTGGCAAGGATGCAGAGATGTTCCAAAAGCCAGTTACTTGTGTTGAGTCTATTAAATAAACTTCATAATATTTATCCCATATTTAACTAAGATCAATTTTCCAGAAACACAGATAACTGTACTATATAGAACCAAACAAAAATTAGGCTAGCTTTTTAACATGGAAAATAATGCAGTGGTCTTATGGTCAGAGTAAGGGACATTATGCATATATATGTCAAATATAATTAACATTGGAAAGAAGGAAAATGTGGCTGTAAAATGGTTTAATGCAGGGGAAGCTCATAAGAAAAAGCAGTGTTATTGTAGGTTTAACTGGTTATGTGCAGGATCTCATCCTAGGTAAGTGACCATTGCACATGCCTACTGTTTATCAGCTGAGTTGCTGTGAGATTTTTAATTCACTAGAGGGAGCTTGTGTGTTGGAATGATGCTGATACTACACAAGGAAAATTGATTGCATTCATTCAATCCCCACAGCCTGAAAAATACTCCTATTTATTTTATTCAGGAGCTTGTTGTAGCATATCCCAGAGTTGCCTAGTCATTTTTTTCCACTAGTGAAAAGTCTAATTTCCTTTTCCATTTTTTATTCTTCTATGCTGTTCACTCAGTCTGCATAATGGTCTAACATTCCACTGTATTGGCTCTCTTAGTTCTTATCTGGTTTCATCACCAATGTTCTTTTTATCCCAGAGCATGGTCAACAAAAAAGTGAATCCAGTTGAGGTGCCTACCTGTTCCATGTTTGAGTGATAAAAGATTTTCCTGATTGTTCAACCACTATTTGAACAGTCAAAAAATTGACTTTTTTGTATCTGACATACCTCAGTTACCATTTTAACAGTCTATATCAAGTAGAGGGGACATATTTCCTGGCATAATGTTTGTCTTTAGGTCAGATTCTAAATAAGTGGAATTAGTATAATTTAACAAGAATGATTTGCCATCTTACCAGTCAGCTCAAATCAAGATAGTAGACAGTAATTCAGATATCAAACATTAAAAGTTTAATTTTGGTATATGTATTTGTTTCACCCAATGGTAAAAATCATGTGTTAAAAGAATATTTGTACTCATATGCATGCCCATTCAAAGTTAGATATCTCTATCTTTCAGTTTGATAAATGGAATATACACAAGCCAGAGTCAAAGTTACCGACTGCTTGCTCATCAATACTGCTTGATAGTTTTTTTGTTTCATTTCTTCTCTTAGGTTTGCATCAAAAAGGACTCAATATTAACATGATTATCACTCTTTAAAAATTGTTTTGGAAGATCAGTTAGTTGCAAATGGCTTCAACGTTCCCACCCCTACAAATTCTTTTCTGTGCAATATTAATGAGTAGGTGTGTCAGAGGTCTCAAAGACCATCCTCAGGCTTGACAAATTTCCAGAACAACTCAAAGGACTTAGAAAAGTAGTTATACTTATGGTTATAATTTATTACAGCAAAAGGATATAAATTAAAATTAGCAAAGGTAAAAGGCACTGCCTTAGTCCATCTGGCCTGCTATAACTAAATACCACAGATTAGGTGACTTTTATACAACAAAAATTTATTTCTCACAACTCTATAGGCTGGAAGTCCAAGATCAGCATGGTGGAATGAGAGCCCTTTTTCAGGTGCCGAGATCTCTTTATATCCTGATATGGGAGGGGTAAGGAGTCTCTCTAGGGCCTCTTTTATAAGGGCTCTGCCCTAACAACCTGATCACTTCTGAAAGGCCCCACCTCCTAGTATCATGATATTGGCATTAGGATTTCAACTAATGAATTTAGGGGACTGGGAGAGCAGACATTTAATGTACAGCAGGCACATAGGGCAGAGTCCAGAAGAAACAATATGCAAGGTTCTAAGTGTGTCCTCTCAATGGAACCAAAGACATGCTTAATTTTCCCAGCAATGATGTGTGACAACATGTGTGAAGTGTTGCCAACCAGAGAACCTAACTCAAGCCTTGACGTCTAGAGTTTTTTATTGGGATCCAGGCACATGGGCATGCAGTGCAGTGCTCATGTGGGTGACCACATTGCTCAGACTCTAGTTTCATAAGAGCAAAACAGGCCTTGGTCAAATCACAGTGTTAGGATAAATATATCTGATCAAACTGGTGTAGTATGGTTCAAGGCCTCAGACATACAAAACCACTCATCATGCAGAATATTCCAAGGGCTCAGAGATTATCTCTCATGAGCCAGCCAAGGGACAATTCTGAAGACAGTTCTCTCCTTTTCCTTTTTTTTTTAACATCTTTATTGGTGTATAATTGCTTTACAATGGTATGTTAGTTTCTGCTTTATAACAAAGTGAATCAGCTATACATATACATATATCCCCATATCTCTTCCCTCTTGCATCTCCCTCCCTCTCACCCTCCCTATCCCACCCCTCCAGGTGGTCACAAAGCGCAGAGATGATCTCCCTGTGCTATGCGGCTGCTTCCCACTAGCTATCTACCTTACGTTTGGTAGTGTATATATGTCCATGACTCTCTCTCGCCCTGTCACAGCTCACCCTTCCCCCTCCCCATACCCTCAAGTCCATTCTCTAGTAGGTCTGTGTCTTTATCCCTGTCCTGCCCCTAGGTTCTTCATGACCATTTTTTTTTTTTTAGATTCCATATGCATGTGTTAGTTTGTTTTTCTCTTTCTGCCTTACTTCACTCTGTATGACAGACTCTAGGTCCATCCACATCACTACAAATAACTCAGTTTCATTCCTTTTTATGGCTGAGTAATATTCCATTGTATAGATGTGCCACATCTTCTTTATCCATTCATCTATCGATGGATACAGGTTGCTTCCGTATCCTGGCTATTGTAAACAGAACTGCCATGAACATTGTGGTACATGACTCTTTTTGAATGATGGTTTTCTCAGGGTATATGCCCAGTAGTGGGATTGCTGGGTCATATTGTAGCTGTATTTTTAGTTTTTAAGGAGCCTCCATTCTGTTCTCCATAGTGGCTGTATCAATTTACATTCTCACCAACAGTGCAAGAGGGTTCTCTTTTCTCCACACCCTCTCCAGCATTTATTGTTTGTAGATTTTTTCATGATGGCCATTCTGACTTGTGTGAGGTGATACCTCATTGTAGTTTTTATTTGCATTTCTCTAATGATTAGTGATGATGAGTATCCCTTCATGTGTTTGTTGGCAATCTGTATATCTTCTTTGGAGAAATGTCTGTTTAGGTCTTCTGCCCATTTTTGGATTGGGTTGTTTGTTTTTTTGATATTGAGCTGCATGAGCTGCTTGTAAATTTTGGAGATAAATCCTTTGTCAGTTGCTTGGTTTGCAAATATTTTTTCCCATTCTGAGGGTTGTCTTTTCATCTTGTCTATAGTTTCCTTTGCCATGCAAAAGCCTTTAAGTTTCATTAGGTCCCATTTGTTTATTTATTTATTTTTTAATTTCCATTTCTCTAGGAGGTGGGTCAAAAAGGATCTTGCTGTGATTTAAGGACAGTTATCTCTTAAGAATGTTGTGGATTTGAGCATACAAACCCACTGAGCTTATCTTTTCCTGCCCAATAGTGCTACTTAAAATTAGATTTCCTTGGCCAAATATTTAAGACACACTGAGTTAAGTAATATTAAACAGCTTTCTCCACATCTCTTAATATGCTAATAACCACTGAGATATTCCAAGTGTATGTATTTGTCACCACTAAATGGATTTCAAAATCTTTCCCTTCCCTAGAGATCTTATTTTAGGAAATGTTGCTCTAAATGACTCATCCTACTTGAGTGAAGTGTCTGTCTAATCAAAGAAAATGTTAGTTAAAAGGGCAAACGAAAAAACAAGTTGAAGCACAAGAGTTACTGGTAAAGGATTCATAGTTAAGTATTCCTTATGAAGAATTGTACTTGTCTTTTATTAGTATCTGTTGTCTCTACCATGTTTTACTTGGTAACTTGCTTTCAAATATTTCACTAAAGTTTATAGTGTTTTGGTAATAAAATCAGTATATTTTCTTTACCTTTGTAACTTGTGTCATGAAAATGGTTATTGGGTTAATATCATATTTACCAGAATTACTCTTCATAATATGTAAAAGATATTCAGCTATTAAAAATATAGCAAAATGTGGAATGTCCCTGGTGGTCCAGTGGTAAAGACTCTGTGCTTCCACTGCAGGGGGCATGGGTTTGATCCCTGGTTGGGAAACTAAGATCCCACATGCCATGTGGTGTGGCCAAAAATAATATATATATATATATATATATATATATGTATATGTATATGTATGCATATATAGCAAAATATGTTGGAAAAATCAGGAGTTCATTTTGATTTAACAATAAATAAAAATAATCTTCCAGTTTCTGAACAAAAGGTTTCCCACATTTTAACTCACTGATTGTATTTGATATTGCCCAAATACCTGCTAGAATTAACTGAGCCTACTGCTTGGCCATTAATATTCTTCTTATTTTAGGTGTTCCTACCATTCTTATTCTGTGAAATCTACAGCAGAGCTACAAATGAGGAAAGCAGGCAATGAGAAAGGCAATTTGAAATTAGCAAGCAGTCATTTGAAAACTTGGTTTAAAAAATCTTATGGCCCCATTAATGCAACGTGGTGTGAAAAGACTCTCCCGAGCATTTTGTCTCACATAACATCTTGCAGCCCACACATGGACCTTGCAGTGACACAAAGAGACATGAAATCAAGCCAACTTGTTCACTGGAGAACATCCCAGCGTTCAAGGATTATGAATCATTAATTCAGTTCTGAAATCTCATAAAACGTCTTTGTTAAAATGAAAGCATGTTTCCTTACCAAGGATAGTTTTGATCTGATAACTAACATGTTATCTTTTATTTATTTAACATGTATGCATTACAGCTATTTTTGACATATCAATGCATAACAAAATAAATACTATCTAACCAGATATTATGTAACAGATTTAATATGTTCTGCATTGTGCATTAGATAGCCATATTTTAAACATATCATAAGCCTATCTAGCATATTTAATATAAAATACATTTTAAGCTCTGTCTTAGGTTGTATGTATTGTGTCCCATAACTGGTATCAATGAAGGCAAATGCAAAGTTCATAAACATCTTTTTGTAAATTACAGTCCCTCAAATATTTGAAGACGCTCAAAGATTAGATCTCCTTTATATTCAAACTCCAGCTTGAGATAGGATTTAACCTCAAATTAAGTCTACTGCAGACAAGAGGGACACATGAGGTCTTCTGCAAATGACAAACAAGAAGGATCTTGGGATTTCATTGGACAACGGTATGTGTGGAAGACCTGAGTCAAGGCTTGTAAAGAGGCAGCCCTTGAGCCAAAACCCATCTCCAAACTGCTTTATTTTGTCTTTGCCTGTATAATATAATTTAAAAAAATTAGAATATTTCACATAAAATAATTTCAGGCTCTCTTGGGAATAAATTGGCAGCAATTGGTATGCCTGCAACATGTAGAAAAATTACATAGAAGGTAGCCCATCTGAAAAGACATGGCCATTCATTTCACTGTACTCCTATCTGTTACCTGTCCGACTCCTGCAAAAATGTGTGCTTATAATTCTTGAACTAAGTTCACTCAGTTACACTTGAAAAAAAATCTGGAAAAGACACATTAAAATGAGTGTTTCAAGGATATTCATGGAACAAATACAACTTGAAATCTTTTCCTGGGAAATTAAATATGCACTATAATCTATATTCCCTTAATAAGAATAAATGAATAAATGTCTGATTTGTCCCTTCATGTGGTTTATCTGAAGACTGTCATTAATAATAGTTCTTCTAATAGGAAGAGAAAAATTAATGACTGAATTTGGGCTTTTGAAATATGCCTAACCTGGTTTAAATGTTGAAAGGTAAACTGCTCTTGGACTAATGTTAGAGAAATGTGGAGTTTTAGAGTAGCAGTTTGATCCTCAAAAAACTAAAAATAGAGTTGCTCTATCCACCAGTCCCACTCCTGGGCATATATCCAGACAAAATTATAATTCAAAAAGATACATGTGCCCCATGTTCATAGCAGCACTATTTACAATAACCAGGACATGGAAACAACCTAAATGTCCACCGACAGATGAATGGATAAAGAAGATGTGGTACATATATACAATGGAATACTACTTAGCCATAAAAAGAGTGAAATAGTGCCATTTGCAGAAACATGGATGGAGCTAGAGATTATCATACTAAGTGAAGTATGTCAGACAAAGACAAACATCATACATCACTTACATGTGGAATTTAAAATATGACACAAATGAACTTATCTACAAAACAGAAACAGACATAGATAACCGACTTGTGGTTGCCAAGGGGGGAGGGGGGTGGGGGAGGGATGGAGGGGGAGTTTGGGGTTAGCAGATGCAAACTATTATATAGAGAATGGATCAGCAACAAGGTCCTCCTGTGTAGCACAGGGAATTATATTCAATATCCTCTAAAAAACTGTGAAAAAGAATATGAACTGAACATATATATATATATATATATATATATATATAACTGAATCACTTTGCTGTACACCAGAAACTAACACAACATTGTAAATCAACTATACTTCAATAAAATAAATTTAAAAATAGACTAGCAGCTTGAGGGTAGAGCAAGAAGAGTTTCCTTCTTGAAGCTCTTACCAGCTTCAAGTTGCACAAACACACACCAAAAGGAGCTTATCTTCATGTGCCCTTAATTCTTTCTATGCCTTTTTATTTGCAAAAGCTGAAGAGTTTTATAATCACCCCAACTCTAGCATTAGGCAGGCAAACTTAGTGACATGTTGAGTGAAATGCTACACTGTGTTAATAACGGTTCTGAAAGAAATCAGGAAAGTTAATCATGTGTGGACACAGGGTTAAGAAGCAATATAACAGACTATTAAGCTTAATATAGATATGTGATATAAGCATATGCAGACAACCATTAGCATAAATTCACTTTACAGAAGAGCAGCGCGGCATGCCACTTGGTGGATTTATAATGTATGCGAGTGGCAGGGTGGAGATCGATAGAAGGAAGTGGGTCAGAGCATCCCTATACAGGTCCTGGATCAGATTGATAAAACCCCTGCAAATTATAACCACAGTATTTCTGAATGGTGTTATTGCCTGAGACTTTATTACACAGGCATGTCAAGTGAAGGGATGTAGCAGGGAGTTCTCCCATAATTGTCAGTGGGTTTGGTGTGAGAAATATCCACCTCTCTTAGCTAGACCTAGCTCCCTTAATGCTCACAATCATTATGCTGCTGATGAAGAACTTCTATAGATAGGGAAACAGAATATTTAGCTAACTCTAGGGGGGAAATTTGCATAGCTCAATAATTTTAGAGATAGTTATATCTCGACTTTCTTTCCTTTTTCATGACACATCATGATCTAAAAATTACACATGACCATCAAGCAAACTTATTGCAAACACTCAGCATTTAGAAATAAATTATTCTGGGGCTCTGCCCTTAAAACAAACAAATCAATTCTCTCTCTCAGTTTCAGTTAAAGCCTCCAAATAAGACTTTCTGAACTGTTTCTAGAAATTCCTATTTTGTAGATGTTTTATTTTTCTAGTGTACATGACATAACAAATAATTTTTCCTTTAGGGGATTTTAATATTAAGATCTAGGACATGAAAATACCTTCAAGAACAGAAGAAAACTGTTATCAATTTTCTTGGTAGAAAATTTTACTTGGATGGGGTCACAATCTGTTTTCTGTTTCTCCTAATTTTTTGAATTGGGATTCTTTTGAGAAATTCTCTTTTACACTGACATGTTCTTAGACTCGGGTGATCAGAAGAAGAATAAACTGTAAAATTTTAAAGACCATCACCCTCCTATGTTTCTATGGAAAACAAAATGTGTAGTAGGTTTGCTTATCAGCCTCCCTCCCTCCTTCTCTCTCTGTCTCTTTCTCTTCCTTCCTTCCTTCCTTCCTTCCTTCCTTCCTTCTTTCCTTCCTTCCTTTCTTTCTTTCTTTCTTTCTTTCTTTTTTCTTTCTCTCTCTCTTTCTTTCCAAAAATCATGAGTGCTTATAACTGGTATTATAGTGTCCTGGAGATGACCAAGATCATTTGTTTTCAGAGAAGTTCCAAGCATCCTAATAATTCCAATTCTTTCCTCTTTTCCTGTCAGCTGCTGTCTCATATTCCACTGCCTCAGCTTTATCCCTTTGCTTATAGTTAATATCTTTGTAAAACATATATTGCCTAGGAAAGACCATCACTGAAAGCTCTTATCATTGTTTTATTTCTTAGGTTAAAATACAAGTGCTGATAGAAACAGAAGGCTGGTAAGGCCAAAGCCAAGCATATGAGAGAAAAAAGAAAGTCGAAGAGAATCCATGGAGAAAGGAGGGGAATGAATCATATCCGTTGAACACCATGTGTGTCTAAGAAACAGGTTTCAACAGGAAAAAAATAGTTACGATGATGCAAACATTCATGATGATGACCATAAGAGAAAGCCAAGCACTTTGCTGTAGTTTATACACATGCTGTGGCACTTAGTCAATCACAACAATAGTCATTATCTCAAATTTACGAATGATGGAAACAAGAAACAGTTTAAGAAACACTCTTCACTAACACCTTATGCCTTTTCCTTATTTCCACTTTTTCCTAAAATGAATAAAGTGGCACAAATCACAGTTCTAGGCCACATTTAAAACTGCACCTCTCTGGCTGCAAGCAGAGAAGTAAAAGAGAGCAAAAAGCCAGATATGGTGTCCAAGGTGTCGATGAAGATGAAGATAAGCTTCTAATGTAAGGGGCATCTGTCCAGAGAGAAGGTGGGCTTAGCTTCAGGGTGAAGGTTAAAGTTCACCCATCTGTGGAGAG
This sequence comes from Globicephala melas, assembly GCF_963455315.2. Taxonomy (NCBI): domain Eukaryota; kingdom Metazoa; phylum Chordata; class Mammalia; order Artiodactyla; family Delphinidae; genus Globicephala; species Globicephala melas. Next base: position 45,255,179 of record NC_083315.2, read on the forward strand.
TTTTTAAGTTTGAATATTAAATATGAGTTTTTCATTGATTTTTGGCAAAAGAAGTTATAACTGTGACAGTCTTTGCCTAAAGAGCTAGAGAGTTAAAAAGAAAAATCATTCTCTGATTTGAACTAAATGGAAAATAAATAGCAGAGATTTAAATTGTGTGTAGAAGGGTTTTTCAATTGTACTTGAAGTGTGTGTGTGTGTGTGTGTGTGTGTGTGTGTGTGTACACCAGGTGGTTAATTAAAGGCAAGAGAAGAGAGTGAATTAGTACGACTAGAATGAATTTAGCAAGACTGCTCATGAATACATTTATTAAAATTTCAAATGGAATTAATTTAGTAGTCTCAAGATTTTTTCCAGAATCTTGGATGCTTCCGCAATATTGTCTCCATATCTAAGAAATTGGAAGAGAGAATGACTGTTTTTTTTTTTTTCACTTCTAAGTTTCTTCGAGAAATTTAAATTGCTTAGGACTTTGACTAGTATGCACTAGTAGTAGCATTAAGAATGCTTTATGGCTTCCTATCTTCATTAATCATTTTTTAAAGGTTTTAAATTCATTAATTAATTTATTGAAGTATAGTTGGTTTATAATGTTGTGTTAGTTTCAGGTGTACAGCAAAGTGATTGAGTTATATATATATATATTCTTTTTCAGATTCTTTTCCCTTATAGGTTATTACAAAATATTGAGTATAGTTCCCTGTGCTATATAGTAGGTCCTCGTTGGTTATCTATTTTATATATAGTAGTGTGTATATGTTAATCTCAAGCTCCTAATTTATCCCTGCCCCCCCCTTGCACCTTTGGTACTGTAACTTTGTTTTCTATGTCTGTGAGTCTATTTCTGTTTTGCATATAAGTTCATTTGTATCATTTTTTTTAATTAATTTTTATTGGAATATAGTTTCTTTACAATGTTGTGTTAATTTCTTGCTGTACAGCTAAGTGAATCAGTCATATGTATACATATATCCACTCTTTTTTAGATTTACTTCCCATTTAGGTCACCACAGAGCAGTTAGTAAAGTTCCCTGTGTTATACAGTAGGTTCTCATTAGTTATCTATTTTATACATGGTAGTGTATGTATGTCAGTCCCAATCTCCCAATTCATCCCACCTCCCCTTCCCCCCTTGATAACCATAAGTTAATTCTCTACATCTGTGACTCTCTTTCTGCTTTGCAATTAAGTTCATCTCTACCATTTTTCCAGATTCCATATATGTGATATTATATGATATTTGTTTTTCTCTTTCTGACTTACTTCACTTGGTATGACAATCTCTAGGTCCATCCATGTCTTAGATTCCAAATATAAGTGATATCATATGATATTTGTCTTTCTCTGTCTGGCTTACTTCACTTAGCATGATAGTATCTAGGTCCATCCATGTTGCTGCAAATGGCATTATTTCATTCTTTATCAAGCATTGTTAATTTAAAGTGTGCAACAGGATCTTTTCTGAATTCAGTCATGGGCAGGACTAGAAACTGTGGCTGAGAACCATTGGTTTCACGGAGCTGCACCAGGTTCAAGGTAAGGTAGTAAGGAAAGGGTTAATTAAAAGTAGGTTTTCAGTGATTTTGCTGCTGGGCAATGAGTGAGGAATCACCTTGACTACCTCCTTCCAGATTATTATTGAAAATCACTTTCTTTCACTTTTCTAGCTTTCTCCTGGGTATGCTGGATTTTCTTAATGTGTTTCACTGCTCCTTGATGGTTTTCTTTTCCAAATAATAGTTATATTGCATGTCTCTGGCAACCAGTAAGCAACAACACAAGGAGAAACAATGAACATTGCCTTTAACTAGTAATTTGAATGTATATCTTCCCTTAAATGAGATCTCCTCAAGGTAAATGAAAGATACATAAATCTTAGAAGTCATTGAGGACCCCACAGTTGTCCCTTCTAACCTTGACAATGAGAAGTATTGGTGAGAGTTATCAGGCTTCCCTGGACCATGTGGAAGGTTAGTGGTATACTTTAAGAAGAGCATAGGAACTCTCTGACCTCAGGTTCTAACATCCTTGTTCCAGGCCATTCACAAGAGTACTACTGGTGTTTTATGGGGAGTGTATTAAGAACATGACCTAAGAGGTCCAGAAGAAATTCTGTCCAGGCAGGTTCACACCACAGTTTGCCATCAGGCCCCTGGCCACTTTTAATTATTTCTTGAAAAGGAGATTACTTAATTTAATTCCCTTTAAGGAGAAAGCTAAGGCAGGGAACCTTCATTCCCTTGTGGGGTCACAGTGAAGGAAACAGTCTGAAATCCCGAGGAAGAGCTGAAACATCAGTATTAACCTATTGACTGTAGGCTGAACTATAGGAGCAGCAACAAGGTTCTTGAAATTTGCCATAGTGATGTAACCAAGTAGTGTATTTCCCTACCTGATTATATGTCATTCAGTTGGGGTGAATGAAAGAGAAGGAGAAGGAGAGAGAGAGAGAGAGAGAGAGAGAGAGAGAATCTTTCCTATATTAAAAAAAAATAGCAATTGTGTATAGACTGAGTTGGATTTTTGAAGCTTTTACTGTGATGTCAAATAGCAACATGTGACTTGCATTGCTTTTGCATACAAGATCAATATCCAAGAGACTATGGGGCCAAGCAAATAGAATATAATACACTGTAGAGAGTTATGCCACAACCTGGGGATGTTTCTTGCCAGGAATATGTTAAAATTCTTGAGGAAGTCAGGGAAGTATAAGAGGGTTAAGGTAGTTGCTCAAACAAAAGTATTGCATTCAGTGACCCTCCAGTTATAGAACACACAGCTCTTAATAACAGAGTAACTATGGCCATAGTTGGAGGAAAACTAAACAGGTTGTTTTACAGGACATAGAGACGTATAGTAATTTCCAAAGAATATCGAACCTAATCTACAACTGTCTTACTGTCATCCCTTTTCCTTTACTTATGGGAATTCCAATCGTTAAAAAAAAAAAAAAAAAAAAAAAGCAGTTCCTTTGGTGCTATTGGAAATTATTGTTACAATTTAATCAAGTCCTGCTTTGGTCCTTTGTGGCCCAGCAATCAATGGGTTAAGTTGGATCACTAACGTGTGTTCCCTGACCCTGGAATGCTTCATCAAATGTACTCGTTACTGATTGAGCAAGAGAATGAATAGTTGTGAATTTCGGCTTAAGCGTGGATGGGATTGTGTGTAAGCCCTAACGTGGTCGAGGTATTTAAATTTTGATTTTTGTAATGGGCTCTGACATGTTTCATTTCCTCCAAGGGAACACTCGAGACCTCTGAAAGTAAATGTTGCTAAAAAGTCATCAAGGCAGAATATTAAAATGCCATCAAATGAAAATTTCACTAATGCAATCCGGCTAGAGCTCCAGGTACTGGAGCAAAAAAGGGAGTGTCAAAGGTCCCAGTTCTTTTAGCGAAACATGATTTGTTCCTCTTCACTGACTGCTTCTCCAAATAAATTATTTAAAGTCTTATTTCTTCTTTCTCCTGGGTCTCTTAAAGTTCAGTTATACGGAGAGGTGATGTGAGAAGCAGCAGCAGGAGAAAGAGGTGGCCCAGCTAGAAATTCAGGAAAGGGTTCTGTGGTGAGGATCTTCACCTTTGAAACCTGTTTCCTGCATTCCCCAAGACCTGTCCAGGTGCCTGGTCAGAGGAGAGGATAAGAATCCTCGATTATGATGTTAGGGCTGAGACTGCCCTTATGAAACATATTCAAAATTTTCAATAACATAGCAGGGTGTTAGAAGTGTGTGAGATCATCAAAGAAAGTTTATTTAGTGATGTGTGGAGAACACTAAAGTTTGGGAGAAGACACTATTATCTTTCTTAAAAATTTTATCCAAATATCTTTGCTATTTTTCTTAACAATAAGTTTTAGGTAACTTTTATATATTTATAGATTTGTGGCAGAGGGAAATCAAAATTAAACTCTCTGAATCTCTTCTACACAGATGACCTTTAGTAAAAAATGACTGGCTCTATGAGATCAGTAGTATATCTGAATTTACTCAGCAATGTTTTCTTAGTGAGATTTGTTTTAAACAATATATCTTTCCTTTATTGTTTATTTTCCAATACATGTATTTACATTCTGAAATAACTACTTATATTGGATATTTCCTGGAGATGGAGAAACATGGATTTCCCTAAACTTCATTAAAAACAGAAGTTTCCCCAAGTGTAAGGGATTCTATTCACTTATCTTTTGGCTATTGAACAAATAATTTCCTCATTTCTCCTGTTGGCTGGCAGGATTTGTGCCAACCAACGTCAGGTCTTCTATTAAGTCAGCTTGACGTCTTCTGTACTGTTGATCTAACCTATAAGGACAAATAAATTACTTTATAGAAACTGTTGTGTGAAATAGCAGGTCTGCCTTTGGGAATCAAATTTCTACTGTGTATTGGTGAAACAGCATAATTTTAAGTATCCAGAATCAACCACTGGTATCTCCCAAGGCTAGAATCTTGAGCTGATTTTCCATTCCTCTTGGAAAATGAGGCTTTAATAATGTATGGTTTTACACCAAAAGATGATGTATTTTCTTTTTTTTTAGAAAGGAAAAAAAACCCCTGTACTTGCTGATGATATCATCCCATATATAGAAAACCCTAAACAATCCACAAGAAAGGTATTAGAGCTAATACATCAAGTCATCAAAACTGCAGTATACAAGGTCAACACACAAAAATCAGCTGTATTTCCATACACTAGGAATGAACAATCTGAAAAGGAAATTATGAAAATAATTCCATGAAAAATAGCAGTGAAGGAATAAATTATTGAGGAATAAATTTACCTTAAAGGGTGCAAGACTGTACACTGAAAACTACAAACATTGCTTAATAAAATTAAGAGCTAGATAAATGGAAAGACACCCTGTGTTCCTGGATAGAAAGACTTAATAATGTATTCATGGAGAGAAACAAGGAAGAATTAAATAAGCAACAGAAACAAGACCAAACAAATTTGTTGTACAGTACAAATGGGAGTAATATATCTATTAACAGAAACAAAAAAACATGAGTGAAACAAAAATCAAAGCTAAAGTTTCTATAAATGAAGCTACCACACAATCTAAAATACTGGATAGCAAGAAACACCACATGCAACCTTTCAAGCCACAGGAAATTGGGGGAAAAAATATTACATTTATAAAACAGGATTTACATTCATGCTATATACAGGCAAGGAAATATGACCCAGCAGAAATGTGGGCAATGGGCATGAAGACATCACTAACAGAGTATAAACCCTGAATGGATTTAAACACACGTATTCACAACCTCACAAGTAGTCTGCAAAATAAAAATTAAACAAAACTCAATTTTCACCCCACAGCTTGGAAAATATATATATATAAAAAACAAACCCAAAATACTATTAGTGAAGGTGTATGGAAACAGGTATTCTCATATATTGTTTACCAATGGTATTACAGCCTGTTATTATGTTCATGAAACTTAAAAGACATGTATACTTTGATCATGCAAAGAGATATGAACAAACTGGACCACAGTTTATTACAGGTGAAAACCAGAAAAAACCTAAAGGTTCAAATATCCTCAACAGTAAATTAGTTAAGTAAATCATAGTATTTCCACATATTGTAATACTAGACAGCCACTTAGATGAAGTTTCTGTCTACTTTCTAAGGATACAAATAGAAGGAGAAATCATAAAAGTAGTAATATATTAGACTATATAAAATTTTATGTACAATTTAAAAAATTCTAGTGAAAAGAAAAATACTTATTACCATATGTGAAAGATAGTTTGAGACAATACATTAAAAAATTAATGTTCACGTTAAAAAAACCCCACTGGGACTGGACTGGTGGTGCAGTGGTTAAGACTCTGCACTTCCACTGCAGGGGGCATGGGTTTGATCCCTGGTTGGGGAACTAAGATGCCACATGCTGTGCAGCACAGCCAAAAAAGAAAAAAAAAAACCCCAGAAAACAAAAAAATAGGGACTTCCCTGGTGGTCCAGTAGTAAAGAATCCACCTTCCAATGCAGGGCATGTGGGTTTGAACCCTGGTCAGGGAACTAAATCCCACATGCTGCGTGGTCATAACTACTGGGCCCATGCACCTCAACTAGAGAGCCCGTGTGCTGCAAACTGCAGAGCCCACACTCTCTGGAGCCCATGTACCACAGTTAGAGAGAGAAAACCCACACACCACAATGAAAGATCCTGCATGCCACAACTAAGACTGGACACAGTCAAATATTAAAAAAAAAAAAAAAAACAAAACAAAAACAAAAAAAAAATAAGACACAAATAGAGAAATGGATATAAATGAGGGACATTTTACAAAAGGATAAAGACAACAACAAAATTTGGGGAAAGTATTCAACTCATTTTCATAATAAAAAAATAACCCTAGGCTATAATCTTTCACCAAATAATAAGCTAAACATTTTCACCAAACTATCCAATGCTACGATGATGCAATTAAACCCATACATCTGGTCATTGCTAGAGTCACTAGAACAGAAAACTCTCAGAGCCCAGTATTTTCTTTTTTTAAAAAAATATTTTATTGACATATGGTTGATTCACAATTTTGTGTTAATTTCTGCTATAGAACAAAGTGATTCAGTCATATATATATATATATATCTTTTTCATATTTTTTTCATTATGGTTTATAACAGGATATTGAATATAGTTCCCTGTGCTATACAGTAAGACTTTGTTGTTGATTCATTCTATGTATAATAGTTTGCATCTGCTAATCCCAAACTCCCACTCTATCTCTTCCCCACCTCCACTCCCCCTTGGCAATCACAAATCTGTTCTCTATGCCTGTGGGTCTGTTTCTCTTTCATAGATAAGTTCATTTATGTCATATTTTAGATTGCACATATAAGTGATATCATATCGTCTTTGTCTTTGACTTACTTCGCCTAGTATGATAATCTCTAGATCCATCCATGTTGCTGCAAATGGCATTATTTCATTCTTTTTTATGGCTGAGTAGTAGTCCATTGTATATATGTACAAAGCATGATGTATTTTCATGGTTAGGAGTGTAATCTCTGTCCTCAGATGGTCTGGATTTATTTCTCAGCTCATCTATTTTTAGGACCCTGAGCAAGATGGTGAATCTCTAAGTTTCATGTCCTGCAAAATGGTAGTAATAGCACTGACTTCATTAGTTTGTTGTGAGAATTAAATGAGATACATATAAAATGCTTAGCACAGTGGTGGGTATATAGTAAGCCACTTAATAAATGTCATCTGTTATTGGAGTTCATTTCATAATATCTGAAGAGAAGATGTCATAAATGAAATTTCACATTTCTGGGAAGTTCTATGTAAAATTCCAAGTAAAGACCTCAATGACATTTTTGCAATCCCAAATAAAAGGCTTTCACAGGAGAAAAGAAAGTAAATTTCTGCGGAAATCTTCAGACATAAGTAATCCATTCATGACTTCAGATGCACCATAGAAAAGGCAGAAGAATTTATGTCATTGTGGTTAATAATTTTGAGATGACACATTGCCAAAGAGGTTAGGTAGCCAAGACTGAGATAATAGATCTCCAGATATGCACCTTGCACTGTGTTTTCAGATAAGAGGACTTTATCTTTGAGATAATTGCTCAGGCAACTAAAGAATACAAATGACCAATCTTACAATAGCCAGGCAAACAGCATCTTTTACTCAACTTTTGAGAAAATTCTCTAAAAACTTCAGTCTGAAGTAATTAACCAAACATGTTATGCTTTTAGGAATCTCTGGGAAATCCTAAGACTATTATCATGATACAGAATCCATACATTTGCTACTTTAAAAATGACTTTAGGGGGATGAGGGGAAGATGGCAGAAGAATAAGATGTGGAGATCACCCTCCTCCCCACAGATACACCAGAAATACATCTACATGTGGAACAAATCCTACAGAACACCTACCGAACGCTGGCAGAAGACCTCAGACCTCCCAAAAGGCAAGAAACTCCCCCACGTACCTGGGTAGGGCAAAAGAAAAAAGAATAAACAGAGACAAAAGAATAGGGACAGGACCTGCACCAGTGGGAGGGAGCTGTGAAGGAGGAAAGGTTTCCACACACTAGGAAGCCCCTTCACAGGCAGAGACTCTGGGTGGCGGAGGGGGAAGCTTCGGAGCCGCAGAGGAGAGCGCAGCAACAGGGGTGCAGAGGGCAAAGCAGGGAGATTCCCGCACAGAGGATCGGTGCCGACTGGCACTCACCAGCCCGAGAGGCTTGTCTGCTCACCGGCCGGGGCAGGCGGGGCTGGGAGCTGAGGCTCGGGCTTCGGTCGGAGCGCAGGGAGAGGACGGGGGTTGGCGGCGTGAACACAGCCTGCAGGGGCTTAGTGCACCAATGGCTAGCCGGGAGGGAGTCCAGGGAAAAGTCTGGACCTGCCAAAGAGGCAAGAGACTTTTTCTTCCCTCTTTGTTTCCTGGTGTGCGACGAGAGGGGATTAAGAGCGCTGCTTAAAGGAGCTCCAGAGACGGGCAGGAGCCGCGGCTAAAAGCGCGGACCGCAGAGACGGGCATGAGACACTAATGCCGCTGCTGCCGGCACCAAGAAACCTGTGTGCGAGCACAGGTCACTATCCACACCCCCCTTCCGGGGAGCCTGTGCTGCCCACCACTGCCAGGGTCCCGGGATCCAGGGACAACTTCCCCGGGAGAACGCACGACGCGCCTCTGGCTGGTGCAACGTCATGCCGGCCTCTGCTGCCGCAGGCTCGCCCGGCATCCGCACCCCTCCGTCCCGACGGCCTGAGTGAGCCAGAGCCCCCGAATCAGCGGCACCTTTAACCCCGTCCTGTCTTAGTGAAGAACAGATGCCCTCCAGCGACCTACACGCAGCGGCGGGGCCAAATCCAAAGCTGAGACCCTGGGAGCTGTGACAACAAAGTAGAGAAAGGGAAATCTCTCCCAGCAGCCTCAGAAGCAGCAGATTAAAGCTCCACAATCAACTTGATGTACCCTGCATCTGTGGAATACCTGAATAAACAACGAATCATCCCAAATTGAGGAGGTGGACTTTGAAAGCAATATTTGATTTTTTTCCCCTTTTCCTCTTTTTGTGAGTGTGTATGTGTATGCTTCTGTGTGAGATTTTGTCTGTATAGCTTTGCTTCCACCATTTGTCCCAGGGTTCTATCCATCTGCTTTTTATAATTTTTTTGGTAATAATTTTTTTATGTTAATAATTTTATTATATTTTCTTACTTTATTTTATTTTACTTGATCTTCTTTTTTCTTTTTTTCCTTCCTACCCTCCTTCCTTCCTTCCTTCCTCCCTCCTACCCTCCTTTCTTTCTTTCTTTCTTTCTACCTCTACTAATTCTTTCTTTCTACTTTTTCTCCCTTTTATTCTGAGCCCTGCGGATGAAAGGCTCTTGGTGCTGCAGCCAGGAGTCAGTGCTGTGCCTCTGAGGTGGGAGAACCAACTTCAGGACACTGGTCCACAAGAGACCTCCCAGCTCCACATAATATCAAACAGCAAAAATGTCCCAGATATCTCCATCTCAACACCAGCACCCAGCTTCACTCAAAGACCAGCAAGCTACAATGCTGGACACCCTATGCCAAACAACTAGCAAGACAGGAACACAACCCCACCCATTAGCAGAGAGGCTGTCTAAAATCATAATAAGTCCACAGACACCCCAAAACATAGCACCAGACGTTGAATTGCCCACCAGAAAGACAAGATCCAGCCTCATCCACCAGAACACAGGCACTAGTCCCCTCCACCAGGAAGCCTACACAACCCACTGAACCAACCTTAACCACTGGGGACAGACACCAAAAACAACGGGAACTACGAACCTGCACCTGCAAAAAGGAGACCCCAAACACGTAAGATAAGCAAAATGAGAAGACATAAAAACACACAGCAGGTGAAGCAGCAAGATAAAAACCCACCAGACCTAGCAAAGGAAGAGGAAATAGGCAGTCTACCTGAAAAAGAATTCAGAATAATGATAGTAAAGATGAGCCAAAATTGTGGAAATAGAATAGACAAAATGCAAGAAACAGTTAACAAGGACCTAGAAGAACTAAAGATAAAACAAACAAAGATGAAAAACACAGTAAATGAAATTAAAAATACTCCAGATGGGATCAATAGCAGAATAACTGAGGCAGAAGAACGGATAAGTGACCTGGAAGATAAAAGGGTGGAAATAACTACAGCAGAGCAGAATAAAGAAAAAAGAGTGAAAAGAACTGAGGACAGTCTCAGAGACCTCTGGGACAACATTAAACACACCAACATTCGAATTATAGGGGTTCCAGAAGAAGAAGAGAAAAAAAAAAGGGACTGAGAAAATATTTGAAGAGATTATGGTTGAAAACTTCCCTAATATGGGAAACTAAATAGTTAATCAAGTCCAGGAAGCACAGAGAGTCCCATAAAGGATAAATCCAAGGAGCAATACACCAAGACACATATTAATCAAACTGTCAAAAATTAAATACAAAGAAAACATATTAAAAGCAGCAAGGGAAAAACAACAAATAACACACAAGGGAATCCCCATAAGGTTAACAGCTGATCTTTCAGCAGAAACTCTGCAAGCCAGAAGGGAGTGGCAGAGCATATTTAAAGTGATGCAGGAGAAAAACCTGCAACAAAGATTACTCTAATCAGCAAGGATCTCATTCAGATTTGATGGAGAAATTAAAACCTTTCCAGATAAGCAAAAGCTGAGAGAGTTCAGCACCACCAAACCAGCTTTACAACAAATGCTAAAGGAACTTCTCTAGGCAAGAAACACAAGAGAAGGAAAAGACCTACAATAATGAACCCAAAACAATTAAGAAAATGGCAATAGGAACATACATATCAATGATTACATTAAATGTAAATGGACTAAATGCTCCCGCCAAAAGACACAGATTGGCTGAATGGATACAAAACAAGATCCATATAAATGCTGTCTACAAGAGACCCACTTCAGACCTACACACTGAAAGTAAGGGGATGGGAAAAGATATTCCATGCAAATGGAAATCAAAAGAAAGCTGGAGTAGTAATCCTCATATCAGACAAAATAGACTTTAAAATTAGAAGAGACAAAGAAGGGCACTACATAAGGATCAAGGGATCAATCCAAGAAGATATAACAATTGTACATATTTATGCACCCAACATAGGAGCACCTCAATACATAAGGCAAATACTAACAGCCATAAAAGGGGAAATCGACAGTAACACATTCATTGTAGGGGACTTTAACACCCCCTTTCACCAATGGACAGATCATCCAAAATGAAAATAAATAAGGAAACACAAGCTTTAAATGATACATTAAACAAGATGGACTTAATTGATATTTATAGGACATTCCATCCAAAAACAGCAGAATACAAATTTTTCTCAAGTGCTCATGGAACATTCTCCAGGATAGATCATATCTTGGGACACAAATCAAGCCTTGGTAAATTTAAGAAAATTGAAATTGTATCATGTATCTTTTCCGACCACAACACTATGAGACTAGATATCAATTACAGGAAAAGATCTGTAAAAAATACAAACACATGGAGGCTAAACAATACACTAATTAATAACGAAGTGATCACTGAAGAAATCAAAGAGGAAATCAAAAAATACCTAGGAACAAATGACAATGGAGACGCAATGACCCAAAACCTATGGGATGCAGCAAAAGGAGTTCTAAGAGGGAAGTTTATAGCAATATAATCCTACCTTAAGAAACAAGCAACATCTCGAATAAACAACCTAACCTTGCACCTAAAGCAATTAGAGAAAGAAGAACAAAAAACCCCAAAGTTAGCAGAAGGAAAGAAATCATAAAAATCAGATCAGAAATAAATGAAAAAGAAATGAAGGAAACGATAGCAAAGATCAATAAAACTCAAAGCTAGTTCTTTGAGAAAATAAACAAAGTTGATAAACCATTAGCCAGACTCATCAAGAATAAAAGGGAGAAGACTCAAATCAATTGAATTAGAAATGAAAAAGGAGAAGTAACGACTGACACTGCAGAAATACAAAAGATCATGAGAGATGACTACAATCAACTCTATACCAATAAAATGGACAACCTGGAAGAAATGGACAAATTCTTAGAAATGCACAACCTGTCAAGACTGAATCAGGAAGAAATAGAAAATATGAACTGACCAATCACAAGCAGTGAAATTGAAACTGTGATTAAAAATCTTCCAACAAACAAAAGCCCAGGACCAGATGGCTTCACAGGCAAATTCTATCAAACATTTAGAGAAGAGCTAACACCTATCCTTCTCAAACTCTTCCAAAATGTAGCAGAGGGAGGAACACTCCCAAACTCATTCTACGAGGCCACCATCACCTTGATACCAAAACTAGACAAGGATGTCACAAACAAAGAAAACTACAGGCCAATATCACTGATGAACATAGATGGAAAAATCCTCAATAAAATACTAGCAAACAGAATCCAAGAGCACATTAAGAGGATCATACATCATGATCAAGTGTGATTTATCCCAGCGATGCAAGAATTCTTCAATATACGCAACTCAATCAATGTGATAAACCATATTAACAAATTGAAAGAGAAAAACCATATGATCATCTCAATAGATACAGAGAAAGCTTTCAACAAAATTCAACACCGATTTATGATAAAAACCCTGCAGAAAGTAGGCATAGAGGGAACTTTCCTCAACATAATAAAGGTCATATATGACAAGCCCACAGCCAACATCATCCTCAAAGGTAAAAAACTGAAAGCATTTCCACTAAGATCAGGAACGAGACAAGGTTGCCCACTCTCACCATTCTTATTCAACATAGTTATGGAAGTTTTAGCCACAGCAATCAGAGAAGAAAAGGAAATAAAAGGAATCCAAAATGGAAAAGAAGAAGTAAAGCTGTCACTGTTTGCAGATGACATGATACTATACATAGAGAATCCTAAACATGCTACCAGAAAACTACTAGAGCTAACCAATGAATTTGGTAAAGGAGTGGGATACAAAATTAATGCACAGAAATCTCTGGCATTCTTATACACTAATGATGAAAAATCTGAACGTGAAATGAAGAAAACACTCCCATTTACCATTGCAACAAAAAGAATAAAATATCTAGGAATAAACCTACCTAAGGAGACAAAAGACCTGTATGAAGAAAATTATAAGACACTGATGAAAGAAATTAAAGATGATACAAATAGATGGAGAGATATATCATGTTATTGAATTGGAAGAATCAACATTGTGAAAATGACTCTACTACCCAAAGCAATCTACAGATTCAATGCAACCCCTATCAAACTACCACTGGCATTTTTCACATAACTAGAACAAATAAATTCACAAGTTGTATGGAAACACAAAAGACCCCGAATATCCAAAGCAATCTTGAGAATGCAAAATGGAGCTGGAGGAATCAGACTCCCTGACTTCAGAGTATACTACAAAGCTACAGTCATCAAGACAGTATGGGACTGGCACAAAAACAAAAACATAGATCAATGGAACAGGATAGAAAGCCCAGAAATAAACCCACACACATATGGTCACCTTATGTTTCATAAAGGAGGCAAGAATATATAATGGAGAAAAGACAGCCTCTTTAATAAGTGGTGCTGGGAAAACTGGACAGCTACATGTAAAAGTTTGAGACTAGATCACTCCCTAACACCATACACAAAAATAAGCTCAAAATGGATTAAAGACCTAAATATAAGGCCAGAAACTATCAAACTCTTAGAGGAAAACATAGGCAGAACACTCTATGACATAAATCACAGCAAGATCCTTTTTGACCCACCTCTTAGAGAAATGGAAATAAAAAACAAAAAATAAACAAATGGGATCTAATGAATCTTCAAAGCTTTTGCACAGCAAAGGAAACCATAAACAAGACCAAAAGACAACCCTCAGAATGGGAGAAAATATTTGCAAATGAAGCAACTGACAAAGGATTAATCTCCAAAATTTATAAGCAGCTCATGCAGCTCAATAACAAAAAACAAACAACTCAATCCAAAAATGGGCAGAAGATCTAAATAGACATTTCTCCAAAGAAGATATACAGACTGCCAACAAACACATGAAAGAATGCTCAACATCATTAATCATTAGAGAAATGCAAATCAAAACTACAATGAGATATCATCTCACACCAGTCAGAATGGCCATCATGAAAAAAATCTACAAACAATAAATGCTGGAGAGGGTGTGGAGAAAAGGGAACACTCTTGCACTGGTGGTGGGAATGTGAATTGGTACAGCTACTATGGAGAACAGTGTGGAGGTTCCTTAAAAAACCACAAATAGAACTACCATATGACCCAGCAATCCCACTACTGGGCATATACCCTGAGAAAGCCATAATTCAAAAAGAGTCATGTACCAAAATGTTCATTGCAGCTCTATTTACAATAGCCTGGAGATAGAAACAACCTAAGGGTCCATCATCGGATGAATGGATAAAGAAGATGTGGCACGTATATACAATGGAATATTACTCAGCCATAAAAAGAAACGAAATTGAGTTATTTGTAATGAGGTGGATAGACCTAGAGTCTGTCATACAGAGTGAAGTCAGAAAGAGAAAGACAAATACCGTATGCTAACACATATATATGAAATTTAAGAAAAAAAATGTCATGAAGAACATAGGGATAAGACAGGAATAAAGACACAGACCTACTAGAGAATGGACTTGAGGATATGGGGAGGGGGAAGGGTAAGCTGTGACAAAGCGAGAGAGAAGCATGGACATATATACACTACCAAATGTAAGGTAGATAGCTAGTGGGAAGCAGCCGCATAGCACAGGGAGATCACTTCTGCGCTTTGTGACCACCTAGAGGGGTGGGATAGGGAGGGTGGGAGGGAGGGAGACACAAGAGGGAAGAGATATGGGAACATATGTATATGTATAACTGATTCACTTTGTTATAAAGCAGAAAGTAACACACCATTTTAAAGCAATTATACTCCAATAAAGATGTAAAAAAAAAAAAATCAAACTGGTCCTAAAATAATACAATCCTTTGGAATAAAAAAAAGAATAAAATAAATTTTAAAAATAACCATTAAAAAACTTTAACCTAAGTCTGTCTACTTACATATTATTTTTACAGAAAACCAAACAGTTATTTAAATATATCTGGCCAAATAATTGTGTTAATTAGATATCCTTTCAATGAGTACTTATTGAACATCTACCACATTGCATTATCGAAGCTCATGAAGATTTCTACTTTGTGTTTTACTGTATGTGCCTGAGAGTAATTTGTGGAATTACCTTTAAAATGACCTCTCATGTCCACTGTTCAATAATGCAGTCATTGCCTCATAATGAGGATTTGTTACATGTATAGATCAATTTAACACTTATTAGGTCCTTGTATCACTGACTTAATTGTCAGAAAACATGAAGATTTTTAAATATTTACTTGAATTTCATGGTAATCCCTCTAGCAATTCTTTCCTAAATAGCTTAAAGAGAGCATTTTCATTTCTCTACTTAGATTCAAAATGGAAAAGAAATAAGAGAGAAGTGAGGCAGTGGACATGGATTTTCCAGAGCCTTCTGGCATCTAGTCAAAAACATAAAATACTGAATGCTGTCCCACTAGTCAGTTACTGAACGTTCTTGAGGGCTCATTAAATGAGGTATCCTGTAAGAATAGTCACCTCTAACTTAGTTACTTTTAAAGAGTCAGAATGTTTCTCAGGTCAAGATTTGATGGGAACATGACTGTTGGTATTAACATATCTAAAGGAAATCTGTCATTGAGAATGTTGGTAGCCCTGAAAACCAAGGGAAAAAGCAAGTTAGAGAAGGAATCTTTGAAAGCAGTACTGAAAATGACGTACCCAGGCTCTCGAAAATAAGTGTCAATACAGAGGCAACAGTATCAAATTGTGTGACACCAGCCATTATGATCAAATAGCTAACTCCTCTTGTTCTAATCCCATGATCTCCAGGCAATATGCCTCTGATTAAAGCTTCCTGTATAAAATTGTCCACTCAGAGAGACTATTTAAATTCTACTTGATAGTTATCAGTCTTTCTGTGAATTTACAAATTGGCTTCCTGGTTTTATCCACCAGTCTTTTATGCATTCTTTTACCATAACTTAGTACCCTGGAGTCCAGGTACCCCTGAGCATGCTAAGAAAATTGAATTGTCATGATTATAAAGCTGATAAATAGACTTTGAACTGGGTGGCCATATTAGAATACTGTAACTGATTGCAACCTAGCCACTGTTCCTCTGAACCAATAAATGAAGTCTCTGATACACCTCATTTGCAGTATATAATAGCAGCATTGCCAAATAGACAGCAATGTCCATTAGTTATTAATTCCAATTAGTATATAAAGGATAAACTTTGGCCTTAATCGTTATATCATTTTTATTATAATTATTATTTTTATTAAGCATGGGGGGTTTGGGTAGTGTATGTATATATATACATATATATATATGTGTGTGTGTGTGTGTGTATATATATATATATAGAGAGAGAGAGAGAGAGAGAGAGAGAGAGATTTGTGGCATTGAATTAAATAACCTGAGAATTCATTTTGGTGTCCTGACATTCTGGCTCTTGCTAAGAACTAAAGGAAAATGTTTGCAGAACAGTATTTTTTAAAGGAGTATCTCAGATGGATATAGGACAAGTTAAATTTCTTCTCTATGAGGGTAGCTTTTCTTGTTGGGTTTAGCAGATTATTTTTCTTCCAATTTTATGATAACAGACTCTTCATCTACAAGATAAAACTTCCAGGAAAACTGGAACAAATGAAAAAAAAAATCTTTAGCTTGTGAGAAATCATGTATTCTGTGACATGGATATTTTGCTGTGCTGATTGTCTATAGCTATTTAGAATCTCATCAGATTTCTTGGGGCAAAAGAAAGTACACTAAGAGGCATTTGTTTGATTAAATATCAAAATGTATAGGCATCTAATATACTTTTCTGGGTAGGAAGAAGTATAGTCCTGAGTCAGCAATGGTTGGGTAAATGAAATTGCTGAAGAGAAAAATCTTTCTGAATAGCAAGAAATAGAAACAGTATAGAAGTAGGTGAACTTCAGTAGTTCACAGGTTTGGTTTAGATAATCCCTTCCAAGTTCAAATTCTTATCTGAATTGCTTCAATTAAAGGTCTGGTATGGGAATTTTGCACAGTATTCTGTATTTCCTTATTCTGAGGAAAAAATACCAGAGCAGCATTTTCTGTTATATTCTAATATTTCCAAATGATGTGAACCCAGGAATATAGAATTCAGTGAATCAATTACATTTTAAGGAGTATTTATTTAAGATTCTTACTCACATTGAGCTTAATTTGGGACTTAGAGTATGTAAGACGAAATCATCTTTCTTCCAAACCAACATTCATTACTGCACATTTTCCCTTTTTTCCTAATAGACAATAATATTTAACCTTCTATCAAATATTTTAATGGACTTGATAAATTCTACAGTATGTTTATTTTTATAAAATGTGCTACTGATTTTTTCTATTTTTATGAAAGCTTGATTATTACAGTATCCTTTTGCGTAGTTTACATGTTGTGCTTCCATCATTGGTTGAGTTAAATTGTGAACCCAGAGCAAAAGATCTATGCAAAAATCATGTCAGTCAGTTTCATAAATGGCAAGTATTCTTTAATTTTATTAAGTATAGGAACATTAATGCTTAGTGATATGAACTTTTTTATACATCACAGGATTTTATCAATCTAATATTGCTTTCTTTTTCTACCATTGTATTATTATCCCCCTGTCTTCTAATCTCATGGGGGTCCTCTCCCGAACATAACAAGTAATTTGCTTCTTTTTATAAAAAAAAAATTTTTTTCATGGAAAAACATTTTATTTTAAATATAGCAGTGTGTACATGTCATTTACCTCCTGGGATAACCTAATTATATATAAGTATTTTCAATGTTAGTAACAGTTTTATTTGGTTTCATTTTCTGTTTCTTTTAAAAATTTTCCAAAGACAGGTTTAATAAAGTATAATCTGCATAAAGCAAAATTCATGCTTTTTAAGGCTTACAGTTCCATTGAAGTTCATACACTTTGAAAAATGTATACAGTCATGTAACCACTAAAACAATCAACATTTTTTTTGATTATTATTTTTTATTGCATAAAATTGATATACAATATTATAATAATTTCAGGTGTACAACTCAATGATTTGCTATTTGCATGTATTGCAAAATGATCACTGTGATAAGTCTAGGCTACATCTGTCACCATACATAATTACAGAATTTTTTTTTCTTCTGATGAGAATTTTGAAAATCTCCTTTCTTACTTAGCAGCTTTCAAATATATGATACAGTATTATTAACTATACTTGCCATGCTGCACATTACATCCCAATGACTTATTTATTACATAACTGGAACTGTGCACATTTTGACTTCCTTCACCCATTCAACCCACCTTCCATCCCCTGACTCTGGCAATTACCAGTCTGCTTGTTTTCTGTATATATGAGCATGTTTTTTTGTTTGATTTGTTTTTTAAGATTCCACATATAAGTGAGATCATATGTTGTCTTTCTCTGTGACATATTTCACTTAGCAAACTGCCCTAAAGAACAATCTGTGTTGTGACAAATGGCAAGATTTCATTCTTTTTTATGATTGAATACTATTCATATATATATATATATATATATATATATATATCTCCACACACACATATATCTGTATATATATGTGTGTGTGTTAGTGATGGTGTTTTCTTCAGCTAAATACCCAGAATGATTTTTCTGGATGATATGGTAGTTCTATTTTTTTTATTTTTTGAGGAACCTCTATACTGACTGTACCAATTCACATTCCCACCAACTCTTTTGTGTGAGAATTCCCTTTTCTCCATATCATCACCAACACTTGTTATCTCTTGTCTTTTTGATAACCATTTTAACAGGTGTGAAGTGATATCACATTGTGGTTTTGATTTTCATTTCCCTGATGATTATTGATGTTGAGCATTTTTTCATGTACTTGTTGGCCATCTGTATGTGTTCTTTGGAAAAAAAACATATCTATTTAGATCCTCTGCCAATTTTTTAAATCAGACTTTTTCCTAGTGAGTTGTATGAGTTCTTTGTATATTTTGGATATTAACTTCTAACCATATGTATGATTTTCAGATATTTTCTCCCATTCAGTGGGTTGCCTTTTCATTTTATTGATGGTTTCTTTGGGTGCACAGAAGCTTTTGAGTTTGATGAATCCCACTTGTTTATTTTTGCTTTTGTTGCCTTTGCTTTTGGTGTCAAATCCAAAAACTCATCACTGAGACTGATGTCAAGCAGTTTACTGCCTGTGTTTTCTTCTAGGAGTTCTATGGTTTTAAGTATTACATTCAAATCTTTAATAAATTTTGAGTTACGAAGTCACGAAGAAGAATGAAATAATGCCATTTGCAGCAAAATGGTTGGACCTAAAGATTGTCATACTGACTGAAGTAAGTTAGACAAAGAAGGACAAATATTATATCATATGGCTTATATGTGGAATCTAAAAAAGCGGTAGAAGTGAACTTATTTTCAAAACAGAAATAGAGCCACAGATGTAGAAAACACACTTATGGTTACCAAGGGGGAAAGGAGGGGAGGGATAAATGGGGAGATTGCAACTGACATATAGATACTACTATATATAAAACAGATAACTAATAAGGACCTCTGTATAGCACAGGGAACTCTACCCAGTACTCCGTAAAGACCTATATGGGAAAAGAATCTAAAAAAGAGTGGAGATATATATATGTATGTATGTATAACTGATTCAGTTTCTTGTACCCTGAAACTAACACAACATTGTAAATCAACTATACTCCAATAAAAATTTTTAAAAGTATATTGTGCTATTTATTAAGAAAAGAGTAAATGATCTTTTAGAGTGATTTAACATATGAAAAAAAGTCTTTTATATTTATTTTGATTTTTACCTTTTCCAGAACTCATTCTTTATGTGAGCCCAACACTTTCTCTGATATTGTATTCCTTCTGCCTTAGGAACTCCCTTTAATATTTCTTGAGGGTAACAAATTAATGATAAATTCTTAAAGCTTTGTTTTTCTCCATGAGAAAAGTCTTACTTTTACCTTCATTTTAAGAAGATGAAATTCTGAGTTGTCAGGATTTTTTCTCTCAGTACTTTAAAGATTTCACTCCATTGTCCTCTCCTTTGCATCTATTCAAAATTGTATCCAATTTCCAGTTTCAACTCCAACATGTATAAAGCTGGACTAACCAAAAATCAATGACTTTTCTCGGACCCAAGAGGGAACTGAGGTCAGAGCGGAAAGCATCATGCTGAAATCTGGAGAGACAGGTACACACACATGCACACACGAACAGACACACACAAATGCAGCAGCCAAGATCTGCTTACCTGCAGTAGAAACTGTTGGAGCCATAACCAGGTAGGAACACATAAATGGTAATACTGATGAATTCCTGGAGGCTTAGTTTGAACTACCATGAGAATAAGAAACTCCTGGAGGTGCAGGCTGAGGGGATAGGTGGGGCCCTCACTGTTTCATGGGCTTCGCTTCCAAGAACACCAATATATTTTTCAAGGTGAAGACCCAAGAAAGATCCCCTTATATCCCTGACATGGAGAAGGGAAGTGTCATTACTTTGAGATACACTAAGAACCTTCAGGGGAAAAGATATTGTCAGAACTTTATCTCATCTGGAGAAAGAGAATTCCTCCCATGCCACCCCTCCTTCTATAAACTAGGAAATTGGGGATTGGAGAATTTAACACAGCTTTGAAACTCATAGTGATAATTAAAGAAATGTATTTAAATCTATAGCTGTGATTATGGTTGTTGTTACTACTCTGTTTTCAAAAATTACTAAGCTGTTTAGTGGCTAAGTTCGATGTGTCCTTGCAGTTTTCACAAGGTCATACTATTGTCCACATTACCGCTAGGAATATGTAATTTATTTAGTTTGACAAACCCTACATGGAGAGAAACAAATAGTGATTAAGCAAATAAAACATAATCATTTCGATTCAGCTCAATTCAACAGGGTAGAGATTAATGTTTGTTTTTGGAGTTAGTCATTTCTGGTTTTGGCAAAAGGAATGGTAAATGTTTCTTTCTTCTAACTAACAGAAATCGTACTAGTATTTAGCTCTGCTCTGTAATTTTTCATTGGTTCACACCCATTAGTGTGAATATAGACATGGTGCATGTTCTTATATATTTTAAGAAATTAACCTTTCACAAAAATAAAAAAGAAAGTCCAATGCCCCCTGCAATCCAAAACATAAAGTTTCAGATTACAAATATTTTTTTTGTAATCAAGTAGATGCGATATTGGTATTGCTCCATATTGTCTAACTTAGCTGGGATTCATCTCTTTTGTAGAGATTCTCTAGGCAATGTTTATTCAGTATTGTAAGTTTTTATTTCATCATCTTCAAAATGTGGGTAATGATAACTTATAGGCCTTTTTATGATTAATGATCTTAACTTCAATTCTGTGGTCCATGATCTTTATATAATGCTCTGAAACCAATAGGGATAGAAGTCACCCACATGTGCAAGGATTGTGGTGTAAAGGAAAATTAAAGGGGAAGGAAATGTTTTAAAAATGTGATATTTTTGTTACAGGGTTTAGAAATCTAATATTAAATCTTTAAAAATAATTAAGTTGTGTAATAAAGAAAGTTTGGCCATCCAATAATTTATGCTTATTATTTGCTCATTTATGTTTATTGTGAAATATTTCATTGATATATAATAACTTATAAAGAATATATAATAAAAACTATAATGAGTAATGAAACAATCACTTATGTATTTCCCAACCAGCTCAAGAAACAGACCATTTTCAATGTCTTTGATGACCCTTTCTTTTTCTTATGCCCCTCTCTAATTAATGTCTCTTTTCTCTCCCTCCTAACACCCTTACATTCTCAATTCCCTGCCAAAGATGCTTTTATAAATATTGTATTTATCATTCTTTTGTTTTATAAAAGTTCTATTTTGTTTTTATAACAGCTATGTTGGCATATAAATTGTATATTATAAACTGTACATATTTAGAGTGTACAATTTGATAAATTTTGACAGATATGTGTATGTATGTGTATGTGCATACACATGTGCATTCATGCACACACACACAGACACACATACAAACAAGACACTAGTACCACAAAGTAATAAACATATCCATTACACTCCAAATTTCTTCTGTAACTTTTTTATACTTTTCTCTTTCTCCCATTCTCGTCCCCAATCAACAACTGATTTGCTTTGTGCTACTGTTGACTCTGATGCATTTTCTAGAATTTTATACAAATAGAATGATTCAATATGTATTCTGTTTTTTGTTTGTTTGTTTGTTTTGCTACTTTAGATTACTATAATTTGAGATTCATCTATGTTGTTGTGTACATGCTTTTGTACTGGGTGGACCAAAATGTTCGTCCGTTTTTTTCCATAAGATGGCTCTAGTAGCGCTTAGTTGTCTTTAACGTCATTTGAAACAATTTTTTTAGATTGTATTGTGACAGCTGTCATAACAATTTGCATTTTAAAAAAACTTACAAGATTGGTGAATTTTAATAGTGAAGATGGAAGAAAAAAAGCAACATTTTCGGCATATTATTATTATTATTATTTCAAGAAAGGTAAAAATGCAACTGAAACACACACACAAAAAAGATTTGTTCGGTGTATGGAGAAGGTTCTATGACTGGTCAAACATGTCAAAAGTGTTTTGTGAAGTTTCGTGCTGGAGAATTCTCGCTGGACAGTGTAGGCCAGTTGAAGTTGATAGCGATCAAATCGAGACATTAATTGAGAACAATAAATAGTATACTACGTGGGAGATAGCTGACATACTCAAAATATCCATATCAAGCATTGAAAATCATTTGCACAAGCTCGGTTATGTTAATCACTTTGATGTTTGGGTTCCACATAAGTTAAGTGAAAAAAATCTTCTTGCCTGTATTTCCACGTGATTCTCTACTGAAACGTTCCCTTTTTTTTTTTTTTGCGGTACGCAGGCCTCTCACTGTTGTGGCCTCTCCCGTTGCGGAACACCGGCTCTGGACGCGCAGGCTCAGTGGCCATGGCTCACGGGCCCAGCCGCTCTGTGGCATGTGGGATCTTCTCGGACCGGGGCACGAACCCTTGCCCCCTGCATCGGCAGGCGGACTCTCAGCCACTGCACCACCAGGGAAGCCCGAAAACGTTCCATTTTTAAAAAAAATTGTGACGAGATGAAAAGTGTATACTGTACAATAATATGGAATGGAAGCGATCGTGGGGCAAGTGAAATGAACCACCACTAACCACACCAAAGCCCGGTCTTCATCCAAAGAAGGTGATGTAGTGTATATGGTGGGATTGGAAGGGAGTCCTCTATTATGAGCTCTTTCCGGAAAACCAAAAGATTAATTCCAAAAAGTGCTGCTCCCAGTTAGACCAATTGAAACCAGCACTCAATGAAAAGCATCCGGAATCAGTCAACAGAAAATGCATAATCTTCTTTCAGGATAATGCAAGACTGCATGTTTCTTTGATGATCAGGCAAAAGCTGTTACAGCTTGGCTGGAAAGTTCTGATTCATCCACCGGATTCACCAGACATTGCACTTTCAGATTTCCATTTATTTTGGTCTTTACAAAATTCTTTTAATGGAAAAAATTTCAGTTCCCTGAAGACTGTACAAGGCACCTGGAACAGTTCTTTGCTCAAAAAGATAAAACGTTTTGGGAAGATGGAATTATGAAGTTAGCTGGAAAATGGCAGAAGATAGTGGAACAAAAGCATGAATACACTGTTCAGTAAAGTTCTTGGTGAAAATGAAAAACGTGTCTTTTATTTTTACTTAAAAACTGAAGGCATTTTCTGGCTAACCCCATATTTCTGAGTAACATTCCATTATATGGATATACAACATTTTCTTTATCCTTGATAGACTGTCTCTTGTTTCCTATTTTGGGCTACTATGAATAAATATTATAGATATAAAGGTGTTATGAACATTTGTGTACAAGTTTTGGGATGCTTTTATAATATGTTTAATTTTTTGCAGTAAATATTTAGGAATAGAATTGGTAGGTTATATGCTAAGTGTATGAGTAACTTTTTTAGAAACTGCTAATCTTTTGAAAAGTGTTTGCACTTTTGTGCATTCGCATTGACAGTGTGTGAGAGTTGCCATTATTCCACAGACTCAACATAACTTCATGTAGTAGGTCTTTTTCATTTTAAACATTCTAACAGGTATATAAGAGTGTATCTCACTGGGTCTTTAATATGCATTTTTCTAATGACTAATGATGTTGAAAATCTGTTAATGTGCTCATTACCATCCACATAGCTTCATTGGTGCAGTGTCTTTCCAAATATTTTGCCTATTATTTATTATAATTTGTTTCTTTATTGAAATTTGAAGAATTTTAAAAATATATTCTGGATATGAGTACTTTTTCAGATATTACAAATTTTTGCTCTTAGTCTGTGAATCTTTAAATGATGCTTTTCAAAAATCAAAGATTCATAATTTTCATTTCACCCTATCTATTTTGGCTTTTATGGATCATGCTTTCTCTGTTATATCTAAGAAATTTTTGTATAACCTAAAGTTGCACCAACTTCCTCTCTGTTTTTTTTTTCTAGATGTTGTATAGCTTTACATTTTGCTTTTATTTCAATGATCAATTTTGAGTTAAATTTTAATCCGCTTTTTTTCTTTATATGACTATCCATTTTTCAGCAATTAAAAACCAGTAATTCTTTTACTGTTGAATTTTCTTTACACGTCTATCAAAAATCAATTGACCATAATGTGTGAGTATATTTTTGGACACTCCATCTTGTTCCACTTACTTAGTTGTCTATCTTTGTGCCAGTAACACATTGTCTTGATAGCTATAACTTGTAATAAGTCTTGAAGTTGAAAAGTGAAGGTACTCCTACTTCGCACTTTTTCAAAGTTTTGTCTATTTTAGATCCACTTTATTTTCATAAGAACTTTAGGATTAGCTTCTCAATATCTACAACAAATATTTCTAGGATTTTAATTGAGATTGGGTTGAATTTATAGGTCAATTTGTAAAGAATTAATATCATAAAAATTTTTAAAAATAAATGAAAAAAGAATTAATGTCTTAACAATATTGAGTCTTCCAATTCATAAAGATGGTATATCTCTCCGGTTATATACATCTTCTTAAATTTTTCTCAACAACGTCTTGTGGTTTTCATTGTATGAGTTTTATCCACCTTTTGTAAGATTCTTGAGTATTTAATTTTTTATGTTATGTAAATGAAACTGTCTCAATTTCAAATTGTTACTAACATACAGAAATGCAGTAGATTTTTGTATATTCATCTTGTATCTTGTGAACTTGATAACCTAACTTTTTCTGGATCTCTTGAGATGAACATTTTAATTTCAGTCTGTTATTATTTTTAATTACATTGATTTATTTCTGAATGTTAAACCAAATTTGTATTTCTAGGTTAAACCCAACTTGGTCATGATGTGTTATCCTTTTTATATATTGTATTTGACTTACAAATATTTTAAGAATTTTACATCCATGTTCATGAGGAATATTGATCTAAAGTTTTCTTTTCTTGCAATGCCTTTGTCTGTTGCTGATATCAGATTAATGCTGGCCTTATAGAATGAGTCATATGTTGTCTCTCCTTTCCAATTTTTAGAAGAGTTTCTATAGAATTGGTGTTCTTTCCATCAAGTGTTAAAATGTTGGTAGAAGTCTCCAGTGAAACCACCTGGGTCTGGAATTTTTTATGTGGAAATATTTTTACTACAAATAAACACCTATGTATTCATAAGTGAACTTTTATTGTGCAAGGAATTTGTCCATTTATTTTAATTTGTCAAGTTTATTGGATAAATGAGTCATAATATTCACTTTTATTATTTTATTATTGGTAGAGTCTCTGGTAATGTCATCATGCTCGTTCCTAACATCAGTTAATCTTTCTTTTTTCCTTATTGGTCTGGAAAGAGAATTCATCATTTTATTGGCTTTTTGCAAAGAATCACCTGTTTATTATCTTGATATTCTCTATATTTTTCTGTATTCTCTTTCCCTGATTTCCACTCTATTCTCTATTATTTCCTTTCTTAAGCTTATGTTCATTTAAATTTACTCTTTATTTCCCAGTTTCTTAAGGTTGAAAAAGAAGTCATTGATTTGAAACTTTTGTTCTTTTGTAATGTATGCAAATAGTCCTATAAATTACCCTATGGGTACTGCTTTAGCTGCATTCCACGAATTTTGATATGTTATGCTCTTATTTTTATATAGTTTAAATTCTTATTTCCTTTGTGATTTCTTCTTTCATACATTTGCTTTTCATAAATGTGCTATTTAGTTTACAAATATTTGGAATATACTACAGTCTATATAGCCATTCTCCCGTTTCTGGACATTTGGCTTGTTTCCAGTATATTGCTATCAAGTAATACCACCAAAAATCCTCATATTCACAATGTATATGCTTAAGACTTCTTTTGGGATATGTTGGGTCATAAGGTATATACATCTTCAGCCATATAAAGTAATGTTAAATTGTTTACCAATTCCAAATTATAGCAATTTATGTCATTTGTATGTATTGCAAATATTGTCCCTTAGTTTGTGGCTTGTTCCTTACCTCATTTTTTTCTTTTCAGTTTGCTTCAGCTGTAGTTTATTTTTTAGTCTTTTAAGAAACTAATGTTTTACATGTTTATATTAAATGTAAATTTTCTTTATGATTAGTGCTTTTTTTGTGTTGTTTAAAAATTCTTTCCTTACCCTATGTCATAAAGATATATTTTCTTATATTGTCTTCTAGAATTTTTAAGTTTTGATTTTTTGCATTCAAATTTTTAATACACTTGGGATTAATTTTTAAATTTTAACAAAAATGGAATCTAATTTTATTTTTTTCCATCATTTATGAATCTTTCCAGGATCTTATACTCAATAGTCTTGTTTATGTCCTGTGGATATGCAAAATTCACTTTATTATTTATCAAGTTTCCATTATGCATGAGTCTGTTATCTTTACCCTAAGCATTGGTCCAAATCTGTCTAGTCTAGCTTTCCTGTCTTATCTATTATTTTAGGTCTTTCCTGAACTATTATTTTTAACATCAATATTTGCTTTATTGCAAAATTGCTTTATTTGTAAACATATATGTAAGTCATTAATGTTTTATATTTGATTTGATATTTGTTTAAATTTTCTCATATATCTTCCTATTTCTTTCTCCCAAACCTTCTTTATAGAATAATTTGTATTTTTACTGAAGCACATCTTTTAGAATACTTTTAGGAATAGTATATTGTTGGCAAACTTTTACTTTATCTCACAATGCCTTTATTTTACACTTGCTTTTGGAATACATTTTTGTTGAGTCCAGAAGTCTAAGGTGACCATTATTGTCTTTACATTTTGAAGTACTTTTTCAGTGTTTTCTTTCTTTCACTGAAAAATCTGCTGTCAGTCTAAATATGTAGTTGCAAATATTGTCACTTAGTTTGTCTTTTCTTTAGCTGCCTCTAAGATCTTTTCATGTTATTGTTCTACATTTTGTTTAATGTTCTGGAAATTTCTCAGCCATTATATTCTCCAAATTTTTTCTCCCCTACACTTTCCTTTAGAAACTGCAATTAAACTTATATGTTCTCTTTCTTCATGTTTTAACCTACTTTTCATAATTTCATATCCTTAATTTCTGAGCTATATTTTGAATTTATTTTTCATCTCCATCTATCTGTTCACTAGTTTTTTCTTCATTTGTGCCAATTATTCTGTTTATTTTATTTGTATTTTTGATTTTCCACAATTATATTTTTATTTTCAGAAGTTCTACTTGACTACAATTCTTCCTGATTGTTTGGATTATTTTTTAGATATTTGTTTTTTTTTTAATAAAATTCTATTATTTTAAAATTATTTTACACATTTAAAAATCTGCACTTGATAATTCAAAAAAATCTTCAGTCTTTTTAGAGACCCTAAATCTGTTGTTTTTCTAAATCTGTAATTAAAAAAATGTATATTTGATAATTGTCACACATGGTAGTTTCTTTGTTTATTTGGCAGTTTTATTATTTTTATTATTTCCTGATATTTTACTGAATTCAATCAATGGGTATTTTCAGGGTACTAGTTTGAAGAGATTTGTTCTTTCTCTATAGAGAACTGGTAAGTTTTCCTTTGTTAGGTACAATGTTATCATTAAAAAGAACCTCTTTAATTTCTTAGCCTTGGGGTTCTCTGAAGCTTGGCAATAGTAAAAAGAAGTATCTACCTTTTTCAGGCTTGAAAAATCAGGCTTGTGGTTATACATTCGCAAAATATACAATTTTATTTTCACCTGAAGCAAGATCTCAGACAAAATATTTCTCTGCCTAATTTTTACCCATGGTTTAAACCTATTAAGTGTCCGTTCTTTACACATAAGTCGCTGATTCAAATCCTCTACTTTGTGTGGACCTAAAGCATAGTCTTTCTTTTTTTTTTTTTTTGAGTAGCCATTAAATAGGAAACTTTGCCTTGCTGGTATTGCTCTTTCAACAGAATATCACCTTCTTCTGTGTTACATTTACCAACATCTATGTTTTCCGCTTACTCTTTAGTTCTTCAACTTTTCTTGTGAACTCAGAAATGCATTTTAAATTACATCTGTTAAAATCCATTCACCATCTCTGTATTTTGCAGGGGTGGAGAACTAATCATCATGCCCACTTTACCATGCTGCAAGAGATATAGGTCCTATGATTCTTTTATTCATTCAAAAATATTTTTCATGAACTCACACTTACTTTTTGTTCATCTCTGATTGAAGGCTAGAAATACACTGGGCATAAAGGTAGTCTATGTTCCTACTCTCCTGAAGTTTGGATTCTAGTGGAGCAAGGGAGACAAACTTTTTCTATGTGTCTGTGTTTTAAGTAGTGCTTAATATTAGGAACACAAATAGAGTTAAGAAATGGAATTAAGATAATATGATGATGATGATGATAGTGATGGTGTGTGTGTGTATACGTGTGCAGTGGGGAGTGGGATGTTTAGGAATAATATCAACAAAGTTTTCTTGGAGAAGATAACATTTAATCAGAGACCTGGATAAAGTGAAGAAAGAGTCATGTGAAAAATCTGTGAAAAAAATTTTTTTTTAAAACTCTAAAATGGCAAGTGAAAAGTCTTGGAAATCCCATGGAGGGGACAAGTAGGAATGTTCCAGTGTGGCTAGAGCAAAGGGAATAAGAGTGATGATGATAGCAAAAGGGGATCTTGTTGACCATGGCAAGCAGTTTGACTCTTGTTCTGCTCATGACTGGAGTTTTGCACAAGTCAATCATAGTATGTGAATTTGTCTCATAAAAAAATTAATTCCACCTGCTGAATTGAGATTAGTTGGGGACCAGTTAAGTGGATTTTGAAATAATTGAGACAAAAGATAATGATGGCTTAGACCAGGACAGTGTAGTGGAGGTAGAAAGTAGTAGTAGGACTTGGGATGTCTTGAAACTAGATCTTCCAGGATTTCTTTATTAATTAGATAAGTGTGTGAAAGAAAGAAAGGACAAGTGATGACTTCTGGGTTTTTGGCCTGAGTAAATTTGTTTATAGCAGGACCATTTCCTGAAGGCACAGAGCATTTTCAGGGAGGTAGAGGGTATGAATTTTGTTTTTGAATTTTAAGTGTGAGATACCTGTTTGACATCCAACAAGAGGTTGAGGATGGCAGTGGAATACATGAGTTAGAAATGTCAGGGTCTTTGAATTCAGCGTATTTGCGGTCCACTGGTACTGATCCATCTACAAGATATTTAGAAGGATTCAGAGCAGTAAAGAAAGTAAAAGGACTGTAAATGATAATGCAAGTAGTGGTTTTAAAACTGTAAACTTTACTTGACATTTCTTTGCTTACCAAATTTATAATTAAAATTTCTGTGCAGCTGAGGCTAAGGAATTTAAAAAAAAATTCTATAACAACTTGTGAGACTGTAGCGCTCTGAAATTTTATTTATTTATCTATTTATGTTTTAAACATCTTTATTGGAGTATAATTGCTTTACAATGGTGTATTAGTTTCTGATTTATAACAAAGTGAATCAGTTATACATATACATATGCCCTCATATCTCCTTCTTCTTTTGTCTCCCTCTCACCCTCCCTATACCACCTCTCTAGGTGGTCAAAAAGCACCGAGCTGATCTCCCTGTGCTATACAGCTGCTTCCCACTAGCTATCTATATTCCATTTGGTAGTATATATAAGTCCAGGCCACTCTCTCACTTCATCCCAGCTTCCCCTTCCCCTTCCCTGAGTCCTCAGGTCCACAATTCCATTCTCTATCTCTGCATCTTTATTCTTGTCCTGCCCTTAGGTTTTTCAGAAACATTTTTTTTTTAATTTTCAGATTCCATATATGTGTTAGCATATGGTATTTGTTTTTCTCTTTCTGACTTACTTCACTCTGTATGACAGACTCTAGGTCCAGCCACCTCACTACAAATAACTCAATTTCATTTCTTTCTATGGCTGAGTAATATTCCATTGTATATATATGCCACATCTTTTTTATCCATTCATCTGTTGATGGACACTTAGGTTGCTTCCATGTCCTGGCTATTGTAAATAGAGTTGCAATGAACATTGTGGTACATGACTCTTTTCGAACTATGGTTTTCTCAGAGCATACGCCCAGTAGTGGGAGTCCTGGGTCATATGGTAGTTCTATTTTTAGATTTTTAAGTAACTTCCATACTGTTCTCCATAGTGGCTGTACCAATTCACATTCCCACCAGCAGTGCAAGAGTGTTCCTTTTCTCCACACCCTCTCCAGCATTTATTATTTCTAGTTTTTTTTTTTTTTTTTTTTTTTTTTTTTGCTGTACATGGGCCTCTCACTGTTGTGGCCTCTTCCATTGCAGAGCACAGACTCCGAAAGCGCAGGCTGAGCGGCCATTGCTCATGGGCCCAGCCACTCCATGGCATGTGGGATCTTCCTGGACCGGGGCACGAACCCATGTCCCCTGCATCGGCAGGTGGATTCTCAACCCTGGGCCACCAGGGAAGCCCAGTTTCTAGATTTTTTGATGATGGCCATTCTGACTGGTGTGATGTGATACTTCATTGTAGTTTTGATTTGCATTTCTCTAATGATTAGCGTTGTTGAGCATCCCTTCATGTGTTTGTTGGCAATCTGTATATCTTCTTTAGAGAAATGTCTACTTAGGTGTTCTGCCCATTTTTGTATTGAGCTGTTTGTTTTTTTGATATTGAGCTGCATGAGCTGCTTGTAAATTTTGGAGATTAATCCTTTGTCAGCTGCTTCGTTTGCAAATATTTTCTCCCATTCTGAGGGTTGTCTTTTCATTTTGTTTATGGTTTCTTTTGCTGTGCAAAGGCTTTTAAGTTTCATTAGGTCCCATTTGTTTATTTTTGTTTCTATTTTCATATCTCTAGGAGGTGGGTCAAAATGGATCTTGCTGTGATTTATGTCATACAGTGTTCTGTCTATGTTTTCCTCTAAGAGTTTTATAGTGTTTGGCCTTACATTTAGGTCTTTATTCCATTCTGAGTTTATTTTTGTGTATGGTGTTAGGGAGTATTCTAATTTCATTCTTTTACATGTAGCTGTCCAGTTTTCCCAGCACCAATTACTGAAGAGGCTGTCTTTTCTCCATTGTACATTCTTGCCTCCTTTTTCAAAAATAAGGTGACCATATGTGCGAGGGTTGATCTCTGGGCTTTCTATCCTGTTCCATTGATCTATACGTTTGTTTTTCTGCCAATATCATACTGTCTTGATTACTGTAGCTTTGTAGTATAGTCTGAAGTCTGGGATCCTGATTCTTCCAGCTCCGTTTTTCATTCTCAGGATTGCTTTGGCTATTCGGAGTCTTTTGTGTTTCTATGCAAATTGTCAATTTTTTTGTTCTAGTTCTGTGAAAAATGCCACTAGTAGTTTGATAGGGATTGCATTGAATCTGTAGATTGCTTTGGGTAGTAGAGTCATTTTCACAGTGTTGATGTTTCCAATCCAAGAACATGGTATACCTCTCCATCTGTTTGTATCATCTTTGATTTCTTTCATCAGTGTCTTCTAGTTTTCTGCATGGAGGTCTTTTGTCTCCTTAGGTAGGTTTATTGCTAGGTATTTTATTCTTTTTGTTGCAGTGGTAAATGGAAGTGTTTCTTTAATTTCTCTTTCAGATTTTTCATCATTAGTGTATTGGAATGCTGGAGATTTCTGTACATTAATTTTGTATCCTGCTACTTTACCAAATTCATAGATTAGCTCTAGTAGTTTTCAGGTGGTATCTTTGGGATTCTCTATGTATAGTATCATGTCATCTGCAAACAGTGACAGTTTTACTTCTTTTTTTCCAATTTGTATTCCTTTTATTTCTTTTTCGTCTCTGATTGCTGTGGCTAGGACTTCCAAAACTGTGTTGAATAATAGTGGTGAGAGTGGACATCCTTGTCTCATTACTGATCTTAGAGGAAACTCTTTCAGTTTTTCACCATTTAGAATGATGTTTTCTGTGTGTTTGCCATATATGGCCTTTATTATGTTGAGGTAGTTTCCCTCTATGCCCACTTTCTGGAGAGTATTTTTCAGAAATGCGTGTTGAGTTTTGTTGAAAGCTTTCTCTGCATCTACTGAGATGATCATATGGTTTTTATTCTTCAATTTTTTATATGGTGTATCACATTGATTGATTTGCATATATTGAAGAATCCTTGCATCCCTGGGATAAATCCCACTTGATCATGGTGTATGATCCTTTTAATGTGCTGCTGGATTCTGTTTGCTAGTATTTTGTTGAGGATTTTTGCATCTTTATTCATCAGTGATATTGGTCTGTAATATTCTTTTTTTGTAGTATCTTTGTCTGGTTTTGGTATCAAGGTGATGGTAGCCTCATAGAATGAATTTGGGAGTGTTCCTTCCTCTGCATTTTTTGGAAGAGTTTTAGAAGGGTGGATGTTATCTCTTCTCTAAATGTTTGATAGAATTCACCTGTGAAGCCATCTGGTCCTGGACTTTGTTTGTTGGAAGATTTTAATCACAGTTTCAATTTCATTACTTGCGATTGATCTCTTCATATTTTCAATTTCTTCCTGGTTTAGTCTTGGAAGGTTATACCTTTCTAAGAATTTGTCTGTCTCTTTCAGGTTGTCCATTTTATTGGCTTAGAGTTGCTTGTAGTAG
The DNA here is from genome assembly GCF_963455315.2 of Globicephala melas. Lineage (NCBI taxonomy): Eukaryota > Metazoa > Chordata > Mammalia > Artiodactyla > Delphinidae > Globicephala > Globicephala melas. Next base: position 45,288,404 of record NC_083315.2, read on the forward strand.
TCTCTTAGGATGCTTTGTATTTCTGCAGTGTCTATTGTGACTTCTCCTTTTTGATTTCTAATTTTATTGATTTATTTTTGTGACACATTTTTCTTTTCTCCCCACCATAAATATCAGAGTCACATACTGTGTGTTTTTTTTTTAAATCATCAAATATAAGTTCATTTTACCAACCAGCATCTGCTGACTTTACTCCTGCTTCCACCAGGGACAGCTTATAGATAAATACCTGTTTCATGACCATGGGGACCTACTGTCGCAGAACAAGCTGTCCCCAGACAGAAAGGCTAATCTTTGTGGAGTTGTTGACACCCTGTGTGAACCTTAAGTTAATCATTTGATCTCTTTTTGTGCTTATCAATCATTTAAAAAAAATTGGATGCATAACCAAAGCTTGACTCAGTTAGATCCATCATTTTATAACCTAGCAAATATTTGCTGAGTGCCAACTACATGTTACCACTATGTTTTTGCTGGGTTCTCCATGCTGGAGGAACAAACCTGTGCTGTGACATCAAGACAGTCTTGCATTGAAGGAATTTCTGATCAATTGAAGAGGTTGGGAATCACATAAGGAAAGATGTCACTAAAATGCAGAGCTTGGACAGAAGTTTTCTCGACGTGTTGTGAGAAACAGAAAAGGAAAATCTTAGAGAGTGATTGACCAGGCATAGCATCAGATTTATTTCCAAAGAACAAAGATTCTTGAAGGGGGAATTAAAGAATCAGAAATCATGTCCAGAAAGCAGTGAGCAACTGAAAGTAGGGTGTGTATACTGGAGAGTATCCAGTGATTAGAAAAGTGAGGAGGTTTACAAATTATGAGCCTCTGTATTTCTGCAAGACTGAGCTATTTGAGATTCACACAGAAAGTGATGAGCAACTTTTTGGAGGAATGACTTGAACATGATACAAGTGAATTCATTTTTTAGCTATTTCTCTCTAGGAAAAGAAAACATGTAAATGAGGGAAAGATAGATAATAGAGCTTCACTCCTGCATCAATACAGGTGACACAATGAGGGTGTGGACCTTGCCATTATGAAAAAGGATTCAGAAGGTGGGACAAATTCACATCACTTTCAGATATTGGAAGTCTCTAGAGTTAGTGATCAAAGGAAGTGTGAGGGAGAGAGAGGAGAAGAGAGACTCTGTCCTGGATGCTCTTGATTAATGCAGGTTAGGAATGAAAATGTTATGAAGTTGAGGAGGTAATAAAACTAATTTGGGTTATATTAAATTGGAGATTCATATCAAATAAAGATATGCAAAGAAGCCATATCCATGAAGAAGTTGAGTATGGGAGTCTGGGGGCACAAAAGTATGGTCTTACCTAGATGAAAATGTACTTGAGTATAAATACATACAATAATTTTCTGTAATTTTATTTTTCATATTTGGCTGTGCATGATTGCTTCCTTGGGAATGCAGAGGCAGAATAGAGAGTCATAGGCAACCATTCTGATGACAATACTTAATTCTTAATAAACAAAGGGTTTGGAGTAGCAAGTTAAAATTCAAATAATCATCTTGTGATTCCAGGTGGGTAGAGTTTGTTTACTCCATCTAAATTTGCCTTAATTTTCTTGAATGTCACAAATATATCCTCAATGTATCCTATTCTGTAAGACTTGATGGGTAATCATTCAAAGAAACAAGATGTAGAACCATTTCCTGGAGCATGTGTATTTCCACAAAGCTCCCTTTAATTTGAAGGTCAAGGGAGAGCCCTTGATTAACCAGTTAGAGTCAGCTCCCGTCTCTTTATATAGTTTTATTAGCTCATTTTATTTAATAAATATTTATTGAGCACCTACTAAGTGCCAACATATAGTGCTGGTGCTGAGAATTTAATCATGGTGGAGAATGACATGGCTGTATTCCTCCGCCCCCATGAGATGTACAGTCTGGCTTCCTAAAGTGTCCACAGTGCAGTTCATCTTGTAATTGGCATGGTTGAATGATCAATAGTCAGGAAAGGGAAGAAAAGCTGCATATGCCATCTGGCCCTAAAACTACAAGGGGATTTTAGAGAAATCAAACATTATCTCACATTTTATTTGGGATAAGATTTAGCAGAGAACGTTTATTTAAGATTATAGTGTAACTAGCAGGCATTTATTCACTGTCCTTAATTAAAGTATTTATAACAGAATGACAGACAGAATTAAGTATTGGCCTTATAAGATTAAAAATTAAGTAGAGAGAGAGAGAGAGACCTTCAAGATGGTGGAGGAGTAAGACATGGAGATCACCTTCCTCCTAAAAAATACATCAAAAATACATCTACATGTGGAACAACTCCTATAGAACACCTACTGTATGCTGGCAGAAGACCTCAGACTTCCAAAAAGGCAAGAAACTCCCCACTTACCTTGGTAAGGCAAAAGAAATAAGAAAAAACAGAGACAAAACAATAGGGATGAGACCTGGCCCTCTGGGAGGGAGCTGTGAAGGAGGAAATGTTTCCACACACTAGGAATCCTGTTCACTGGCAGAGACGAGGGATGGCGGGGGGGGGGGAAGCTTTGGAGCCATGTAGGAGAGCACAGCAATAGGGGTGCAGAGGGCAAAGTGGAGAGATCCTGCACAGAGGATTGGTGTCACCAGCACTCACCAGCCTGACAGGCTTGTCTGCTCACAGGTCGGTGTGGGTGGGGGCTGGGAGCTGAGGCTCAGGTTTTAGAGTTCAGATCCTAGGAAGAGGACTGGGGTTGGCTTCATGAACACAGCCTGAAGGGGGTTAGTGTGCCATAACTAGTCAGGAGTCCGGGAAGATGTCTGGAAGGCCTAAGAGGCAAGAGACCATTGTTTCGGGGTGTGCAAGGAAAGGGGATTCAGAGCACCACCTAAACAAGTTCTGGAGATGAGCACGAGCCACGGCTATCAGTGCGGACACCAGAGATGGGTGTGAAATGCTAAGGCTGCTGCTGCAGTCACCAAGAAGCCTGTGTGCAAGCACAGGTCACTATCCACACCTCCCCTCTTGAAAGGCTGTGCAGCCCACCACTTCCAGGGTTCAGTAATCCAGGGACAACTTCCCCAGGAGAGCTCACTGGGCACCTCAGGCTGTTGCAATGTCACACCAGCCTCTGCTACCGCAGGCTCGCCCCGCAATCCGTACCCATCCCTCCCCCTGGCCTGAGTGAGCCAGAGCCCCTTAATCAGCTGCTCCTTTAACCCTGTCCTGTCTGAGCAAGGAACAGACGCCCTCAGGCGACCTACATGCAGAGGCAGGGCCAAATCCAAAGCTGAACCCAGGAGTTGTGTGAACAAAGAAGAGAAAGGGAAATCTCTCCCAGGATCTCAGGAGCAGCAGATTAAATCTCCACAATCAACTTGATGTACCCTGCATCTGTGGAATACCTGAATAGACAACAAATCATCCCAAAATCGAGGCAGTAGACTTTGGGAGCAACGATATATATATATATTTCCTTTTTCTCTTTTTAAGAGTGTGTATGTATATGTTTCTTTGTGTGATTTTGTCTGTATAGCTTCACTTTAACCATTTGTCCTAAGGTTCTGTCTGTCTGGTTTTCTGTTTAGTTTTTTTTAGTATAGCTTTTAGCACTTGTTACCATTGGTGGATTTGTTTTTTTCTTTTTTTTTAAATTACTTTTAAATTTTTAATAATTATTTGTTATTTTAATAACTTTATTTCATTTTATTTTTTCTTTATTCCTTTCTTTTTTTCTCACTTTTCTTCTGAGCCATGTGGCTGACAGGGTCTTGGTGATCCGGCCAGGTGTCAGGCCTGTGGCTCTGAGGGTGGAGATCCAAGTTCAGGACATTGGTCCACTAGAGACCTCCAAGCTCCATGTAATATCAAATGGCAAAAGCTCTGCCAGAGATCTCCATCTCAACGCTAAGACCCAGCTCCACTCAGTGACCAGCAAGTTACAGTGCTGGACACCCTATTCCAAACAACTAGTAAGACAGGAGCACAACAACACCCATTAGCAGAGAGGCTGCCCAAAATCATAATAAGGTCAAAGACACCCCAAAACACACCACCAGAAGCAGTCCTGCCAACAAAAAAGACAAGATCCAGCCTCATCCACCAGAACACAGGCACTAGTCCCCTCCACCAGGAAGACTACACAACCCACTGAATCAACCTTAGCTACTAGGGGAAGACACCAAAAACAATGGGAAATACAACCCTGCAGCATGCAAAAAGCAGACCCAAAAAACAGTAAGTTAAGCAAAATGAGAAGACAGAGAAACACATAGCAGATGAAGGAGGAAGATAAAAACCCACCAGACCAAACAAATGAAGAAATAAGCAGGCTATCTGAAAAATAGTTCAGTGTAATGATAGTAAAGATGATCCAATATCTTGGAAATAGAATGGAGAAAATACAAGAAATATTTAACAAGAACCTAGAAGAACTAAAGAGCAAACAAACAATGATGAACAATACAATAAATGAAACTAAAAATTCTCTAGAAGGAATCAATAGCAGAATAACTGAGGCAGAAGAATGGATAAGTGACCTGAAAGATAAAAGAGTGGAAATACTTACTGCAGAACAGAATAAACAAAAAAGAACGAAAAGAATTGACAGTCTTAGAGACCTCTGGACAACATTAAACACACCAACATTCGAATCATAGGGGTCTCAGAAGAAGAAGAGAAAAACAAAGGGACTGAGAGAAGTGAAGGGTCCATAGTTCCAGAAGATGTGGTGCTGAAGGCTCTTTACTGCATCTTGCCATAAATGGCCAAGTTCCAAAGCCCTGCAATGGAAACCTGCCCTGCCACTGCTTCCACATACAAGCCCTCCTCCCCAAAGCATAAAAAAAGCAGACCTCATCCCAGAGAGGGAAGATAGATTTCAGCCCCACCTCCCTTCTCCTTGCTGGTCACCCTCTCAAAAACCGGTGCCATAGTACTGGCTTCTGTGATCTTCCGACAGTTAGCCCTGTATTCGGTCACTCTGTTACCTGATTGGTTAAATTTTGAAGCAAGTCCTTTGTTAGAATTGGACTTTGATTCAACGTATCTGGTGTTGAGTTCTCAATTCAGATGAACTTTGCTGGTGAGCTACTGAGAACTGAGACCCCCCAAACAATCCAGAAGCCATTCTGTGAAGTTGACAAGTGAAAGTCTGCAGACTGGAAAACCTCTCCCTTTACACACTGAGAATTCTCACCAGAGTGAATGGAAGGTGTGTGTGTGTAAAGAGCACATGAGCAGCGGGGGTTCATCCCCAGAGAAAGAAGGTATTGAGTTGCCTTGGTAAAGAATTTATACACCATATGTTCACAGTTTCTTGACAGCCATGTGGATGAAAGAGTCTTGGTGCTCCAGCCAGGAGTCAGTGCTGTGCCTCTGAGTTGGGAGAGAAAACTTCAGGACACTGGTCCACAAGTGACCTCACAGCTCCATGCAATATCAAATGGCAAAAATCTCCCAGAGATCTCCAACTCAACGTCAAGACCCAGCTTCACTTAACGACAAGCAAGCTACAGTGCTGGACACCCTATGCCAAACAACTAGCAAGACAGGAACACAGCCCCATCCATTAGCAGAGAGGCTACCTAAAGTCATAATAAGGTCACAGACACCCCAAAACACACCACCAGAATTGGACCTGCCCACCAGAAAGCCAAGATCCAGCCTCATCCACCAGAACACAGGCACTAGTCCCCTCCACCAGGAAGCCTACACAACCCACTGAACCAACCTTAGCCACTGGGGACAGACACCAAAAACAATGGGAACTACGAACCTGCAGCCTGCAGAAAGGAGACCCCAAACACAGTAAGTTAAGCAAAATGAGAAGACAGAAACACACACAGCAGATGAAGGAGCAAGGTAAAAACCCACCAGACCAAATAAATGAAAAGGAAATAGGCAGTCTACCTGAAAAAGAATTCAGAATAATGATGGTAAAGATGATCCAAAATCTTGGAAATGGAATAGGGAAAATACAAGAAACGTGTAACAAGGACCTAGAAGAACAAAAGATTAAACAAACAATGATAAACAAAGCAATAAATGAAATTAAAAATTCTCGAGAAGGGATCAATAGCAGAATAACTGAGGCATAAGAACAGATAAGTGACCTGGAAGATAAAATAGTGGAAATAACTACAGCAGAGCAGAATAAAGAAAAGAGAATGAAAAGAACTGAGGACAGTCTCAGAGACCTCTGGGACAACATTAGATACACCAGCATTTGAATTATAGGGGTCCAGAAGAAGAAGAGAAAAAGAAAGGGACTGAGAAAATATTTGAAGAGACTATAGTTGAAAACTTCCCTAATATGGGAAAGGAAATAGTTAATCAAGTCCAGGAAGAACAGAGAGTCCCATATAGGATAAATCCAAGGAGAAACACGCCAAGACACATATTAATCAAACTACCAAAAATTAAATACAAAGAAAATATATTAAAAGCAGCAAGGGGAAAACAACAAATAACACATAAGGGAATCCCCATAAGGTTAACCGCTGATCTTTCAGCAGAAACTCTGCAAGCCAGAAGGGACTGGCAGGACATATTTAAAGTGATGAAGGAGAAAAACCTACAACCAAGATTATTCTACCCAGCAAGGATCTCATTCAGATTCGATGGAGAAATTAAAGCCTTTACAAACAAGCAAAAGCTGAGAGAGTTAAGCACCACCAAACCAGCTTTACAAAAAATGCTAAAGGAACATCTCTTGGAGGAAAAACAAGATAAGGAAAAGGCTTACAGTAACAAACCCAAAACAATTAAGAAAATGGCAATAGAAACATACATATCAATAATTACCTTAAATGTAAATGGATTAAGTCCTCCTACCAAAAGACACAGACTCGCTGAATGGATATAAAAACAAGACCTGTATGTATGCTGTCTACAAGAGACCCATTTCAGACCTAGGGAAACATACAGACTGAAAGTAAGGGGATGGAAAAAAATATTCCATGCAAATGGAAATCAAAAGAAAGCTGGAGTAGCAATTCTCATATCAGACAAAATAAACTTTAAAATAAAGACTATTACAAGAGACAAAGAAGGACACTACATAATGATCAAGGGATCAATCCAAGAAGAAGATATAATAACTGTAAATATTTATGAACCCAACATAGGAGCACCTAAAAACATAAGGAAAATACTAACAAACAGTATTACTAATTAATATTACCATTAATTACTATTTACTAATTACTATTACTAAGCAGTATTACTAATAATAGCAGACAGTATTTTGCTAGTAATCCATAAAAGGGGAAATTGACTGTAACACAATAATAGTAGGGGACTTTAACACCCCACTTTCACCAATGGACAGACCATCCAAAATGAAAATAAATAAGGAAACACAAGCTTTAAATGATACATTAAACCAGATGGACTTAATTGATATTTATAGGACATTCCATTCAAAAACAACAGAATACACTTTCTTCTCAAGTGCTCAGGTAACATTCTCCAAGATAGATCATATCATGTGTCACAAATCAAGCCTAGGTAAATTTAAGATAATTGAAATCATATCAAGTATCTTTTCCAACCACAACGTTATGAGACTGGATATCAATTACAGGAAAAATTCTCTAAAAAATACAAACACATGGAGGCTAAACAATACTACATAATACCAAAGAGATCACTGAAGAAATCAAAGAAGATATCAAAATATTCCTAGAAACAAATGGCAATGAAAACATGATGACCAAAAACATATGAGATGCAGCAAAAGCAGTTCTAAGAAGGAAGTCTATAGCAATACAATCCTACCTCATGAAACAAGAAACATCTCAAATAAACAACCTAACCTTACACCTAAAGCAATTAGAGAAAGTAGAACAAAAAACCTCAGTTAGCAGAAGGAAACAAATCATAAATATTAGATCAGAAATAAATGAAAAAGATGTGAAGGAAACAATAGCAAAGATCAATAAAACTAAAAGCCAGTTTTTTGAGAAGATAAACAAAATTGATAAGCTATCAGCCAGACTCATCAAGAAAAAAAGGGAGAAGACTCAAATCAATAGAATTAGAAATAAAAAAGGAGAAGTAACAACTGACACTGAAGAAACACAAAGGATCATGAGAGATTACTACAAGCAACTATATGCCAAAAAATTGGGCAAACTGGAAGAGATGTACAAATTCTTAGAAAAGAACAACTTTCCATGGCTGAACCAGGAAGAAAGAGAAAATATAAACAGACCAATCACAAGCAGTGAAATTGAGACTGTGATTAAAAATCTTCCAACAAACAAAACCCAGGACCAGGTGGCTTCACAGGCAAATTCTGTCAAACACTTAGAGAAGAGCTAACACCTATCCTTCTCAAACTCTTCCATGATATAGCAGAGGGAGGAGCACTCCCAGACTGATTTTATGAGGCCATCATCACCCTGATACCAAAACCAGACAATGCTGTCACAAAGAAAGAAAACTACAGGCCAATATCACTGATGAACATAGATGTAAAAATCCACAACAAAATACTAGCAAACAGAATCCAACAACACATTAAAAGGATCATACACCATGATCAAGTGGGGTTTATTCCAGGAATGCAAGTTTTCCCAAATATATGCAAATCAATCCATATGATACACCATATTAACAAATTGAATGATAAAAACCATATGATCATCTCAATAGATGCAGAAAAAGCTTTTGACAAAATTCAACATCGATTTATGATAAAAATCCTCCAGAAAGTGGGCATAGAGGGAGCTTACCTCAACAGAATAAAACCCATATATGACAAACGCACAGCCAATATGGTTCTCAATGGTGAAAAACTGAAATCATTTTCTCTAAGATCGGGAACAAGACAAGGTTGCCAACTCTCACCACTATTATTCTACATAGTTTTGGAAGTTTTAGCCTCAGCAATCAGAGAAGAAAAAGAATTAAAAGGAATCCAAATCAGAAAAGAAGAAGTAAAACTGTCACTGTTTGCAGATGACATGATACTATATACAGAGAATCCTAAAGACTCTACTAGAAAACTACTAGAAGTAATCAATGAATTTGGTAAAGTAGCAGGATACAAAATTAATGCACAGAAAACTCTTGCATTCCTATACACCAATGATGAAAAATCTGAAATGAAAATTAAGGAAACTCTCCCATTTACCATTGCAACCAAAATAATTAAATACCTAGGAATAAACCTATCTAAAGAGACAAAAGACCTGTATGAACAAAACTATAAGACACAGATGAAAGAAATTAAAGATGATACAAACAGATGGAGAGGTATACCATGTTTTTGATTGGAAGCATCAACATTGTGAAAATGACTGTACTTCCCAAAGTGATCTACAGATTCAATGCAATCCCTATCAAACTACCAATGGCATTTTTCACAGAACTAGAACAAAAAATTTCTCAATTTGTATGGAAACACAAAAGACCCCGAATAGGCAAAGCAGTCTTGAGAAAAAAAAAATGGAGCTGAAGGAATCAACGTCTCTGACGTCAGACTATACTACAAAGCTACAGTGATCAAGACAGTGCGGTACTGGCACAAACGCAGAAATGTAGATCAATGAAACAGGCTAGAAAGCCCAGATATCAACCCATGCACATATGGTCACCTTACTTTTGGTAAAGAAGGCAAGAATATACAATGGAGAAAAGACAACCTCTTCAATAAGTGGTGCTGGGAAAACTGGACAGCTACATGTAAAAGAATAAAATTGGAACATTCCCTAATGCCATACACAAAAATAAACTCAAAATGGATTAAAGACCTAAATGTAAAGCACAACACTATAAAACTCTTAGAGGAAAACATAGGCAGAAAACTCTATGTCATAAATCACAGCAAGATCCTTTATGACCCACCTCCTAGAGAAATGGATATAAAAAAACAATAAACAAATGGGACCTAATGAAACTTAGAAAACTTTTGCACAGCAAGGAAACCATAAACAAGGGGGAAAGACAATTCTCCAAATAGGAGAAAACATTTGCAAATGAAACAATTGACAAAGGATTAATCTCCAAAATGTTGAAGCAGCTCATGCAGCTCAATATCAAAAAAAACAAACAAACAAATCTAAAAATGGGCAGAAGACCTAAATAGACATTTCTCCAAAGAAAATATACAGATTGCCAACCCACATATGAAAGGATGCTCAACATCACTAATCATTAGAGAAATGCAAATCAAAACTACAACGAGGTATCATCTCACACCAGTCAGATGGTCATCATCAAAACATCTACAAATAATAAATGCTGAAGAGAGTATGGAGAAAAGAGAACCCTCTTGCACTGTTGGTGAGAATGTAAATTGATTAGGCCACTATGGAAAACAGTATGGAGGTTCCTTAACAAACTAAAAATAGAAGTACCATATGACCCAGCAATCCCACTACTGGACATATAACCTGAGAAAACCATAATTCAGAAAGTCACGTACCACAATGTTCATTGCAGCTCTATTTACAGTAGCCAGGATATGGAAGCAACCTAAGTGTCCACAGATAGATGAATGGATAAAGAAGATGTGGCACATATATACAGTGGGATAGTACTCAGCCATAAAAAGGAATGAAACTGAGTTATTTGTAGTGAGGTGGTTGTACCTAGAGTTTGTCATACAGAGTGAAGTAAGTCAGAAAGAGAAAAGCAAATATTGTATGCTAACACATATATATGGAATCTAAAAAAAAAAATAATGGTTCTGAAGAACGTAGGGGCAGGACAGGAATAAAGATTCAGAAGTAGAGAATGGACTTGAGGACATGGGGATGGGGAAGAGTAAGCTGGAACGAAGTGAGCGTGGCATGGACATATATACACTACCAAATATAAAAGAGATAACTAATGGGAAGCAGCCGCATAGCACAGGGAGATCAGCTCGGTGCTCTGTGACCACCTAGAGGGGTGGGAAAGGGAGGGTGGAACGGAGACACAAGAAGGAGGAGATATGGGAATATATGTATATGTATAACTGATTCACTTTGTTATAAAGCAGAAACTAACATACCATTGTAAAGCAATTATACAACAATAAAGATGTTAAAAAGAAAAAACAATTAAGTAGAGAAAACACGTAAATTGTTATTTTATTTCTAGGTATAGTAATTTTGAGAGTTTTTACTTTATAAGGATATCATCCATTGAAGGATTTATTAAGAATAAAATTTTAATTCAAAACAAATATAGTATCCCAGATGTTTTGAACAAATTCTGAAATCTAATAATGATTAATAAAATGTCAAAAGCAAATCTATTCTGCCCACTCTTTACTTACTCTTTTGAACATGGTTGTATTAACTGTATTCTAAGAGAATTTATTATCTAATTTCTCATGTCAAATACATAGTAGGTCCTGAAAATGGAGGTGGTAAAATGCTTTTTTTAATTATTAAAAAGTTTCTTATATTAAAAGGGTATTACTGACCTGCATTTTATTGTGTTAGGCTGAATAATAATGATTCTAAATCATATTTTTCCCCCAAGAAGTCCATCATTCATTTTTTCAAGTATGATTTAAGAAAAAAAACAAAAGACAATAAACTTCCTTGAAAACAAATTAAAAGGGTTATGTCTGTTAACAGTAAACCATTTGGCAACTTGATTGGGGAAGTCAAATTTTCAGGATGACAATGGGCCAATAATCAGTTCTGGGACTGGGGCAGGGGAGGGGCTAGGCCTCAGGGACTGCATGGGTCATATTTACCATGTAAGGTTCTGGCAAAGCTTTCAGATGTGATCTTTATTAATTCCAATATTTTATTTTATACCTGAATTCATAATTGTGTCTTAAAATCAAATGAGATGTCATTGTATCACCATCTGTTGTTTCAAAAATAAGAGACATGTTGTCGATGGCCACTTAAAAAAGATGAGACCTTGGAGTGTTCAAAAACTGTTTCTGCAGCATTTTCAGATTTTTTTCCATTTTAATAGAAAGAAAAATTAGGAATGTAGGTAGAAAAGTTCCCAGCAGTCTTGTATTTACTGCTCCGAATAAATACGTGAGAAAGTGTGTTTTATTTCTTAATGTTCTCCTCACTCCCACATCGCCACCATCGTGATGCCCATGTAGACTGCATTTTTAGAAGCAGGAAAGGATTCAGTCTTCCTCAGTCAGGACTGGCCTGGACAGAGACATCACGGCAGAGAGAAGGTGACCATTTTTTTCCCAGAGGTGACCCTTTAGGTGTTAGCCATGACAGATCTGGCAGGGGTGGGGGGGTGACAGATTCACATCAGATATGCAATGTGTGATTGGCAGGATGTTTAGTAAAATTTATACAGTCTCCTTTTCCAGATCTGCCAATCTATCATCTCCCTAAAACATGAAAAGATAAGAGACAGGGATTTTTTCAGCCTTGGTGTGATTTTCTTTAAAGTAAAGCAAACACTTTTATAGTAAGCATTTTATTGTACTCTGAATAATATTCCAAGTATTCTGAGTTGTATATCAAATTGGACATACATGTGTGCATATAAATATCTTTGTAGTTATGACTCATAAAATGTTTTGCCTGAATATATATACTATATATATTTGTATTACACATATGCATACAATCATGCATACAATCTATTCAATACCACACATACATAATCTTTTCAATAACATGAGAGCAAGAATCCCAAATAAAAACATATTCCTGGGATGTGATGGGTCATATTTTATTCCTTTGTGATTTTAACTCACATTTGAACCCAGATTTCTAAAATCAAAAGGCACAGTGCATAAAACCCAGCATGTTAAGGACAGGGTGGAGGTGGGAGATTTCTGATCTTTCTGACCTGGAGGAGGGTCGCATCTGTCAGACACCTCAATTTTAATGGAGCTGAAATCCATCACAAGCATGTAGCTTTCAAATCCCAAAGCTTGCATGTTCCTAAATCACACCATTTAAATCCATGGAAAAGATCTCATTGGATGGACTTCTGCTTTCAAGGAGGATATTTCTACTGATCCTAAGAAGTCTAAGGGGAAACAATTTTCTCATTATTTGCCACTCTCCCTATCTTGTTTCGCCCACCTGTAACCCCAGGTGAGGCCGTTCAAAGTCAGTGGCTGCATGAAGCACCGAGGAAGAACATTTGAAGAAATAAAAATAAGGGAAAACATTCCTGCAGATTTTCACTGAATTTTAATGTATATCTGTGAAAAGTAATAAGCGGGCTCTAGTTCATTAGGCAAGAACAAATTTCTCCCCATAATTTTATCTGTGTTTAATTAAATATTTAATTAGTATACCTCTAAAACTAATTTTTCAATGTGTTCAGTACATTTAGCAGGACGGACTGGTGCTGGGCTCTGTCTGCAGAAACACTTCTGTGGATGCGGACAGCCCCCATGCCCTTCTTGTCCTCCTGGGTGAGCTGATAGAAGCGAGTGGGTCATTTGGCATTAGCAAAGGAGTAAGTTAGCATTTGCACTGAGCTGGATCTTGCCAGGCTGTGCATATTGGAAGCCACAGACAGAGGCTCCTTTCACAGTGATGAATGGGTTTTTTCAAGCGTTCTGCTCCCTAGTTATGAGAAGGGTGACCCGGTCAGGAGACGACTTTATGAAGCTATAAAAAATGTATGTCACTTCGGACTCTCTAATGTCACTGGGAAGGGGAAAAAAAAAAAAAAAAAAAACCTGTGCAAAAATGGAAGGGTAATAAGGCTGTTTTCAATGCTCGAAATAGCTTTCTGTCTACAGTCATATGTAGCCCTCAACCTGGGGCACAGAGAGTGCCCATGAAGCACTGTTGTTGGGCAGATTAGAAAAAAAAAATTTGGCTTTGTTTAGCTTTGCTTGTCTTTGCAGAAATGCTTATGGTAAGGACAATCAGACATTTCCAAAGGCAGGTCCGGTAGCTCTGTGTCAGAACTGGAAAAGGTGAAATGTCTTTTTAAAAGCCAGCCATGTACTCAAGGTGGTGATGACTCTTAAGTATGCAGAAGAGCCAGAAAGGGAATCACTACAAAGTAAACACATTTTGAAAGGGGTCTTTTAATCTAATATTTTATAAAGTCTTTCCTGTGTATCATAAGGAATTTTTTTTAAGAAAGAAAGGTTTGCCAGGTACGCTTACCCCTATGCCTTCTCTTGAATACTCTGGAGTTTACAGATAGTGACATGTAGACTTTAACAAAAGCAGTCCTCTGTAGACCCATAATTTAGCATTCATTGAATTCTCTTATTCTTCTCATCAATATGCAGATTTCACAGTATCAGGTGCTTTCCTTTTTGATATGTCACATATTTCATAACTCGTGTTCAAATGATAGTTTACACAAGGTAGGGAACCCAGAGGACCAAGGTCAAAGGTTTTGCCTTTATTAGGGCTTCAATTAGTCACAGGTGAACTTTGGAATGTCTCAACTGGATTCAAACACTAGCTTTGTTGGGGTTGAATTGCACAACACTGGAGTGTCCCCTTTCAAGCCTAGATGTGCCATTTCTTTTTCTGGGACCTGCCAACTTGCTCCATCAATGCACCTGGAAGGGGGAAAAATGTGAAAAGCAATGAGCTTAATACTTTAGTTATAGCAAATGTCAGGCTCATGGATGGTTCTGAAGAAGGAGGGAGAGAACTGAGTTTTTCACCCATACAACATGAGTTTGGCATTTCTCACCCTTTTTTTCATGAAGAGGACTCTGCACATCAGGCTAGCTTCCTAGCCACATTCTGAGAAAAGTTGGCCATAGGTGATTCTCTGTGTCCTGATCACTGTGTTTTCTACCATCGTTGCCACAACTAACCAAAAGCCCATGGAATGTCTAGACCTAAGAATTCTCCCCAGGGTGTAGACTATCTTGTAGAACCATTGAAGCAGTCAACCAAGTCTGTACTCTTGAAAGAGTTTGAATGTTAGACACATAGAAAGTTAGCAGTCAGCTGAAGCAGGCAGAGGGGAAATGAGAGACAGGAAGACACTGAATTAGACAGAGGACAGAGTCTACAGAGTCTTTTGCTCTGCACCAAAGAAGCAACGATATGAGGGCTTGCTCTGGATTCCCCAAGGCCTGGCTAATTAACAGTTTATCCCGACTTCTCTGAGCATCATAAAGCCCTAACATCTGTAAACTCCCGATCTGTTTTCTCTTTGTAGCCTGATCAACACAACATAATACAACAGTATACACTCATATTTCAAAGAGGTCTCATCTTACCACAGAATATTTTTAAACTTTACCTAAAAAGCAGCTAAGAAATAAGAGGGATTTAAGTCCTTATTTTTATTTAAAAAAATTTTTTTAACACCTGTATTGGAGTATAATTGCTTTACAATGGTGGGTTAGTTTCTTCTGTATAACAAAGTAAATCAGCTATACGTATACATATATCCCCATATACCCTCCTTCTGGTGTCTCCCTTCCACCCTCCCTATTCCACCCCTCTAGGTAGTCACAAAGCACCGAGCTGATCTCCCTGTGCTATGCAGCTGCTTCCCACTAGCTATCTATTTTACATTTGGTAGTGTATATTTTGCAGCTCTATTTACAATAGCCAGGACATGGAAACAACCTAAGTGTCCATCGACAGATGAATGGATAAAGAAGATGTGGCACATATATACAATGGACTATTACTCAGCCATAAAAAGAAATGAAATTGAGTTATTTGTGATGAGGTGGATGGACCTAAAGTCTGTCATACAGAGTGAAGTAAGTCAGAAAAAGAAAAACAAATACCATATGCTAATATATATATATGGAATCTAAAAAAAAAAAAAAAGGTTCTGAAGAACCTAGAGGCAGGACAGGAATAAGGACGCAGACGTAGAGAATGGACTTGAGGACACAGGGAGGGGGAACAATAAGCTGGGATGAAGTGCCTATCTTTAAAGCATTTTAAAGAGGAGAGACAATATATGCTAATTGGAAGCTTCAGATTGGCTATTTACTCTTACAGCTTGGAAACCAAAAATAATGTACTGGAGTTGGCTTCTCTACCTAAGCTTTTGTTTTTGTTTATTAGTTTTCCTTTAATAAAAATGGCATCGCTCTGTGTATTTGGATGAGTAAGTTTGGTTTAAGCTAGCCCTGCAAGTTAAGATGGGAGGTCTCTGATGTAAAAGGAAATAGAAACCAAGTCATGAACATTGTAAAGATCAGCAAGTGTAAGAGGGAGAATCAGTGATGTTTTAGGCCCTGATCTCTTGCTAGTACATTATATTCCCATCTTTTAATCTCACATGAAAGGTAAGTAGGCAGGGATGAAGTTCTCCTCTAGGAACAGGCAAAAGGTGTGTATGATCTATACATAATTTTTAAACTATAATAAAACTGACAAAAAGTAGATCTGCTTTTTATTAACATCACCATTATCTCCCCAGGTCAGCCCTTGGAACTCCAATGCTATCGTTTTTTTGTTTTTTTTTGCGGTACGCGGGCCTCTCACTGTTGTGGCCTGTCTCGTTGCTGAGCACAGGCTCCGGACGCGCAGGCTCAGCGGCCATGGTTTACGGGCCCAGCCTCTCCGCGGCATGTGGGACTTTTGCGGACCGGGGCACGAACGCGTGTCCCCTGCATCGGCAGGCGGACTCTCAACCACTGCGCCACCAGAGAAGCCCCAATGCTATCTTGTATACTGAAGAATGTGTGCTTTACAAAGTAAACCTAAGAAATTCTCGAGTAGAAAACGGATGCTATTTTCCAGACTCAAAGGATCAGAAGGCCTAATTTTGCCCCAGTGAGTGCTTGGCACTCAAGAGAACTCCTAAGACAGATATTTGGATCTAAGTTTTCATTAGTCTTGATTGGGCTCTGAGTATTGGAGCCCAATAGCATAAAACAGATACGTTTTCAAGAAATATTCCACATCACTTAAGAATTTATTAACAATTTACATAATTGTTTAAGTAATCTGCATAATTGACAGAAAGTTTAATTTGACCCTAGTTCAACTGTAACACTTACGGTTTTAAATTGAAATTGGTATAATTCATTTATGAGAGTAATTAAGCCATGGTGTCTAACAAATACAGTGTATGCTGCCTGAGGCCTCCAAGGCCAGAACATGCTATTAGAATGTTTTATTTAAATATGTCAAATCTGTTCATCTCTACCATCACCCATGTTAAAGTGGAACAAATGGCCTCTTTGACCTTGAGCACCATGCTTCTGAGACACAGTATTTCAAGCACACAATTCAACTATCTTTCTAGAGGAATCCATGAGCTAAAAAGTGTTTAAAGAAAGACTAAACTTTACCTAGTTTTTACTTTCCAAAAGTGTTCAGACATATCTGTTTCTATGATAACCACACATTATTAAACATCAGTTTTTCAGCATAGCAGAAAAATGCCCCAGAATAATGGATTGTTAGCTTCTGACAAGTTGACTAAAATTCATGAGAATGAGAGAAATGGGGAATCTGTCAACTTTCCTTGGAATGCATGATTTTTATACCTAAGTGTATAATTAATCCAAGTAATTGAAGGATAGTTATCCTGAACAGTATATAATAAGATAATAGTGCTGAACAGAGTCACTGCATATGTCTGGGGAAGGGCAGAGATTAATTTGGACAAGAGCTTATGGCATGCAACATCTCTTCACTTGGAAACTATCAGATCTCATGGGTTTACTTTGTCACTGTCACCTGTTCAGCCTTGGGGACCAGAGGAATACGGACGAGGGTCACCTGCAGGTGACATGGTTATGTAGACAAAAATCTCTCTTGGGCACACTCAAGATCCATCCCTTTGTAAAACTCCCATGAGTATTCCAAAGAAAATTCTGGATGCATCATATGTTGTGTAATGCATACACAACATATGATGTGGATGCATCATATGTTGTGTAATGCATCATAATGTTGTGTAATGCATCATCACACAACACCACGTCTTAACACTGTAGGGATTTGTATTTTCCCCCTTGTTCTGCTCTTAGGATTTATTTTGTTTCTTTTTTCTCATTGATTCTTCATTCTCTTGATTAATTTTCCTATTATCCTCAATTCTCTTTTCTCGCATTATTTGAGAATCCAGAGTCTCAACCCTGCCCTTCAGACTTGCAATATTGAGTTGTTAGTAATAATTATGCTTCAACAGGTGCTTCTTCAGTGCCAAACACCATGTCAGGTATTTGATATAAGTCATCTAATTTAATCACTATTGTAGTCCTACAAGTTATCTTCATTGTGCAGATGAGGAAATGGAGACTTTAGAGGAGTTAAATGACTCCTCTAGGTCCCAAAACTACCTGGGTTGCACCCATGACCACATGACCAATACACACACACACACACACACACACACACTTGGAGAGTTCCACTCTACTGTATAATGTCTGGGATTATGACTTCATTTCCTTTTTTATTGTATAATAATAAAAACAACAACATCAAATACAACAGAGAGAGAAAACCACAAACTTAGAGCTTTAATAAGTTATTATAAGTTCAACAGCCTTGTAATCATCACCCTGGTCAAGACAAACACTGTTAAGCCACACCAGAACACCATGTGTATGTCCATTCCCAATCACAGCCCTCTTCCACACGTCACAACTATTGAAGTCTCATAGAGTCTCTCACAGTCTGGATTTTGTAGACTGCATACTCACAGTGCAGTTTTTCATGTTCTCATATCCTCGACATTTCCTGAAAACTGGCGGATGAGCACAGAGCCTTGAAGAGACTCAGGTTTGATCGCTTTGGCAAGAGTAAAAGTGGAACTCTTGCTCTTTTGACAAAGGCACATACCATCTGCTTGTCTTTTTGTGACGTTACCAATCACTGATGCCCAGTGACTTGATCCATTGATTCTTTGGAGGGTATTACAATATGGGAGATATTCTAATTCTTTCATTTCTTTTTCATGAATTTTCTAGAAAACTTTTATAGAGAGATGTTTTTCCTCTTTGGTCCTGTAATGGAACCATTCATATAGAAAGGCGGGATAAATGCTTGTTTCTTTCTTATTAATTATTGGTTTTAGTGATGATAAATATGCGTCTACTAGTCCATGGAGGTGACAGATTATTTTGTTTTTAATATGTATATGAAGAAGTTGATTTAAAAATATGTGATGGGTTTCAATCCATTGTAATTATTGATATTATCCTTACTGAAGCTCAAATTGTCACATCTTTGGTACTAGAAGCCATTTAAAATTGGTCCCTGAGTCCCTTTGACATAATCCTAGTAATATTTAGTAACCTTTGATAGCTTCCTTGTTATTTAGTATAGCAAAATTTTTAAGGTTCATCTTCTATATTTTCTGCCCTAAATCAGCTATCAGCTACCTCTCCTTGAGTGAGTGTTATGGGTTGAGTTGTCTACAAGCAACTCACATTATATATAATAATATTGCAAGGTTTAAAGGAAAAGGAAGAAAAAAATATATCATGCAAAAACATTAATTAAGGTAAAGCCATAATGGTTATCTTAATATGAGATAATACAGATTTCAGAACAAAGAAAATTTTCAGATACAGAGTGGGACATTATATAATGATAAAGGGATCAATAAAAAATAATACATGACTATTCTAAATGTGTACGCACCAAATGGCAAAGCTGCAAAATATCTGAAGGAAAAAGCAATAGAACTAAAAAGACAAATATACAAATTCACAGTTATAGTTAAAAAATTCAATGCCCCTCTTTCAACAACTAATAAAACACCTACAAAGGAGATCGGTAATGGTATGGAAGAACTCAACAACACTGTGAACCAACAGAATCCAACTCACATTTATAAAACATTTCACGCAAGAGCATAATACACATTATTTTAAAGTGCCTGCACAGCATACATCAAGATGAGCCTAATCCTTGGTCATAAAAAAAGCCTCAAAAAATCTTAAAAGTGTTTAAATAGTGTGATGTCATTAAAACACAATGATATCAGGGAAGAAATCAACAAGTGAAAGATAACAGGGAAATCTCCAAGTATTTGAGAACTAAACAGTACACTTCTAAATAATGCATAAAAAAAAGGAGTCTCAGGGAAAATAAAAATTACATTGTATTGGATGAAAATGAAAATACAATGTATCAAAATTATTGGGATACAGCTGAAACAGTTCTGAGAGGGAAACATACCTTTACAAGCATACATCAGAAAAGAGGAAGAGTCTCATGGTAATGCTCTAAATTCTCACCTCAAGAACTTGAAAAAATAAAGGTAAGATAAGCTGAAAGGAAACAGAAGGAAGAAAATAATAAACAGAGAAGCAGACATCAATGAAATTGAAAATAGATAAAAAACAGAGAAAAATCAATAAAACAAAGAGCAGATTCTTTTAAAAATATCAATAAAATAGAAAAACCTCCAGGATGACTGACAATGATGGCAGAGAAGATGCAAGTTATCAATGTCAGGAATGAAGGAGGAGGTATCACTATAGACCCTACAGATTCAAAGAATGAAAAGAGAATATTATGAACAATTTTATACACATGACTTTGACAACTTAGATGAAATGACCAATTCCCCCCAAAAACACAAACTACCACAACTCACTAAGTATATAATAGATAATTTCAATAACCTATAATTACTAAGGAAATAAATTCATAATTAGTGAACTCTGCAAAAGGAAATATCCAGATATGGATAGTTTTACTGGAAAATGCCACCAAATATTTTTTAAAATAACATCAATTCTACACAATACCTTCCAGAAGATAGAAGAGGACAGAACATATCCCAAATATTTTTATGAAGTTACTATTACTCTGATGCCAGAACTGGAAAAAGAAAGTACAAAAAAGAAAGAAAGAAAAGAAAAAGAAAATCATAGACAAATGTTCTTCATGGATATAGACAAAAAAATCTGAAATTTGTTAAGATATGAATAAATATCAGCAAATTGAATTCTGCAATACATAAACAATTATCCACCATCACTAAGTGATCTAGGGTTGCAGAATGATTCAATATTCTACTATCAATCAATACAATCCACCATTTTAACATTCTGAAAAATAAAAAAAAAATACATGATTATGTCAGTTGATGCAGAAAAGGGCATTTGACAAAATTCAGTACCCACTTATAATTTTTAAAAAGTCTCAGGTAATTAGGAATAGAGGTGAAATTCTTCAATTTGATAAAAATACCCTACAAAAAATCTACAGCTAGCATTATACTCTGTGATAAAAGACCAAATGTTTTCTCCCTAAGATCAGGAATAGGCAAGCATATCCACTCTCTTCAGACCTATACACCATAGTGCTGGAAGTTCTAGTTCTATAAGGCAGGAAAGGGATGTAAAAAGCAAAGCGATTGGAAAGGAAAAATAGTACTATCCATGTTTGCAGAAGTCACAATCGTCTATGTAGAAAATATTAAGGTATCTAAAATTAAAAAAGTCCTCTTATGACTATTAAGTTTGATCGGCAGGGTTGCAGGACAGAAAATAAACAAACAAAAATACATTATATTTGTACATACTAGCAATGAATGCTTAGACACCAAAATTAAAAGTATAATATCATTTATAACATATCAAAAAATAAAACAGGTAGAAATTTAACAAAAATATACAGGACTTCTATGATGAAAACTACCAATGCTGATGAAAGAAATTCATGAAGACCTAAACAAGTGGAGAGACATACCATGTTTATGGATTAGACAACTCAACACTGTGAAGATGTCAATCCTCCCCACATTGAATAGAAATTCAGATCAAAATCTCAGCAAGATTTTTAGGAAAGAAGGAGGAGAAAATATGTGGAATCTAAGACTAGGCAAAGAAACCTTAGACTTGACACCAAAAGCATGTTCTATTAAAAAAAAAGAAGAAGAAAAATTGGACTTCATCAAAATTAAAACATGTTGTTAAAAAAGCTGAAAAGACAAGCTTCAGACTGGAAGAAATTATTTGCAAACTGACCAATGTCTGATATCTAAAATATATAAAGTGGTCTCAAAACTCAAATAAATGATAATAATAATAATCCATTTTAATAATGGGGGAAAAAGCCATGAAGAGGCATTTCAGCCAAGAGGTTTTACAGATGGCAAATAAGCACATGAAAAAATGTTTAATTTGAACTTTCCTAATTGTTAGCCTTTAGGGAAGTTCAAATTAAAATCACAATGGGTTATGACAACAAACATATCAGAATAGCTAATATTAAAAAGAAAACAGCAAATACTGGCAATGACTCAGATAAATTGGATTACTCATATATTACTAGTGATAATGTAAAATGATACAGCTATTCTGGAAAACCATTCAGCAGTTTCTTTACTAAACTATAAATATATATACAATTAACATACAACCCATCAGTCACACTCCCAGGCATTCATACCAGAGATATGAAGATTTATGTTTCCAGAAAAGCCTGTATGCAAATGTTTGTGGTATCTTTATTTGGAATAGTCCAAAACTGGGAAAAACCCAGATTTTTCTTCAACAAGTAAATGGATAAACTGTGGTATATCCATACAGTAAAATATTACAATCAATCAGTCAATCAATCAATCGATCAGAACAAATTATTGACAGTCAAGAACCTGGAGGAATCTTCAGATATTTATGCTGAGTAAAAATTCCAATCCCAGGGCTTCCCTAGTGGTGCAGTGGTTGAGAATCCACCTGCCAATGCAGGGAACACGGGTTCGAGCCCTGGTCCAGGAAGATCCCACATGCTGCGGAGCAACTAAGCCTGTGTACCACAATTACTGAGCCTGTGCTCTAGAGCTCACGAGCCACATCTACTGAAGACCGCATGCCTAGAGCCTGCACACCGCAACAAGAGAAGCCACCGCAATGAGAAGCCCATGCACCACAATGAAGAGTAGCCCACTCTCCCTTGTTGTTCTGAAGTAGTGCTTGATTCATCTAACACTTAGATTTCAGATTTTAGTAGATAAACTTCTGTTTATATAAACCCTCATTATGCCTGGTCTAGAGCAAATTTCAAAAAATGGGAACATTATCAGTAATACTATTATTATTTAATTATCATTCATTTCTTAAAGGAAGCAAAAAATACACAACATGCTTGTAGATCCCATGATCTGGCTTGGGGATTCTTCTATATATGCACAATCAACAATAAGCTTCACACATGCTGCTCTGAGTCCCCCATCTGTCTCTGGCAGAGTCATTTCTCATTTCTCTGGCAGATTTTTCAAGCTTTATGTGCTCTTTTTGATCCTCTTATCTTTGGTGAACTCCTTTTGGTTCTCTGTGATATTGTGCTCTCTTGCTTCATTTGTTCTGCTTAGAATTCCATCCCATACTCCCAACCAACCCTCCCGCTTTCCCCCTACACACAAACACACACACACACCATTCTACCAAGCACTCTTTGAGTGACTAAACTTTACTCGTATCTCAAGGCTCAGGTTATCTATCTCCACAATATGGACCTCTCAGCTATATCAAGTGTTCCTGACAGTATTTTAATTATTGGTTAATTGTCTCCTCAGCTAAATTATAAGCTTTGGAGAGTAGATTCTATGTTTGTCTTCTTCACCACTGTACCCAAGTGCCTACGTCAACACCTGTCACCAAAAAGGCAACCAATAAGAAAGCATCATGTCGTTTTATCACTCTGTGCAGCAGATAATAAGGATCCTCTGCTAGAGTGATGCCAGGGGTGGAGAAGTGATCTACAGGCAGCTGAAGTTTTCAAAGGAAAAGAGCAAAGAAATAATTTTTTCACGTATGTTCTATGTTTGAAATGTATCCTTTATTGTGATTTTTATAGAAATTTGTTGCTTTATTAATAATAATCAGTTTCTTAAAGATGGCCCATTTCATGCAAGGACTGAACTGATCAGATATTTTTTACTAATAATAACTTCACAGGGTACAAGCCGTCTCTGCTCACATTTTTCAGCTTATTTGGGGTTTTATTTTATTTTTTTTACTTTGGGTAGATTTTCATCTTTATCATTAATGCTATGTTGACTTATATCTTCAAATTACCAAAGTAGATAAATGGCTGCATTGAGATGTACACGTAGTGAAGGATTACAACTTAGAATATCATTATCAATGGAAACGGTGTTCAGGTATCCAATGTAAATACAAATTGTGAACCTTTAAGGGCTGGGACAAGTGAATTTGGCCTGGTAGCCAAAAAGGAAAAGTGAGATTAGAAGTGTGACAATGAACATCTGAAAACTGAATTTTATTGCACAAATTAACCATTATTAGTCCTTAGTGTGTTGAGTGGTATGACATTTAGGCAGAGTTAATAGGAAACATTGAAGGTTGTGTGCTCTTGTAAAACCAACCTACTCACCTTTCTGATAACCCAATTTAGATGTGTGTTTGCTTTTGTTATTCTCCAGACAAGCACAAAATAATGCTTTCTAGTAAACTGGAGAATAAACTGGAAAGATTGAGTTGTACAACTTTTACCATAAGCAGCTACTGGTCACACAAGAGACTTGTGAAGCTAATCACAAGTTAAAAAATATCCTTAGAGAAAAAATATAATACTAACAATTGGCTGAATTGTTTCATCAAATGATATTATGGTTGTGTGTTAGGTAACATTGATTGTGTGTGGGAGCTGCAGTGCTATCCCATGGGTGTGTTTATAGTTCTGGCATGAGCATACAACTTACAGGGGCCAATAAGAAAATAACTTTATTCTCTCACACCCTTTCCCAACCTCTCATCGCCCCTCTAAACATGCTTAGTGGGGCTTGCTTCTTCCTACCCCCTATATTGAAAGCTATTTGGAGTCTTATGGTTTTCAGACTTAAAATAAAATCCTCTAATATTCAAATAATCTTTGTTCAGGAATTCATGTACCTAGTCTGGGCAATGAGCAAAAGCACATCTCAAATGTCACCTTTTTCTTTCCCTCAGTGTAAAGCAGCTTTGGTGGTCTGAGACAGGTCTGGTGATAGATCCCTTCTTTGCTCCCCTGTCTTGAATTTTTCCTCTTTTCCCCCATAACTGCAGGCCAAAGTTGTGTTTTTATAGAGACAGGTGCCAGTATGATTTGGCTTCAGTTTTCCCTGGCTGTAGTGGATATTTTGATCTAACACCCTCTGGTCTTTGAGGGCAGACAAAGCTGATTTCTTGTGTTGGGGCCTAGTGTGGATTCTACTATTACCCCCTCACCCACCACTACCACCAGACACATTGGACTCTACTTTTCATGATGGGCACAACGTATTTTCACTCAAATAGTCATGTAGTTGACTGTTGCTGCACTGAGTTTCATCCTATGTTGTTTTACTACTTCCTCCAGGCAGTTCTTCTGGGAAGAATTAAAATGTCTCCAGGCTGGCTCTTTTCCCCACCTGGCCCCTCTCTAGTCTATGAGACACACTCACTCAACCTCACCCCTTCATGAAGGTAAGTGCAGCCAGCTCCTAACGTGTCTTTTTCCATTTTCTCTCCTTTGGCCAGTAATCACAGATTTTCCTCCTTAGATTTTCTACTTAATTAATATTCTACACAGCCTCATATTTTTAGATCTAGTTCATTGTGCCCTAACTCTTCTCCTAAACTCTGAGAATCACATCTTGAAACTCCCAAGTGATCTCTTTGAAGACTACCTCACTAGGCTTGAGATTCACCCATCCTTTAGGAAGAGGGGTGAGAAAAAAAGCTATGAAATGTTGAGTTTCTCCAATTTTTTTTTCAATTTCCAATACTTTTAGCTGAGTTCCTGGCCTAAAGTTTTAAATCTGGTTTTTAATATATCTGTTGCAAACCCTGAAAAGATAGCCTAGTATCTTTTATTTATTTATTTATTTATTTGAATGTAGGTATTGTGGATGCTATTGTGGTGGTCTTAGGGAGAGATCCAGCAAAAATGGAGACAAAAGGAACCCCATTTTAATACCCTACAGTACATGTATGAAAGAGGAGTGTTTGATAAAATTGTGTTTATCATTGAAAACCTGTGCTCCAGAAGACATATTTAATTAATTATTGATCATTTTGCAAGAAGTGAAGTAAGATTAGAAAAGTCACATTGGAGCCAGAACAAATACCACCTGCTAAGTATACATCAATATAGGTCCTTTTTATGAGAATGAAGTAAATGATATGGGAATAACAGAAAACAGTTAGCCAACAACAATTTTATCCCAATTTTGTGTTAAAGATGCTACAGAGAATTGTTACTGTGATAATATTGAGGCTACTGAAGGCCTCTTCAATATCCTGAAAGAAGTACTTTTTAGTGAGGTCAAGAAACTGATTTTTCAAAGAAAAAATATTCTATCTGTGCAAATGAAACCTTTTAATTTGGTTTTATTAATTGAGAAATTATGTAAAAATACTTTTTCATGAAATTACTTTTTTCATGAAAAATACTTTTTCTGATAAAGCCAGAAAAGACCCTTTGTATGATTTCAAGTGATGTGTTCAAATAACACATCTTAGTTATTTATTATGTTTAATAGCCTGAATCTAATTATAAAGTATTAATATCACAATTATTAATTTAAAAAATAAAATATTAGGATTTCTTGAGGGAACTTGATATTCTTCACTTTTGAGAAAAATAAACTGAAAGCATATTATTGGGGACATTTAAAGAAAATAGTTTCAAATTCTTCATCATGTATGAAGAAATATTTCCAGAGCTGAGTGCAACCAAGAGATTAAGAATTCAACAGAGCCATCAATTATTTCATTTTCTGAATATCAGTTGAAGTGGGACATGGCATCTGATAGTGTCTAAAAGAAACCTTCAATGAGAAATAGCTTCATAATTAGGGGGATATTTTAAATCTAAATATTCAGAAATATTTGATGGATGTTATCAAACATAGGCTGCCATTACTGAGAATCTATACTTGGTACATAATATTTTCTAATTTAGTAAAAAGAAAGAGAAATAAAAACAAAATGATAAGCAAACATGATAGTTGAACCAGCCATAGTTTTTAAAACAAAACGTTTCCACAGTTATGAGATAATTCTTTCTCCTTCCCTTTCTTAGTTATATGTAAGAGTAATGTTTTAAATATTTTATTGTTCTTACTAAATAGATTTTCATACATTTTTATTTTATATATTTGCCTAAAGTTTGTGATCAGTGCTAAATAGCCATTATATGACATGAATATCTAGTCTACTGAGAATACATTTCCCCATCTTTGTGCATCTGACACTTAGAACTCTATGTAACATGGAATTGTTACAAAACATTTGTCAGGTCAAGAAGCAGAATGAACAAATGGTGAGTGCTACGGATTGAACTATGTCCCTTTCAAATTCATATGCTTGAAGCTCTGACCCCCAATGTGACTGTGTTTGGAGACAGGACTTTCAGCGGGTTATTAGACTAAATGAGACCATAAAGATAGGGCCTTAATCTGATATAATTGGTGGCTTTATGAGATGAGAAAAATTTCTCTCTCCCTTTCTCTCAGTCTCTGTCTCTCTCTCTCTCTCCACCATGTGGGGACACAGAGAAAAGGTAACTGTCTACAAACCAGAAAGAGAGCTCTCACCAGCACTGGATGGGCTGGCACCTTGATCTTGGACTTTCCATCTCCCAGAAACATGAGAAAATAAATTTCTGTTTTTTAAGCCACACAGTTTATGATGTTTGTTATGGCAGCCCAAGCTTACCAATACAGTTGGAATGTAAAATAGTACAGCTGCTAAGAGAAACACTATGGCAGTTCCTCTATTTTTAAAAATTTTAAAATAGAATTACTATATAATTCAGCAATTCAACTTCTGAGTATATACCCAAATTAATTGAAAACAGAATCTCAAAGAAATATTTGCATATCTGTGTTCATAGCAGCATTATTTACAATACTCAAGAGATGAAAGCAACCCAAGGTTCCATCAATAGGTGAATAGGTAAAGAAAATATGGTGTATACATAAATGTGCTATTATTCAGCCTTAAAAACTAAGGCATTTCTGACACATGTTATAGCATAGATGAGACTGAGTACATCACGCTAAGTGAAATCAGCCAGTCACAAAAGACAAAAACTGTGTAATTCTGCTTACAAGAGGTATCTAGAGTAGTCAGTTCATAGGAATAGACAGTAGAATGATGCCAGGGACTGAGAACAGGGAGGGAACAGGGAATTGTTGTTTAATGGATTTAGAGTTTTAGTTTTGCAGGATGAAAAAGTTCTGGAGATTGCACAACAATGTGAACATACTTAACACGAACTGTACACTTAAAAATAGTTTCAATGAAAATTTTATGTTATGTGTATTTTACTAAAATTAAAAAAAAATCTTAAGAAAGGTTTTGGTCAGATTTACTGTGAGACTCTGCCAAGAGCTGAGTCCTTCACCAAACACTTTTCCAACAGTCAGAAACATCACTTGTTAACCACAGTCAGCCATTTATTCCAAAGGTCCTCTAAGTTTATACACTTATCTACATTGAGATTGCAAATGGTCTAGAATAATAGTCTGATGCTCTATATTTTGCATGTCTAAGAAAATTGTGTCTATTTCTTCCTTTGATGGAATTGGGGGTTTGAGGAAGAAAATAATGGAAAGCCTTTGCTCCAGGAAATTAAATGCTGCCTTGTGCAATATTTGCGAGTCTCAGATATTTAGGTTTATATCATAGCCATGTGTTTTCAATATGTGTACATCAGCAGACACTTTACTCTTTATATCCTATTGCACTGAAGATTTCAAAGCGCTTTATGAATAACAATTTCCTGAGATGTAAGCTTTTGGAAACCACAATCTGTTTTTCTTTTTCTGAGATGAGAGAATGAGCTTCATCTTGGAAGGTGTAGTGGGAGAATGTGGAAAAGAAACCTTACCTGTGTGGAGAGGCAGATATGGAGAGTGAGATGTGAGGGAACAGGAGAAGAATGTCTCCTTTTGGTCTCTGGAGGTAAAGTTTATGAAAACAATATAATAACTAGGCTACTTACAATGGTGGCATTTAAAAATGATAAATCCATATTATCTTCCTTGTGTAAATTAATAAGTCAAAGAGTGGACAAGCAAGGAAATACTGAACACTAAGGTACTGGAGTTTGTGAAGGAAACTAGGGTATGAAATGAGAAACACTTAGTTCCTGCCACTGAAGAGCTTCTCATGTGTTAGTTTATTCTTGCTGTGTGATAAATTACCACAAATGGAGCAGTTTCAAACAACACAGATGTATTACCCCGCAGTTATGTAGGTCAGAGGTTCAGGCAGCGATCAAATGGGTTTTCTGCTCAGGGTCTCATTAAGTTGTGATTGAGGTGCTGGAGCTGCAGTCCTCATCTGGGGCTCAGAGCCTCTTCCAATCTCACTGCTGCTGGAAGAATTCACCTCCTTGGGGCTGTAGGACTGAGGTCCTTCTTCTTTCTGACAGTTGACTGGGGATGGCTCTCAGCTCCTAGGACAGTGTCAAATCCTTGCCATGATGATTACTACATTTTCAAAGCCAGAAATGGAGTAGAATCTCCAACACTCCTGTCAAGTATCTCTCACTCCCAGAAAGGACCTGTTCCTTTTAAGGGTTCAGTCAGGCCCAGCATCTGATCTCCTTATTGATTAAAGCAAAGCAAACTCATTGTAACCTGAATTATATTCTCCATATTCCTCTTACATATGTAAGGTGATGTAATCACAGGAGTGACAACCCATAACATTCAAAGGTTTTACCCACACTAAAGGGGGGACAGTAATACAAATTGTATACATGATGGAGCAGGAATCCTGGGGGGTCATCTTAGAATTCTACCTCTCATATCAGAGAGAAATGTATATAAATAGATAATGCATTATTTTAAAATGGTAAATGTTGGGAGCTATCTACTCAGGAGCCATGAGACCAGAGGAGGGGCCCTTGGCCAAGTCTGAGGATATAAGAAATCCTGGTGAATATAAGGTCACTTGAGTGTTAGAAGTTATGCAAAACTAAGGTAGGCAAAATAGGTTGAGATGGGCATAGACGAGCTCAGAAGAGATTGGAGAGAGAGCGGGTTACAATAGGCCAAGGTGAGAGTTCTGAGGATACACTGCTTTAGAGGGGCAAGAAAGGAGGCAAATAAAAAGAGTGATCAGAGAGGCATGAAGAGAATAAGGAGTAACATAGATGCCAAAGAGGTCAAAAATGATAAGAAGGAGTGAGTGATTTTACTAGTTTCTTAAGGCTGTGTACTTAAAGTACCACAAAGTGAGTGCCTTAAAAACAACAGAAACAAAATCCCTCATAGGACTGGAGTCTAAACATCTGAAATCAAGGTGTTGACACAACCATGCTCCTTATGCAGATTCCAGGGGAGGAATTTTCCTTTCCTCTTCTTAGCTTGTGGTGGTTGCCTATAAATCTTGGCTTTCCTTGGCTTGTCAATGCATCACTCCATTCTCAGCTTCTATCTTTACATGGTCTTCTTCCCTGTGTGTCTGTGTCCAAATTTCCCTCTTCTAATAAGGACACCAGTCATTGGATTAGGGTCCACTCTAATCCAATATGACCTTATCTTCACTTAATTACATCTGCAAAGACCCTATTTCTAAATAAGGTCACACTAATGGGCTCTGGGATGAGAATTGTAACTTATTTTATGGGAAGGGAGGCACAAGTCAACAAATAAAGATAACAGTGATCAAGAGGAATAGAGATTGAAGGAAAGATAAAAATTGAAAGGTGATTTCTGGCTTTACCTGGGAATTTAGGGTGAGCTCTGTCTGAGGGGAATGATTGGAAGCCAGATTGCAGTGGTTGATGGAGGAATGTGTGGTGCAGAAATACAGACTTGGAAACAAGGAGAATAAATGAGAACTTAGAGGAATCCATGTCTGAGATCAAGGGAGGTGTAGGCAATTTTTAAATAAAAATGGAAGCAGATAAAGATGGGTATAGAAATGACCACTTCTTGGGGAATGTCTGGTAGTTACAATAACTCACTATTCATGGACTCAGTATTCTTCATGAATTAAGATCTGAGGTTGAGAAAGAGACCACTGGTGAGGGGTTGGGCTCTTGAAGAGGGTAGTATTTTTAAAGATTTGTTCAAGGGCAATGTGAAAGAGAACTAACAAGAGATGCTGAGGCCCAGCTGAAGTTGGAGACTGTTATGTGTGATGCAGACATCTGCAGCCAGGGAGGCTTGGTGTAAAGACTGTAAGATCAAACCAAGTGCTGGCCTTCTGCTAGAGCCAAGGCTGGCTATCTAATTTGCAGGACTTAGTGCAAAAATGAAGATATGGAGCCCCTTGTTCATAAAGCAGGAAACAGTTTTTTCCTTTCTTCTCTCTCTTCTCCTGTCATGGTAATTTTTATTGGCTACTTAATGTCATCATGCTCCCTCTGGCTCCTCCAGGACACCTGTGGGTGAGTATGGAAACAAGCCCGCAGAACCCCACCCCATACTTGGGGTACAGGGAGCATGTGCTGAACCACGACCTTCTTCATCTCCTATCAGGCGTAAAAGGTGATGGTGCTTGTTGGGTAGGAATTGGGGAACAGACTGATATGAGTTTATCCCAGGGAGGAGAGGAGGGTCCATGCAGGAACAGTCTCCAAGCTCCTGACACATGCTTCATTGCCCCATTGGACAAGTTTCAAGACACAAATGCAAAGGTAAAATTATTAATAATTTCAATATGGTGAATGGAGGAAAATAAACCTCAAGTTGGGGTCCACCTTCTGAGTGTGTGGCCTTGTGGGACTGAACTGGTCCCCCTACCCAGGAAGCCAGCCCCAGCAGATGTATCAGGTGGAGGGTGTGAGGCACTAGATAATGTGGGTTTGATGGTGCCCAGCGTGAAGTTATCCAGAGTTCTAGGTTGAGAGAAGAAGGAAGAGATGCCAGAAATATTCTGATAGGAGTGCAGGAATGAGGCACTAGGAGCTTCAGTGATGTTGGAAAGCATATGGATTGTAGAGGATGAAGTGAGGAAGAGCTGAAACAGTAGGAAATTGTGATCTCAGAGTGAAATGTGAGAATCTGACATTTTGGTAGCCATTGTACAGGAGGCTGAAATAGAATAAAACACAAAGAATTCTGTTCCTCGAAATGCAGGAGGCTTGAGGATGGGTATCAATGGAGGCTTGTCATTTTTTTCCCCTCCTTGTTCTCCTCCAAGCCCCCATCCTTTTTCCATTTACCAAGATCTCTGTAGAAAGTGAGGGGGAAAATTGAGTCATGATGTTTTAACTTAATAGCATTACTAATTTCTCACCATCTCCTATGGCTCCCAAAATGTATATACACAAACCATCAGTTTGTGTAAGTTGACACGTGATAACTTCCCATGGAGTTAAAATATCATGGAACTGCTTTATTTTACTCTAAAATTAAATCACAAATGAGGTATTGGAGACACATAAACACAACCATGTGTTATTTGTGTGACCTTTTTTTTTTTGTATCTCTAAAGGCAACAGGGAAATTTAAACACACATAGTCAGTGTAACTTGTGTATTTAAGAAAATGGAAAAATGCTTTATAATATTTAAAGTGTATAATGGAATATCATGCTTAATATAAACACCTTTTGTGTGGAAAGGGAGACCAGAACATAGGGCAGTATTATTTTCTCCTGTTGTGCTTTGCATTAAATTTGCTTTAGGCATAATTGATTAAGATCACATATAACAAATGTCTCTAACTAGAGAAGAGGCCACTGAGAAAAAGTTCTTTCTAACGATTCTATCAGGACGTTTTCTTATTGTCAAGGTTCAAAAAGTTAGTAAAATGCTGGGAAGAAGTAGCTGAGGAAAAGTATTAAGTGCAAATTTGTATGGAAACACAAAAGACCCCGAATAGCCAAAGCAATCTTGAGAACGAAAAACAGAGCTGGAGGAATCAGGCTCCCTGACTTCAGACTATACTACAAAGCTACAGTAATAAAGACAGTATGGTACTGGCACAAAAACAGAAAGATAGATCAATGGAACAAGATAGAAAGCCCAGAGATAAACCCACGCACATATGGTCACCTTATCTTTGATAAAGGAGGCAGGAATGTACAGTGGAGAAAGGACAGCCTCTTCAATAAGTGGTGCTGGGAAAACTGGACAGGTACATGTAAAAGTATGAGATCAGATCACTCCCTAACACCATACACAAAAATAAGCTCAAAATGGATTAAAAACCTAAATGTAAGGCCAGAAACTATCAAACTCTTAGAGGAAAACAGGCAGAACACTCTATGGCATAAATCACAGCAAGATCCTTTTTGACCCACCTCTTAGAGAAATGGAAATAAAAACAAAAATAAACAAATGGGACCTAATGAAACTTCAAAGCTTTTGCACAGCAAAGGAAACCATAAACAAGACCAAAAGACAACCCTCAGAATGGGAGAAAATATTTGCAAATGAAGCAACTGACAAAGGATTAATCTCCAAAATTTACAAGCAGCTCATGCAGCTCAATAACAAAAAAACAAAACAACCCAATCCAAAAATGGGCAGAAGACCTAAATAGACATTTCTCCAAAGAAGATATACAGACTGCCAACAAACACATGAAAGAATGCTCAACATCATTAATCATTAGAGAAATGCAAATCAAAACTACAATGAGATATCATCTCACACCAGTCAGAATGGCCATCATCAAAAAATCTAGAAACAATAAATGCTGGAGAGGGTATGGAGAAAAGGGAACACTCTTGCACTGCTGGTGGGAATGTGAAGTGGTACAGCCACTATGGAGAACAGTATGGAGGTTCCTTAAAAAAACTACAAATAGAACTACCATATGACCCAGCAATCCCACTACTGGGCATATACCCTGAGAAAACCATAATTCAAAAAGTCATGTACCAAAATGTTCATTGCAGCTCTATTTACAATAGCCCAGAGATGGAAACAACCTAAGTGTCCATCATCGGATGAATGGATAAAGAAGATGTGGCACGTACATACAATGGAATATTAGCCATAAAAATAAACGAAATTGAACTATTTGAAATGAGGTTGATAGACCTAGAGTCTGTCATACAGAATGAAGTAAGTCAGAAAGAGAAAGACAAATACTGTATGCTAACACATATATATGGAAATTAAGAAAAACAAATGTCATGAAGAACCTAGGGGTAAGAGAGGAATAAAGACACAGACCTACTAGAGAATGGACTTGAGGATATGGGGAGTGGGAAGGGTAAGCTGTGACAAAGCGAAAGAGAGGCATGGACATATATACACTACCAAACGTAAGGTAGATAGCTAGTGGGAAGCAACCGCATAGCACAGGAAGGTCAGCTCAGTGCTTTGTGACCGCCTGGAGGGGTGGGATGGGGAGGGTGGGAGGGAGGGAGACACAAGAGGGAAGAGTTATGGGAATATATGTATATGTATAACTGATTCACTTTGTTATAAAGCAGAAACTAACACACCATTGTAAAGCAATTATACTCCAATAAAGATGTAAAAAAAAAAAAGTATTAAGTGCAAAGCAGACTACAACATAACCATAAGAAAGAAATGAATATTAAGGAACTATAATTTCCTTATACTTTTACATTTTAAAGATCAATGCCCTTATCAAACCTCAGATAGAGTTTATATTTTATAATACATCTTCATCTGTAGGTGAAAACATTTTACTTAAAGAGAAGCCGGCAGACACTCTGGAACTCTCAGTACATGGAAGCTTGAAGTTGAAACGAATTTGTTAAAAAGAATTATTAGGGTTCGATGACAGCAATTTTTTCTCAGAGGAAGCAGGTTAAGATGCATCATTTGAAGAACAAGTATCCAGTAGGGAAGAGCTCAGAAAGGGGTGGTGAGAATGTCTCTTTTTTATTGCCATAAATATGTGAGTTGCATCTGGCTGGATACTCTCCCATCAGTTTCTTGTGAAGCACAGTTAGACATTTCAAGTGGACATTTGGATGATAAGAAGAAGGAAGAGGAAGATAACAAGGTGACTTTTATTTTTATTTATTTTATTTTATATTATTTGTGGTACGCGGGCCTCTCACTGTTGTGGCCTCTCCCATTGCGGAGCACAGGCTCGGGACGCGCAGGCTCTGTGATCATGGCTCATGGGCCCAGCCGCTCCGCGGCATGTGGGATCTTCCCGGACCGAGGCACGAACCCGTGTCCCCTGCATCAGCAGGCGGACTCTCAACCATTGCGCCACCAGGGAAGCCCAACAAGATGAATTTTGCTGGACCATTTTAGTGCTATCTGGATTCCTAAGTGCAACCTTGTGGTTAAACTTTTCTGTTGATGTAAGACACCAACCTGTAGGTGCTCACTAGCAATATCCAGTCTATCAGAAGATCAGTTTCACAGCATTTCCTAATACCCAGGCCGAATTCCTGGTAAATTTTAAGTATCAGATTTTCCCTAGTATTTCAGAATAGATGCAGTAATGCACAACTCAGGTTAAAAAGAAAAAGAAAAGAAATATTGCATAGAAGATTCTCAATGCTATTTTTTTCTGGATCTCTTTTCTGCTAAATGATAGGGTTTTGTAGAAGAAAATAAAATCCCATCCAAATTTTAAACAAAGTGCAATTCATTATATTTTGGCAATGTAAAAGTTTGTTTCAGAGAAAACGTGCGTTTATCTATCTGTATAACCAAAACATATTTCAGAGACAGGTTTAAAAAGTAAGTGTCCTAAAGAGTTAATATCGTCTTGAAAGAAGCACAAGGTTTTTTCAAAGCGTATCAGTTCTTGAAGCAATATGCTTGCTGTTCACCTAACAGGAAAGGGAAAGATGCATCAGATCATCAGACATTAGAGCTTTAAGTGCAAGTGAATTCTTTTCAGCTTATTCAGGTGGCTCCAACTGGGCAATGAATTTGTATCTCAGTACCATTTGATGGCCTGGAGTTCTTAATTACCAAACAAATGGAAAGTTGCTGCCTGGTGCTGACAGCTCCTTTGTGTACCATCTTCACAGAACATGAATGATTAATGGAATTTTCCCAACACAGTCAAAATTGTTTACTGATGGAATTAAAGCTGAAATTGGCAAGGTCCTAGTGGGAAGACTTTTGCTATAATGTCACAGACCTGCCAAGCTCTCCAGATGAAAAATAGGAACAGTTAGTGATGGCTTTGAGCAGTTTTGGATATTCTTAGGGTTTGATCCCAAATGAAAGTCATCTTTACTTGGATGTTGTATTGGAGGAAGGTACTGACATTCAGTCTCTCCTCTCTTTGTGGCTTATAAACATCAGTGACAGGGTCTGTGTCCTGATGAAAGCACTGTACCCAGGTAAGTAGTAAGGTGACATCTTTCCAAAGCCTGAGCCAGAGAAAATGATCAAAGTCCAGATCTATTTATTTTGGCTTTATTACTCCAGAAGCCCCAGCACATTTCTTCTTAAGCTCAAGGCAGGTGGTCTGGGCATCAGAGGAAGAGGTTATCCTAGAAGGGGAAGATTGTTAATGTCTAGCTTTATGAATAGCTGTGATTCTGGAGACAGAATCCAAGTTCCAGGTAAGATTCGTGCTTGGTAAATATTACTGATTCTGGTGTTGGTGTGATTAACAGGATATCAGAGTGTTTCATTAGTTTCAACTGTCAATAAACCTTGCCAAATGTACTGGGTACAATTGCATGTTGTTTTCCTGTTGCCTCTTGAAATCAGCTCCAAATAAATAAAACAAAGGACACATTTTGATCCTTTTAAGAGCTCTGGGTGGTGGTTCTACAGTCAATGATTTGCAGATCTCTCTACCTCTGAGTGAGCCGGTGTATTTTCATAGTTTCACCTACTCCACGGAAAGTGCCAGGCACCATGCAAGCGGGCAGATGCCAGGGTGATTAGCTAGAAAGCCACGTAGATTAACCTCCTCTATTAGCATGTGGTTCCAGTTTGGAAGGGATGTGTGAGTTTTCTCAGTATGCTTCCAACACCATCAGAGACACATAATCATCCCCCCTGGGAGAGCAGAAGGAACAACAGATCGCCAAGTGTCTCTAATCCCCAGGGGAGTTGTTATTGTATAATAACCACATCTTTTCTTTGCATTATCCTACTATTGGTTCATAACAACAAATGACTTGGGCAAATCAGGGTGTAAAGCACAAACTATCTCAGAGAGAAAAGACTGTACATTTTCTCCCTAACTCAAAGTTCAACTGGTTTTACCACAGTGTTTAAAATGTGGCTCCTGACTAGAATGAGGAAAATATACACAATTAATCTGGCAGAAATCAGGGAATATGGGAATGTAGTTCCTTTCCCTTGGATTTGTAGATTTTGGTGAATAATAATTTTTACAGATGAAGGTAAAAATCAGAGAATATCAGTTACCAAATGCAAGTTCATGTGTCCAATGCACGGTGAGGCCAGATAAACTGAAACGTTGGAGTTTGGAGCAGAGAAAGGCCATGCAAGGAGACGGGTGGCTTGTGCCCTAAAAGCCCTGAACTCCTTGAAGAGTTTCAGCAAAGCACTTTTAAAGGCAAGGTGAGGGAGTGGCGTGGTTAGTTGTTGTAAACTTCTCTGTGGTTGTTTCTGCAGCTGTCCACGTAGGTCAGGTCACGATGTTCCTGTAAACCTCCAACAAGACAAATATTATTCTCTGTTCTGCAACTTTTTGAACGGACTCTTAAAGGTCAGATCCCTGAGTATAGGCTGTCCTGTATATTTCAGGCTATAGGCAACATTCTTTTACAAAAGACTCAGAGCCAGCATGACTAAGGACAGGAAAAGGAACAGATCTAATATGGAGTCAGATTTGTTCTTCCTTATTACATATCCAAAAGAGCACAAGCAAATGATGATCCAGTGACTCTTAAAGTGTGGTGCTCAGATAACACACTTCCACTCCCTTTGAGCTACACACTATATCAAGTTTGCTGATGTCTGAAGACCTTGATAAAGCACATAAGAGCCTGGTGCCCAAGAACTGAACACAACTCTACCACTTAGTAGTACTTGGGAAAGTTCATTTAATTCTTTGAGCTTCAATTTCCTCATCAGTTAAATGCAATCATAATAATACACAATTACAGTAGTAATTAAACGATGTCATCCACGTAACTGCCATGCACAGTGCCTGAAACATAGTAAGCATTTGATAAATTGGCAGTTGTATTGCCATTCTGATGGCCATTCTGATCATTATTATTATTATGGAATGAAAATTCTAGTTCTTCAATAACTCTTCCATACAGAATGGCCTGAGGGCCATTTCTACACAAAATGTAGAAATAACCAAGTTGACTTAATGCTAATTTAAAGGTGTGCTGGAGTGTGTATGTGAGAGTGCGTGTGTGCCAAATCTGACACCAAGAGTCCAGCACTCGCCATGGTTCGGTTAACTTGATGATAGAGAGTTGAGGCCTCCAGGATAAAAAGCCAATGGGTTACTGTGTCCAGTGATTCCCGAAAATTTATGAGTCATAAAGAGAGGGGAATGAGGAGAATGGGAAGTTCTTTGAACTTGGACTCCCTTAAATAATTGCTTACAATGACGTCCTCTGTTTCACCTTCCTCTTCCTGCCACAAAAGGTTTTTTTTTCAGATATTCTCTACTTTGCGTGTCCTGTCTTATTTGTTTGCTTGTTTGTTTATTAGAAAAACTGAGAAACTCATGAGAATATTTACAATGAAGAATCAATTCTACACATTGCGCAGAAACACTTTCCATCTAGCTGGATGAAGGTAGCCTGTTAAGAAAGGTTATTTTCTTCTCTAGGTCTAGAGGGAGCAAGTTGATAGAAGAATTCATGTTGGTAAATACAATTAGGTAAAGAGAAGACATTGAGAAATTTTCCTCTGTATCAAATTTTGACAAAACTCTTGGAAAAAAATATTACAAGCTCTCTTAACTTGAACAGGTTGTATAACCTTCTCATGACTCAACCTTCCTCATGTCTAAAATAGGGATAATAATGGTATCTAACTCATCAATTTATGAGGATTATGTGAGTCCATTTTTATAAAACACTTAGAGCAGTGCCTGGCACAAAGTAAAAAGCTATATAAGCATTTATTAAATAAATAATATATTTATGAATAAAGTAGGAGAATAGAAATGTTTTATATGTTATTGCTTTTCTTCTTACAAGAAATACATGCATATATATATATATATACATATATATTAGAGAATGCTTGAGAAATATGTGTTAAAGAAGTAGTGAGTTGCATTTTAATCAGAAATCTAAACCATAATTTAGTTGACTTTGGTTTTTATCCAAATCTAAATGTTTTAACGTTCTAAATTTGGTAAACATTTAAAATTCTCTTTAGAACCCTAAGAATGTAGTATCTTCTCTATGAACTCAGTTGATTCATCTTTGAAGCTTTTAGAGTTCTAAA
Organism: Globicephala melas; assembly: GCF_963455315.2. NCBI lineage: Eukaryota > Metazoa > Chordata > Mammalia > Artiodactyla > Delphinidae > Globicephala > Globicephala melas. The sequence goes on from NC_083315.2 coordinate 45,327,478, forward strand.
GGTGTATGATGGTAACAACTTTGCTATTATACAGAAAGTAACTCTTGCTTTATTTTTTAATATTACGCTCTCTGCATTGATTGACCATGCTCCTGTTCTATTACTGAGAGTGAGATTCATCTCCTTTATGACTCTTAATGTCTTCAGAACTTGGGCTTGTGACGTTTCCCAAACCCAAAATGACATGGGCATTCTTATTTATTCCTTATAAAGAAATGAATCATTAAAAATCAGTCAATCAACCAATCAATCAATTGATCAATCAGTCAAGGAATTAAGGCTAGTCTCAGCTTTCCTTGGCTTCTATTTCTTTTCTTTTCTTTTTTTTTTAACATCTTTAATGGAGTATAATTGCTTTACAATGGTGCATTAGTTTCTGCTGTATAGCAAAGTGAATCAGCTATACATATAGATATATCCCTGGCTTCTATTTCTTAGACAATTTCACCATGGATCTAAAGAGCTGTTTCTCAGCCTCATTGATCCTGTCATATTCTAAGGATCCATCTACATGAGCATCAGAAAAAAATCAAGTACAACCTCAGAGGCCCCTGATTTGAAACACCAGCCACTAGGGACCCACTTTGATTGTTAAAGGTCAGGGAAAGGTCCAGAAGAGAAAAAAAGAAGGAACAGAAGCAAAAAACACACTCAATATTACCATCTTTGAGATTGTTGTGTGGTTCATCAGAATATCTTCTTAATCTAAAACCTTTTATAACAAGCATATGGTCCTACCCCAAGAACATTGTCATGCTATTTTAAACATTTAAAAAGTGCATCAACAGACACTTCCAGCAAAATAAACCAACAGTACATTCAAACAGCAACCCCTGTGAACCTACCTACCTCATTGTTTTTGTTTTGTGTTTGTTAGATGAAAAATTGAGGGAAAATGGAGACCACTGATTATAGGAAGAACACAAATAAAGACAGTCCCATCAGAACCCAGAGTTTTCCACCAAGGCAGGAAAGTCTTCCAAAGGAGAATCACCTGCTGGGTGAATAATCCAGAACTGAGCCAGCAGTTTTATCTCATAGTAATGCTTAACCCGATATTCATTTTCAGCTCACAGTGGTAAGAGTAAAGAGCAATTTCACAAGAGCTGTCAAATTCTTGATTCTACTCTCCCAGCAACTGCTTCAGTCTCATTTTGGAGATGTTAAACACCCTATCAGAGGGCCACACGCTGTTACTGCACTGTTAACACTTGCTCTTGGGACATTGGTGAGAGAGGCTGAGTGGTCGGAAACTTCCCCTTAGGTAGTTAGGAGAGAGACCTACTAATGCACCCTCAGACAACATAAGGTGCACATGCCACAGTAGTGCAGAAGTATGTTTCTTTACAAATCATTTCAGGATAGCACTTCAGACACATGCTCTTGGGAATGTATCCCTTGCTTGACTTTAGTTTTGAAATGTAGCTGCTAAGCCTTCCTTTGGGTTGTTGATGTGCTTTCTAACAACTCAATATTCTTAAGTTCTTCACACGTGATAAGCAGATATTCCATCAGGAGATTTCACTGCACTCAACAGAAAGCTGTCAAATGTTTACACTGAACTAAGAATGGGAGGAAGATTTTGATAATATGTTGGATTATTGGATTCATTATTCAAAGGCTTTAAACAGAAAGCAATGGTACTATTTTTCTTGAGTTCTGAGTTACTGTGAATTTTAGCTACCTGTGCCTGCCCATATTTTACCAATGCAAACTTGTATTATGGTGAAAAATAACTAGATTGGTGCTTAGGAGACCAGAGCTCTAGTTGTCACTCTGGCAATAACTATTTGACATCGGGTCAGTATTTTCACCTCTGTTCAACACTTTTAACCTGTGAAATGGAAGTGTTAGGCTAGATAATTTCAAAGGTCCCTTCTAACTCTGACAATCAATAATTATCACTCTAATACATGTGCCAATGAAATAAAATAATTGAAATACATTCCTGAATGTCTAATAATAATTAGGCATTATAGGTTAGTTCTTCTTAAAATTCAATGCTAGAACAACACAAAAAAGAATGAAAGAAGGAAAGAAAGAAGAAAGAAGAAAAGAAAAGGAAAACAGAAAAAAGGAAGAAATCTTGGTAGCATCACTGGCATTACTTCAGATGAGGATAAAAGATATGTACACATGCCAGGATGCTTGTAGAGTGGAGTTCAAAGGACAAATTGAGAAAGCCGAATGCTTAGGTCCACATCCAACCTCAGCTGCCTACAAACTGAGTGACTTTCATCAAATTGCTCATTTTCCTATGTACCTCAGTTTCCTCATCTACAAAATGCTTATAAGTAGTAATAAATACCTCATAAGGTTTATATCTCCTGTGTCTAGTCAAGAACAAAGAATCCATTCTATGATTTCAAAATATATTTTGGGTGAAAAAAATCAAAGTATTCTTGTTTTTTTGTTGTTGTTGTTGTGGTGCGTGGGCCTCTCACTGTTGTGACCTCTCCCATTGCAGAGCACAGGCTCCAGATGTGCAGGCTCAGTGGCCACAGCTCACGGGCCCAGCCACTCCACGACATGTGGGATCTTCCCAGACCGGTGGCATGAACCGTGTCCCCTGCATCGGCAGGCGGACTCTCAACCATTGCGCCACCAGGGAAGCCCTAAGGATGATTTTTTTAAATAGTAAAATAAAGATTAAAAAAATGGATTTGAGTGAGGCATGTATACCATTTAAGGGTTCTCACACCTCTTCTCTGAAAAGTTCTTTCAGTGGGTTAGTCTTTCTCACTTTTGCAAAATTTCTCCTTCACACTTTCCTAAGAATCCTAACTCTTAAAAGAATGAACATCATTAGATCAGAGCTAATATAGAAAGAATCAAAATTGGGGAATTTATTTACCTAGAAACAGAGACCCATACTTGTTTTAACCTTATTCCAGGCAGGAGGCAACTGGTATCAACTTCTTTGACCCATTTTATTAAACAATTTTAGATTGTTGGAATGATCTTAATGAGCTCCTTAAAGGTTTTGTCTTGTTGAATCACAAGCTTCCCAAGATTGGGAGTTCTGTGTTGAAGAAAACAACCTGTCACCAGCGAATACCATATCCTTTCCCTTTTAAAGTTAAGCATTGCTACACTTGAGTGATTATAACAGACTCGGCACCTCCGAAAGTAATGGGATTACTCGGGCATCACAATTCACAGGTTAGCCTCATTTTGGAGAATTCATCTCTCTTAATGTTGTTCCAATAAGGTGAGGCAGCCCTAACCTATGAGAAGTGAGTTCTGATTCTCTGCAAGGGAGGGGCTTAGTGTAAACCAGGAAAATATGCATGGACAAGCATGGAGAGGCAAGTAAGTAAAAATCTAAGATTTCCTACTAGGCCCAGAAGAATGAGTTTTTCAGTGGTGTCATATTCACTGAAAACAAGTAAGAAATGGTGATGGTGAGAGAGAGAGTTAGTTGAGAGTGTGCGGTGTGGGGCATGTACACAGTCACCCCTGCCCACCTCTGGGACTGGTCAATAGGGAATATGGGACATTCTTTGCTCAGAACTGTTGATTCGGCAACCATTCATTTCACAGCTATTAGGTAGCAATTACTCCATTATATCAAGGAAGGCATTGTAGACACTCCACTTGGGTTCATTGACTGGTAGGAAATGAAAGTCACTCAAATATCCAAAAATTGTAATTGAGTGTAGTGTCATGTTAGATTTTGTACAGAGTAAGGCACTGAGAGGATAAAGGGGAAAGAGACATCTAACCTCCTACGGTAAACTTTTCTGTGAAGATATGATACTTAAGTGGATTTCTGAAGGATCATTATCCAGGCAGAGAGAACAGGATGAATGGGGTGGAGGGAGAGATGCTTCCTCGAAACCATATGGAATTTGGTACATCAGGGGAAGGGATAAAGAGAGCTGATGTTTAGGCACATAAATGGCTTTGTGAGCCATGCACAGGAGGTGAGGTCACGCTGACATGGGCAGATGGGCATTTTAGGCACTTCCTTAGGGCAGCAGGGTGGTAGAAGATGGGAATGGGGGAGTAGTTGGAGGACAGGAATGCCAATGAATTACCTGTTATGATAATCCAGGAGAGACTTCATGAAAGACTGAACTAAGACGGGGGTCGGGCTAAAGACATACATAAGTGGGTATAAACATAAACAAAAAAGTTAAACTATCCACTCAAGAGTTCTTTTGCCCTGGACTGGATGCAGGGAGTCGGGGACGGAACTAGGCACACAAACTGCGCTGTTATTCAACAGCCACAACTAAGCGGGTGTCATTCATGTTGTAGATGTCTCAAATTTGTATGTTTATTAAGGTAATATTTTTTTAAGGTATCTTCTATCAAATACCAGTGAGTGTATACTAATCTTCTGACAGAATAAATTGATTCACAGAAGGGGTGCCTTATTTTATTAGTATTATATAAAGATTCTATGGGTTGAGAGTCACATGGGTTGGCGAATTTCAGGTAACTAGTAAACTAATGAACTTTTAGGTAAGCAGTATTAAGGAACACAAGGGTTCCACACCCGTCTTAGAGATACTGCTTGGAAATGCATGAATACATGAAAATGTTGAGAATACACGTAAATGAGTTAAAGGGACTTGTATAAATGCTTATATATAGAGAGAAAAGATAAAAGACTTAAAGTATATATTTTCCTAATTCTATCACTGAACCACAAAGTTTCTCTCATCACAGCATAATATCCTGGACTTCTATTTAGTTTGCTAAGTCAACCGATAGATAGAGCCAGGATTGGGGGGATCCGATGTTAGAATATAATGGCAGAATTTCTCTGGTGATAAATAAGCCCACTTTGACACCGGGATCCCATAAAGCTGAATTCCTCAGTTGGGGATCTCAAACAGAAGTTGAATCTCAGAGCAGGAAAATGGGATTATGAAACTCTGTTCTTCCTGAATGTTACATTGGGCTCAATAGCATAAATATCTGTCTGCAGCTTTCGATCTCTTTGATGGTAACAAGCTATTTATTTACGGATAGAGTTTCTAAAAGGTAGCAGTTTAGCACTGCTTTCTTAGTGATCAGTGGGCTGCTTAGGAAGGAAAGGGAGAGAAATAACCAGGATCCCCCCGTCAGGTACTTGCTACAGGCAGTGTCACAGCCCAGTCTGTGCAAGTGGGTGCCCACAAAGCCCTGAGTTAGAAAAGTGGACCTTTGGAAATTTAGAGATGCTTCATAGACCATGGAATGTTTCATCACTTCCTTGAGAAACTGCAAAAACAAATATATGTCACAGGTTACTACAGGAAGGAATGCCTGAATATTGAAAAGCGATATAACTTGAAAATTTAATAGTTGACATGAGGAATCCAAATTACATTTTTGTCTGAAAAGGGCTGGAGAGTATTGATACCGGTCTAGTGTTTATAGAAGCAGCATGTTGCCCACGTTACTATAAAGACAAGAGAGATACCACCCTGATTTTATAGCATAACTGCCACATCCAAAGGTTTTCTTATTTCTAAGTAAAATAATTAAACAGAAAACAAGTAGTCTTTTAAAGAACTAGTTGTATTTTACATTTTGAGAAATAAGTGTTATCTAAGTTGTCTACTTCTGATAAAATTCAGAGTTTTCGACATATTGTGCTGCAATATTTGAAATTACTAATGTGTCTCTAAAGCTGCTTTATACATGAAAACAAATTAAATCTGCCTATTGTAAAGAAATTGCACCAATGTATGAGATGTTAAAATATACAATGTTTCTTTTTAAGTACTTTCTTAAGGCAGGCCTTTAGGAATGTATGATAAAGATTGTGAAGTTTGTTGCTTCTTTTAGCCTTAGCAAAGCCATTTATTTTTACAAATGCCATTCTGAGTGGGCTCTGGAGTGGAAGTGGCCTCCTCACAGTGTGTTAAAAAACCAGCCTGCATCTATGGATAGGAATGGGGTATAATGCTGAAAGCTTCTGATTTAACATAGTAGTTACTGGGGAAAATAAACCTTTTTTCATATTAGGCCTCGGAGAACATGCACGTTAAAAATTACATTCAAGGGAAGTCACCAGTTGTATAATTGATCAATTTAGCATGTTTCAAGTGTTTGTCATGTTAAAAAGGAAAATCTTTATAAACCTAGAATTGTAAATGTTTAAATAAAAATTCATGGTTAATCAGTCATTGAAATGATGTATCAAATTTGAATCTCCTTAAACCTGCATGACATCATGCCCCATGGGAGAGAGCTGAAATTAATCAAGGTAATTCTGTTGTATGACCTACTTTGGCATTTTCATCTGATGGAGCCAGGAAATGGGCTGGCTAATAGTCCATTTTGTAGTATCCTAAGATCTTAGCAATTCCATATTTAAGGAGGTTAATAGGATACTAATTGGGGCCTAGGTGAAAAGTTCACAAGAAAAATGAACTCACCTGGATATGAGGACGACGGCCTCCTTTTTACAACTATTCTTCTTAACAGTTTCACCTTGCAACTCAGCGGGGAAGAAATCATGCACCTTGGGAGACTTGTGAAGCTAGTATTTTGTCCTCTGGTCCCTGGGTAATAATGGCTAGCCAAATGCTGGGGTCACAGGTCACTAGCAAGATCAGCACTCTGCTTCTTATGAAACAGAAGTAAAGAAAATACCACAAAGGGAAAAAATTCATACAGAAAATATGGCCCATTTCAGAGCTGTTGTGAACTTTTAGGAAAAGCACATTTTTTCGAGACTTAGAAGGTCCAAATAAAAAGAAATCAACTTCATCATCTCTGCGTAAGTAGAATTAAACCATGATTTGTATGTGTGTGTGTGTGTGTGTGTGTGTGTGTGTATGTATGTTTTAACAAGCCTGGAAATCCTAGCTTTGGTCATTATTGACTAGCTAATGGCTCTATTCATCAAGGCCAATATGGTAGAGATGATAATATTCTTTCTCCATTTTCTCCCCTGTAAATATTTGCAATAACTCCTAGATCACTTGGGAAATTCATCAATAGAAAATGCAGGTCCCTGAAATATTTCAAGCTCTTCCTACTGCCTTATGGCCCCTCTGGCAATGTTAGACAATCCTAACACTATCTCAGAGTATTATCATTTCTTACCTTGCTCTCATTATAATGCATCCGTAGATAACATGCTGTGTTGTGCTTTCCCTAATATTTCTTTAGGTTTTTATGTACAGAAAGAGTTAAGACATTTTCTACCATAAAGGCTCATGGCATGTCTTTCCATCTCCCTCTCAATGTGCGATCCATCTTCCAAGTTTCCAGAAGGGGCTGAGATTTTTAAAAACAGCTGTAATCTGCGGTCATTGATGGTGGAGTAGATTGTTTGCCAAACTATTACCATAACTGTCAACCGAAATCAGAAAAATAATCTCATTGTGCTGGACAGATGCGTTTCCTGCATTATTGATAGAGTCACTCCAGAGTAATAGAGAAATATAAAGCATTGTTCTATTTACAAAAGGAGATTGGTCAAGTCCTTGAAAGTGAGCATGAGAGACAGGCACTTTCAGGAAGTGAGATATAGTCAACTCAGTAAAAGTTATGTGTCAGGGCCACGTGACCTCTAGAGTCAGCCGTAGAAGCTCAGGGCGCTCCCCCCCCACCCCGGTTTGCTCTCAGAAGTGATAAATTGATGAAACCTGTGGAGTTTTTTTGTTTGTTTGTTTGTTTTTGCAGTACGTGGGCCTCTCACTGTTGTGGCCTCTCCCGTTGCGGAGCACAGGCTCCGGACGTGCAGGCTCAGCGGCCATAGCTCACGGGCCTAGCCGCTCCGTGCATGTGGGATCTTCTTGGACCGGGGCACGAACCCGTGTCCCCTGCATCGGCAGAAGGACTCTCAACCGCTGCGCCACCAGGGAAGCCCAAACCTGTGGAGTTTGCTGTGCATTCTTCATCTCTCACCCCATCTGTGTCCCTGTATATGCAAACTGTCCTAATGTGTTCACTACATACCTCTGGGTATCAAGCGAATTGCTCTGGACCACTATATCATGGAATCATTGAATTTGTTTATTTCAAGAAGACTATCCCGACATTCCACAGGAGCAGTGAGTGAAACATACCTTATGCCTCCTGGCTTTGCAAGGAGGGTTAGTCATCTTCTATGCTTAGCACATGGTCCACCATTATTTGAGCTGTGAATAATGCTGAGTGATTCTATTTTTAGAGCACACAAACTGTGAAGGACTAGGAACTTCACATTTATTATCACTAATCCACAGAGCATCCTGACCAAGATAGGGATATCTTTTTAAATCTTCATTTTACTGCTGAAGAAATGGATGTTCAAAGAGGTTCCATAGATTGTCCGAGGTCATGCAGCTTTTAAATAATTTATCAGGAATTTGAACCTAGCCCTAAATCCAGGGCACAGTTCCACTAGATCATGTTTTCTTCCATTTTATTGAGGTACAGGCAAAACTGTATTATGCATTGGAATATTTGTCTCTGCCCAATACACCTTCCTCAAATATTAATACACACACACACACACACACACACACACACACACACACCTTTTTTCCTTATGGAAACAAAAGAGAGTGCCATAGCTGCCCAGTGCATGAATTGAAGGATACTTAATGAGACGGGTGGAGACCTCGGCACAAATTCCTAAATGAACTCATCGCAATACCCAGATTCTGTCCTCAGTAAGACAGTTCCATATATTTCTGAGCAGAAGTTTGTGAATGCTGACAGCTCCATCCTGAGCACAAGGTAGGCAGCCAGGAAGTCTAAATTCCAACCTGGACAAATCAAAGTCTCTATGGTTTAGTTTCCTGTCTTTTTAGAGGAATGCATAATCCTGACAGTCTTTTTGGAAGCAGCATGAGGATTCATTCATTAACAACCCAGAAATATGTTGTAAGCAGAAGTTCCTGTAAAAATGTTGTATAATATCCTTAGTGGAAACTTAAATTAGTATTAAAATTCAAGGCCATATGACAAATTAATTCACCTGCCCCAAAGATCTGTTATTATTACTGTTTTTTCTTTTGTTAATTAATATTTCCAGGGAAATGGCTCAGCATTTTGGGATTCTGAAAGAAAAGTGAGCATGTGTATTAAAGCTGGTTGGAAAGGTCCATTATGCAGCTATTCTAAAGTGATTCACTTTAGTTTCTCCTGGGGTGTGATGGCTTTAATCTAGCTGCAGTCTTGCAGCTTGTACTGTTGTCTTGACATAAGGAGATCCCAGGGTATAGGTAGGGCACACAGACTGGTCCTCCTACACGAAGTCTCAAGCCTGTGGTCAGAGCAGCTGAGTGAGTTAACCACTGGAATGCAGTGGGACCACTGGCGCCATCTTGGAACCAACCACCTACAGAGCCCAGGGCATAGGTCTGTGGAATTGGAGCAGGTAAGTTCTGCCTGACCTGACCACTTTCTTTGCACAGCTATTGTCTTTCAGATTGACAACTGGTTATCCTCAGGTAAGAAAAGATAGCAAATCCCACAAGTTTGAAAGGCAAAGCATGGGGACAGAGGAGCCAGAAGTAGGGAAGGAAATGACATGGAGCAAAAAAGGGCATTGTATTAAAAACAAACAAAAAATTCAAACATGGACACCCTTTCTACACACACACACACACACACACACACAGACACACACACACGCACCCCTTCATATATTGCCTTTTCTTATTTTCATACCAAAGTATGCCTTTAGGACTGTTAGGTTTTTTGAGGAATTGATTCTTTCACCACTATGAAATATTTCCCTTCATCTCTAGTAACATTCTCAGTTTTGAAGTCTACTTTGTCTGATATTGATATAGCTGTATTAGCTTTCTTTTGCTTGTTGGTTGAATGGTATATCTTTTACCTGCACTCTTTTATTTTCAACCTGCTTGTGTTTTTATATTTAAAGTGTGTTTCTTGTAAACAGCATGGATCTTGCTTTTTTAAAAATCCAATCTGATAATCTCTGCCTTTAATTGGAATAATTAATCCATTTTCATTTAATGTAATAATTGATATGATTTTATGAGCCACCCTTCTTTGTCTTCTTTTATTCCATTTGGTCTCGGTCCTTTGATTTTTTTTTCCTGCCTTCTGTGGGGGGGTGACATATTTTTTAATATTCCATTTATCTTGTGTGTTGACTTTTTAGTTATTCCTCTCTTTTTTAGTGTCTGTTCTAGAGATTACAATCATCAACTATAAGTCATTATGTACTACAATCAAGTCACGTTATGCTTCCTTTTACACAGTGTCAGTATCTTACCATAGTACCATTTAACCAGGCTTTAAAAAAAGAAAAAAATACTTTTTTTTTTGGGATGTCAAATACAAATCCCATAGATTAGCAGGTCATAACCTTTATTTTGGGCCATGGAGCCTTTTGAGAAGCAGAGGAAAGCTCTGGACCCCCATCATATATGTGCACATAGTCACACATAGTTTTGCATGCAACTCCAGGAGGTTTGCACCTACATGGAAGCCCAGTTCATGGACTCCTTGAGTAGGATAAAATTTTCCTTTTTAACCAGCATTAATGTGGAATCTGAAGCACAAAAGAATGGAAAGGCAATCAGAGGATGAGGGTTAACAGAGGATGGGACGCAGGAGGAAAGAGAAGGAAAAATATAAATTAAAAACTATTCCAAAATCCAGTTATTGACATTTTTTAGCACCCTATTATCATGCTCCTACCATGGGTCATATAAGGTGCCAGTGATTTAACCAGACGTTTTATAAAGTTATCTTGAAATCTCCTAACAACCCATGAGATTTTGAATTTATAAACTTTTAAACTTATAAGTTTAGAGAATTTAAAATTTGAACAAATAACCTGTCCACAATACCACACACATATGCAGCTTCAGAATTCATATGCCCTCTTCCTGATTCCAGACTATCTGTCTTTCCTATACTCCAGGTGGTCTGATGAATTTTCTATCATCTTGTTGTCTAAAAACACTTATTTTAGTTTAGGAAAAATAGGCTATAATGGTGCAAATATAATTCAGAGCACCTTTGTTGTCATAAAAGTGGTGAAGTGATTTCTCCTAAAGCAGGACTGGGGTGGGGGTGTGTTTTCCCATAAGCTGGCTCCCAGGACTCTTCTATCCTGAGCACTTGGTGCCCCAAGAGCACCCAGGTAAGTAAGAGAAGCAATTGCTGAATGGAACGAAGACAAATTGACTCATCTTCCAGGTGAGGAGGGAGTTAATTGCTCTGCTTATGGGCACCATAAATCATTGCTTGGTACATTTTCTGATAACCCATGGCCAAGAGAAAGATGTCCATCTTATTGACAAAATTTGGCTTGTTCACCCAGAAACGTAGTATCCTGCTGATATGCATAAATAACTAGGGTTAAGTTATGCATGAGCACTAGGGTTAAGATGTTTTCCACTGACTAGCTGGATGAACTTCAGAAAAAACTGTCCACCTCAAAATGTCTTCTTCATTTAAACTGAAAATAATATCTTCTCAAATTTTACCTATCATTTACAGAACAGTTTAAAAAGGTCTTCTTGAAAGAATTGTGATAGGAAAGTTCTATTTGTGCATACATAACTATTTCTGAAACATATATAGAGACTCAAGGAAGTTACCAAAACAGTTAAGAATTGATTTAATTAACCTCTGTATCTTAGTGTTGACCCAGGCTTTATGACTGGCTCTTAAACTCTGGAGTACCCCGAGCCCAGAGTGCAGGTGTATTTGTTTGTACATGCACATGCATTCACACACACACACACACACACACACACAGACACATATACTCTTGCTCAGATACACCAACTGCAATAGCATTTTTAATTGAAATGCATAAATTTGGACTGCTAAATCTATTAACGATTTGTTTTAATTAGGAACCCAGCTGCTTCCTGAGATTTTGCAGTCTGGGTTTCAGTACTTTTGCCATCTGAAAATGAGTCTCAAGTGGGTTGCTTCAGTCTTTCAGATCAGCATTTTTAAAGACTTGTTGGAAGAGGGAACTGCAAATACTCTCTGCTGTAAAATTACAGCTGCCTTTGTCCTTGGGTGAGGACAGGGTTGCTTTGTTAGCGTAGCCAGTGCCCTGCCCCTGACCTATCACTTGGGCATGTTAAGTCTAGCAGGCAGCCTGATCTTTGGATCACCTTTCTTTCAGATCTTGCCAACTTGGCTCACAGAGATGCAGCATCATGGTGATTTTGAGGTCCCTACTTATCCCACTATCGGTAGGGGGAGCTGTTACTTGAAGTCTAAAGCATCAAATCTATTTTTTTTTTCAATATTTCACTAGCTGAGAAGACAGATGTGTGCAAGTCAGTTCAGTGAAGTAGAGTCTGAGGAGCAGTCACATTTTTTTACCTCCTTTCTGGTGTTCAGCTAATGTCAGCAACATAACTTGTTATTTTGGTAACGTTAAATGGAGTATAACACATTCTGATCATCAGTCAGTATGGAAGCCATTCATTAGTCTATTCACTCACTCATTTTCTCATGTATTTATTCAATCCTTATTGATTGCCTACTATGTAAAAATGCACAGTGCTAGGAATAGGAAGATTACTAAGGCACTGCTTAGGTCTTTCAGGAGTTTATAGTCTAATGGATGAAACACAGACACAGAAATTATAATTACTGTACAACATAATAAACACTAATAGAAGTATGTACAAAGTACACTGGGGCAACAGTTAGAATGATTGGGATGAAAGGAAGCAGGTCAGGGGAGAATTTGTGCCTGTGGTACTGGGAATGCTCTCATTAAATATTTGTTCCATGAATATCAATAAAAAATGGATGAATAAAGGAATGGATGGAGAGAAAAATGTGTTGATTGGAAAGTGTGGTGGAGGAGATCAGGCAGTCTAGGAAAAGTGGTGTGAAGAAAGCTTAAAGAAAGGGCATGGGGAAGCTGGAAACTATGAGAAGCCTGATGTGGTTAGAGTTTAGAGCCAGAGAAAGAGCCCTCCATGGTGCCAAGAGGTGAAAAAACAGAAAAGCTTTTTGTGCCATTCTAAAGAACTTGGACTTGATTGCCAGGAAGTCACTGGATCAGAGGAGAGATGAAGTCGGATCTGTATTATAAAAAGGTCATTTGGGCAGTGATATACATGACTGTATAGAATGTAAGACTAGAGGCAGAACAGAAGAATACACTTGAGATATTTTCAATAATATGAAACTTATCTAGAAGTCTGAACTAAAGATTGTGACAGATTGGAAAGATATTTAGAAAACAAATCAGCAGGACCTAGCAGGTAAATGAATGTGAGTTATTAACAGTTTTAAAGGGGAAAAAACATATTGTATTCCTTGGTAAGTATAGACATCCTTCTCTGTGGAGAAGCATTTTCCTAAACATTGATGTATATAGATCAATTGTAATAGATTTCTTGCTAGCTATTTGAAGACATCACCTGAAGAAGTCATACAGAAATTAAAAAATGTAACAATGGAGTGTAAAGCTTGGGTTAGCCAGTGTCTGTATTTGTATAAATTCAGTTATGGATGGAATATTTAGAAATATATGTTTTTATTTAAAAAGCCCTTTATTAATTCATATACATGTATTTATTTATCACTTAAGTTATCAATAAATTAGTTTGGCATTGATATAATAGGAAATGACTGTAGAATAGGAGTTGATAAACAACAATCTGTGGTACATACCCAGTATCTATCCTTCCCCATCTCCTTTTGTCAGTAAAGTTTATTGAATAAAGATTTATTGGAACACATCTAAGTTCATTCATTTATTGTCTATGGCTGTTTTCATGCTGCAGTGGCAGAGTTGAGTAGTCATGACAGAGACTGTATTGCTTAAAAAAACCTTCAAAGTATTTAGTATCTGGTCCTTTATAGTAAGAGTTTGCTGATCCCTGCAGTAGAATATCAGATAGTTCTTACCTGGAGAGAATGAAAACAGGAAAATCAAAAGGAAAAATGCATTATTTATTTGGAAAGCTAATGTGTTATTGTACCATTTCTTCTGGGCTCTTGGGTGAAATAGGAGTAAAGAATGTTCAGAACGGCTTGGTAGAACATTAGTCACTCAGTCCGTTCAGATGGTTCATAGCTCATGCATGTGAGGCCAAGAGCAGCAAGTGGAATGTGGGTGTGACCTAGTGAAAGAGTCCCTGGACCCTAGGCATAAACCAAGATCTGGATACCCCAAGGAGCAGCCACAGGAGGGCAGCAAAGTCACATGACATTTAAAATATCTACGTGAGAACAATAATCATCAATAGTGTGTAGATTAAAAACACTATTTGGCATTTAGTGACATGGGCACCAAGCTCCAAAGGAAATTTCTTTTCCATAAATATATATGCCCAGTAGTCTCTGGTGGATCCACGTGAAGAAATATTCAGAAATAAAATCTGCCTTGGGGAGAAGTCAAACATGTGAAAACAAGAAAGAGCCTTGATTAGGATGAGAAATGTCAAGTACAGATACTGAGAATTTTTACTTCATGGAACAACATTGATACACATTCATTAAAATAACTAGTGTTCACATTTTGACTCCTTTAACAGGAAAACAAGATGTTCTCATCACAGCTCATAACCCTTCCATGGGAAAATATGCATAGTGTCTATTTTAATTGTTTTAATAATGAGCATTGAGAAATAGCATTTCTTTATTTTTTTTCTGCTTTCATTCTTCTCAACATTTATCTATTTATTCTGTAGAATCCTGTGCCAAACATTGCACCAGAGAAGGGGGCATATAACATAAGAGTAAAAAGAGAGTGGAGTTATTTTATAATTTTAAAATTACACCCACACTGAGAATCATAAACATCTCTGAAAAAAAGCATGGTTTAAAATTATATTTCTGTTTTTCCTTCCACTTCTTTGCCTTAATTTTGGCCATATATTAAGCCATTTCTCAGTTTCAAAGTGTAGACAAATGTGTTCATAATCTTTGATCTGGTGAACAGAAGTTCTTAATTTTAATGTAGACAAATTTATCCCTATCTTCTGTTATGGTTCATAACTCTTGTTTAAGAAATTTAAAACATTGGTTTTAAGATTTGTATTAAATGTTTTACTAAAGTTCTAAGTCATTAGAATACTAATATCTATATTACAGCTTAACAAGTCATTTCTTGGCTGTGACTTGGCCACTGTTGATCCTTCCCTAATTAACTCTTGTTCCTGGTAGGTGTTTCTTGTTTGCACATAGTACATCTACAATAAATGTTTGCTGGAACAGCTATTTTCTATGTCCCTGATATTTTGAGGGAAAGGATAATAGTTATTTGCAACTTCTTGATCAGGGTCAACTTTAACCAGATCTTTCCAACTGAAGAGAAATGATTAGCAGCTAATTATAACATTTTAAAATGTGAACATTTTTCCCTTTGATTATTCCAGTAGTTAATGCCTTAGACTTTGGGAACTAGAAGGAATTTTTGTAAAAATAATTAGCTTAGTAAAATCATGGATTTGTGGGGTGTGTGTGTGTGTGTGTGTGTGTGTGTGTGTGTGTTTGTGTGTGTGTGTGTGTGAGAGAGAGAGAGAGAGACAGAGAGAGAGAGGGAATATCTCAGGGGATAGCCATAAAAAGGTGTACACAGGTATTTTTGTCTCTAATTTGCTGACCATAATCCATGTAATTCTAGGGAAAAATTTTGTGAGAAAACAACACATTCAAAAGCTAAATATAACACCCCCTTTCCCTGCTTTACTTTAAATAATTTCTCCAGTGTAGCATGACTTTCTCATCTTGAATCCTCTGAGATCTGCTTAAAAGATGTTTTGTTAGCCTGACAGGGGTGAAGGACTCAATTTAGGCGTGATTCCCCCACCACCCCACAGTGTGTAGATTAAAAAGACCATTTGGCACTTAGTGAGGTTAA
Organism: Globicephala melas; assembly: GCF_963455315.2. NCBI lineage: Eukaryota > Metazoa > Chordata > Mammalia > Artiodactyla > Delphinidae > Globicephala > Globicephala melas. Next base: position 45,343,244 of record NC_083315.2, read on the forward strand.
AATGGGATATCTAGATTCTCCCTCATGAGTCACAAGTAAAAGGGTCCCTAAGCCTGAGCAAGCAGATAGAAATCTCAATAAACAAGAAGAAGATCTGGGATTTTAGCTAAGCAGCCTCAGGGTTCAAAGAGACATGTTCATAGGAGAGAACACATTACTGAGTGGTCTCTACAAAAGTCCGTTTACCATCATGTGGCATTATGTACAATTTCCCTGATTCACTGAAAATTGATGTTTTCACAAGACATGTTAAACTTATAGCCATACTCTCCCTGATTAAAAACAAAAACAAAAATCAGATGAAGAAATAAAAAACGACAGAGGAAGATGAAGAGAAAGAAAATATTTTTCAGAAACGTGTAAGCTTTGCACTCAGATCACCATCTAAATGTTTCTCAAGCCCTTTCAAATGGGAATGTGGTTTAGAATAAAAGCTAAGGCTCTTGCTTTTGAGAAGCTTACAGTTTAAATAAAAAAGGTAGAGTGGTATTTCATTGCATGGTGATATGTGACATTTAGACTTAAAAAATGTCCTGGGGCTCTAGATTAGAAAAAAAAGATATAGCTATTAAGAAAAAAAAGAAGATTCTATTCTCTTAGCAGTTGGTCAGCATGTAATATATGTATTTACATTATAGATATAGATACAATATCTATGTTTCTACATAACTGGAAGAAAAAAGAAAAAAACATAACACCAAAAACAGGGACAGAGAAAGGACCTTGTTTAAAAGGTTAATCATCAGGCCCTTAACGCAAAAGCTTCAGACAGTTATTCGTGTTGCTAAGGGAACAATTAATAAGAGGCATACAGCTTTAAAAAGTGAATTTCAGTAACATTTAGTTAAATCAAAAAGAAAACTCCTGTTGGTATTTTGATTGGGATTGAATAGCATTATTTAGTAAGGAGATATGACAAATTTAGGACATTGTCCTCCTAGTCAAGGACAAACTATTTCTTCTCATTTATTCTTGTCTTCTTTTGTGGTTCTTAAAAGAGGTGTAAATCTTTCTTAAAGTATATCTATCTATATCTGCATCTATCATATGTATCTCTATCTATTTTTCTATATCTATCTCTATACATATTTCCAATAAGATGATATATATTTTTATTGTTGTAATTTTTTACTTCATTATATTTTCTATCTGGTTATTTTTGTAAAGTTCATAAAAATACATTGGAGAATTATTAAGATATTTCTGAAAAGAGAATAGTAGGAGGCTTGGCTAACCTAAGCATATAATAAAATATTTTATACAGGTTCAACAATTAAAGCAATTTGGTAGTGGGATTAAAAAATATACAGATCCAAAGAATAGAATAGAATTCAGAAATGGATCTAATTGTATATGGGAATTTAGTAGCTTATAAAACTACTATTTCAAATTAGTGGGAGAAAATGTATTTATTCTTAAAAACAAGTCCTTCCTAAGTATGACACATGAGCCAAAAAGGAAAAGATAAATAAATCTAAGCACATAAAATTTAGAAATTTCTGATGGCAAAATACCACAAGTAAGGTAAAAATACAAATAGCAAACTGAAAAAAAACTTATGACAGATGGAAGACTAATTTCATCAATATACTAGAAGGCAAAAAAATCAAATATAAAAATGAGCAAAAGATTCAAGAAGGCAATCCTCAGGAAATTAAAAAAAAAATGACTCAACAAAGGGGAAAATGCCAACTGTGATCATTTTGAACAAATGCAAAATAAAACAAAATTATATGGCATTTTTCTCCCATAAAATTGTCAACATTTTAAAAGTATTTATTACAGTCATTGAATGTGTGGAATGAAAATGAATGTGTGGAAGGAAAATCATTTTACTCTTATGTGAGTAAAATTTTTGGTAAAATTTGGATAATAACTTGGAAATATCCATTAAATTTATGAATGCATATGCTATTTGACACAGACATTTCAATCATTCTATAGAAATATTAACACAAGTGTTGAATGAGAGATATATAAATATACTTATTGCAGTACTTTTTGAAAAACCTAGTAAAAAAGATCATTTTGTACAAGTATATGAAGATAAACAAATAATGATGTAAAACTATATTTTTATTAAAGCATTATTAAGTAATTATATATATGTATTGATTTAGAATGGTATCCAGGATAATACTGACAAGTGAGAAAAGCAATTTGCAGTTCAGTAGGTATGGTATGATTCTATTTGGTTTTAGACTACAGCTGTGTAGTCACCAATGTCTAGGGATAAGATGGAGAGTATGATTACAAAGGGATAGCATGAGGGAGTTTTCTGGAATGATAGAATTGTTCTGTATCTCATCCGTTATGTATCGTGATTGTGGTGGTGATTACACAAATCTACACATATGTTAAAACTCATAGAACTTAGAGTTATGTCAGCGAGATTGCAAACATGGAAGCTCTAGACCCTTGTTCCTCCTTGGAAACACTAACTAAACAACTGAAAACAGAACTAAAATAACTACAGGAGCTTTAGGAATCAGTCAAAGATCTATAGTGACCAAACCCAATGAAAAAAAGCTATGTTTAGAATGGTAGGAAATTTCATGGCATTTTTGCTCATCCTTGCTCCTTCCCCTCTCTGGAATGATATGGTACAGTGTTGTGGGGAATAGCGGCCTGATATAGTTCCTTCTGCAAATCAGAGAGATCAGAGTGGACTGCATTTGCAATATTCTAAACTGTCTGCAATCTTCCTCAGGAACTGACCTCTGTATCACCTAACTTGAAGCCCAGATGGCCAAAAGAATCTCAGATCTCAAGGTAGAAAAAGATGTCAGAAGGAACAGGCATGGTTACATGAAACTGTAAGAAGAAACAGTTACATGAAAACTGTAAGGGGATTATAGACTTAGAGATACCTGGAAGCCAGAGGTTATAGGCAGAGGAATTCAATAGAACAGCTGAAGTTCCAACAAGTAAAAGAGAGACTCTAAGGGAAATTAAAATAATTAAAAATAGCCATGTACAGTGGGGAATTTGGGGAAAATTCAGTATATACAAGCTCAGGGAAGACACCAACTTGGCAAAGGCTTCAGAAGACATTAAGCTTTCCTCCTGGGCTGATCAGTGAGGGTCTTCTCCAGCACAGAGCCAGTATGCAAAGACTGAAAGGGGTGGCTGTTTTTTCAAATGCCCAATTTCCAACAAACAACCACAAGGCATACAAAGAAACAGGAAAACATGGCCTTTTGAAAGTATCAAAATATATCTATAGAAACTGTGACCCTGAAAACAACACAACCTTCAGACTTATCAGAAAAAGACTTTAAAAGAACTGTCCTAAATATGGACAAGGAACTAAAGGATATCAGGAAAACAATATATGAACAAAAAGAATACCAAAGAGATGTTATAGAAAAAACAAACAGAAATTCTGGAGGTGAAAAATACAAAAACTGAATTGAAAATTTCATTAGAAAAGTTCAGCAGACTTGAACAGGCAGAAAAAAAGAATTACCAAACATAAAAAAAAATTGAAATTATCAAGTCTGAGAAGCAGAAAGGGAAAAAAAAATAAAGAAAAGTGAACAAGCCTAAGGGACTTATGGGGCTACATTAATTGGACCAATATATGAATTATGGAAGTCCCAGAAAGAGAAGAGAAAGAAAGAGGCTTATTTGAATAAATAATAGCCAAAAGTTTCCTAAATTTGATGAGTGACATGGCTATGTACAAATGTAATATGGTCAATGAAATCCAAGTAGGAAAAGTCCAAAGAGACCCACATGAGACACATTGTAATCAAACTGTCAAAGGACAAGGACAAAGGGAAAATCTTCAAAGGAGCAAGAGAAAAACAACTTATTGCATAAAAGATTTTCAGCGGATTTCTCAGCAGAAAATTTGCAGACCAGAAGGCAGTGGAATAATATATATAAGGCACTGAAAGGGAAAAAAAAACCTATCAACTGAGATACATATTCTTAAAAAATATAAAAATGAACTATCATTAGTGGAGTAGGAAAATGGGTCTGGGATTGTCTTTTTTTTTTTTTAATTGAACTATAGTTGATTTACAATGTTGTGTTAGTTTCTGGTGTACAGCAAAGTGATATATATATATATATATATATATATATTCTTTTTCAGATTCTTTTCCATTATGGTTTATTACAAGATTTTGAATATAGTTCCCTGTGCTATACAGTAGGACCTTATTGCTTATCTATTTTATATATAGTAGTATGTACCTCTTAATCCCAAAGTCCTAATTTATCCCTTTCCCCTCCTTTCCCCTTGGGTAAACATAAGTTTGTTTGTTTGTTTTCTACATCTGTGAGTAGGTTTCTGTTTTGTAAATAATTTCATTTGTACTATTTTTTAGATTCTACATGTAAGTGATATCATATGATATTTGTCTTTCTCTGTCTGACTTACTTCACTTAGTATGATAATCTCTAGGTCCATCCATGTTGCTGCAAATGGTATTTTTCATTCTTTTTAAAGGCTGAATAATATTCCATTATATATATATATATGTGTGTGTGTGTGTGTGTGTGTGTGTGTGTGTGTGTGTGTGTATATACACCACATCTTCTTTATTCATTCATCTACTGATGGATACTTAGGTTAATTCCATGTCTTGGCTATTGCAAATAGTGCTGCTATGAACATTGAGGTGCATGTATTTTTTTCTAATTAGTTTTCTCTGGATATATGCCCAGGAGTAAGATTGCTGGATCCTGTGGTAACCCTATTTTTAGTTTTTTAAGGAACCTCCATACTGTTCTTAGTAGTGGCTGCACCAGTTGGTCTTGGGTCTTGTTACTATTCATTAATTCTGTTTCTTTATTCTTAAAATCATGAGCATATTTTATTTCAGAATTTAAAAACTACTAATTAAAATATTCCTCCCTCACTCAAAAAAAGTGGTATATGTCTTAGCACTATGTTTTATTTTTATTTGCATTGGGCTCAAAAGGAGCTCAATTTTAGCTCTAAGATGCTACTTTACAAATGATTCCTTTACTAGCACTTAGGAAAACATATTTTTTTTCATCCTTATGAGTTTAGAGTAGAAGTAATGTTTCCCTTGGCAGATATATGGGATGTATGGGCTGGTGTGTGTGTGTGTGTGTGTGTGTGTGTGTGTGTGTGTGTGTGTGTGTGCGCGCACACATGCTTGCATGAATCTATGGGAGCCAACAGTTACCAACTAAATTAGAACATTAAAGAGGTGTGTCTGCCACAGACCTTAGTGAGAACACTTCTGAGAGGACAGGATACAGACTGCTAATTCTAGTTTTTTCTGCAAGACTTAAAATAAATCCCCCAGCATCCTTATTCTTCTCCATGCCATTGAGTTTTAATCACAGTCTGTTCTGTTGCAACTCCCAAGGCAGTGTTCTAGACTGAAAAAAAAAATCAGACTTGGATAGAGGTATAAGTGGGAAAAAGGTAACAGATCTTGGGGTGAGGCCAACTCCTGCTGGATGGGGTGTCATGAAAAGCACATGGAGGTTTGCCTTGCAGAATATATAATAGAAATTCCCAGGACAATCTGTTTAGAGACACATTTATAACAAAACTTGTTAATAGTGTAGCAATTTGAATTTAGGTGTACAGTCTACATTAAAGATATAAGAAATGTTTGGTTTTTAGCAGTATCATTTGAAAGTATTGGTGATTTTCTTGTACATGGGCAGATTAGACATTGACAACTTGGCCAAGTTTGATAAGAAACAAAACTGAGTCCATCATTAATCATTAGAGAAATGCAAATCAAAACTACAATGAGATATCATCTCACACCAGTCAGAATGGCCATCATCAAAAAATCTAGAAACAATAAATGCTGGAGAGGGTGTGGAGAAAAGGGAACACTCTTGCATTGCTGGCGGGAATGTGAATTGGTACAGCCACTATGGAGAACAGTATGGAGGTTCCTTAAAAAACTACAAATAGAACTACCATATGACCCAGCAATCCCACTACTGGGCATATACCCTGAGAAAACCATAATTCACAAAGAGTCATGTACCAAAATATTCATTGCAGCTCTATTTACAATAGCCCAGAGATGGAAACAACCTAAGTGCCCATCATCGGATGAATGGATAAAGAAGATGTGGCACATACATACAATGGAATATTACTTGGCCAGAAAAAGAGATGAAATTGAGCTATTTGTAATGAGGTGGATAGACCTAGAGTCTGTCATACAGAGTGAAGTAAGTCAGAAAGAGAAAGACAAATACTGTATGCTAACACATATATATGGAATTTAAGAAAAAAAATGTCATGAAGAACCTAGGGGTAAGACAGGAATAAAGACACAGACCTACTAGAGAACGGACTTGAGGATATGGGGAGGGGGAAGGGTGAGCTGTGACAAAGTGAGAGAGAGGCATGGACATATATACACTACCAAACGTAAGGTAGATAGCTAGTGGGAAGCAGCTGCATAGCACAGGGAGATCAGCTCAGTGCTTTGTGACCGCCTGGAGGGGTGGGATAGGGAGGGTGGGAGGGAGGGAGATGCAAGAGGGAAGAGATATGGGAACATATGTATATGTATAACTGTTTCACTTTGTTATAAAGCAGAAACTAACACACCATTGTAAAGTAATTATACACCAATAATGATGTTAAAAAAACAAAACAAAACTGAGTCCACTTAAAAGAAGGACCTCATGATGGCCTGGGATACTAGGACATGCATTCTCTGCTAGGCCTTTGCTGTTTCACCTGCTGAACTGCTGAATCACTCCTTCCCGTTCCTCCCATCAAATGGGGGAGACCCAGTTCCTGGGGGAAATACAGCTGTCTGGACAGACCCTCAGCAATGGTCTCCACCATCTGTGGGTCACATATTCTGGCTGCACTGGTGAGAGTAACTTCTTATTTTTCTTCTGGCTTGGATTCTTTCCTCCTTTTCCTCCATACTGCATCTAAAAGGAGTTGAGATTTATCAATAAAGCTCTTTGTTTTGTTGTACTCATACCATGTGAGTCTTGTTTTCTTTAATCAGGAGGGGGGAAATACTGCTCTCAATTCTACCTTTGAAACAAGGAAATTAATCTTTTACCATATAAAATGCCGAGGTTAAGAGTTCACTGTATTATCATAGAAAGGGAGCATCCTTGAGGCCAAGATAGCAATGTTCAAAACTGGTATTGGTGTACAACTCTGCTTGTAGTTGTTGTTATTGTGGTCACTTTTGGGGACTGCCTTTTCCCTGTTAACCACCTGATTCCACATATACTTTTATGCCAGGTGTAGGCTCATGAATCAACCTAGACAATCATAGTACTATATTCTTCTGATAGTGTTAGGATTATATATGGCCAATTTTATTGATTTAACCAACATAGAGAGCACTTACTATGTGTCCGGAACTGTTGTAAACATTTTACAAATACTCAGTGATTTAATATTTTTTAAATATATGTACGTTTTATGAAGCATTCTTTATATATATATATATGTATATATATATATATTTGGCCACACCATACGGTATGTGGGATCTTAGTTTTCCAACCAGGGATTGAACCTGCACCCCTTGCATTGGAAGCACAGAGTCTTTACCACTGGACTGCCAGGAAAGTCCCTGATTTAATATTAAAAATAGCAGAAAGTAGAATTCAACTCAGACAGTACAGGAGTCTTTAATGAAGGGACTACTTACTGAGCTGTGGACAGGGCTGAAGGGACCAATGAGAAATATGAGGTCCTCAGAGACAAGCAAGAGATGGTAGCCTTCGCCACCTCCAGGCCTGAAGGAGAACGAAAGAAAATCACCTTAGCTAACGGAGCACAGTGAGAATTGGGGCACTGAATATGGGCCCCTCTTTGGGAGCTGTATTCCTGGAGGGACCTAGTCAGTGACACTGATGTGGCCCATGGTAGGAGGAAACAAGGAAGAAATATGACAACCACTGTCTCCTCTTGCCCTCCAGACTTCTCCCAGGGCTTCCCATTTGTCCAACCCAACTGGAAGGCTGGTGATCAGGTAGCCAGGGTTATGCAGTCCGTTGGAGTCTGGGCACAAAACCGGGACAGTGCAGAAAATGGATCTGGGGTGGATGGTAAATAAAAAAACAACCAATACACACTCAAATCATTTTAGACATTAAGCAGAGAACAAATAACAAAATCATAAAGTAAATAACAATTAAAAATTTTTCTTCCTAACTTTGTAGATACCCATCTCCTCCCTGACCCTTACAAACTACTGAAGTCATTAACAGTCTATAAATATCTTGGTTCTAGCCATGAGAATTCAGCTAGAACACCCCAGCAGCCTAGAAAGGCTGAGGCTTTCAGGCTTTCAGCAGATTGGGCAACAATTTTCCATTTACCATTTCCCTTTGCCAGATAATTCTAGGGTTAATCCCTTACACTCCCCTCACACCAAGCCAGCCTGTGATATTAACACTTAAGAAACACAGGGCTGTTTACATTTTTGTGGAGAGCTCATGCTATCAATTTGCACATTAGTGAGCTCAGCTATTGCTCTCTTCTATCGGGATCTATTGAGTGGTGGCTGGAGAGATATCCGCTGCTCAAAAAAAAAAAAAAAAAAAAGAAAAAACTTAGCTGTCTGATGAAATGTTTTAAATGCATAGGGTTCACCTTGGGGTTGGCTGCTGTTCAGATTTTATCCATTAATAACACACAGGGCTGCCTCTGTACTTTCCAAGGCTGATAGGAAAAATAGTACTACTTATAGGTCCTTGCTTTGCCTGAGGGAGCATATTCCAAATGCAGGTTGTGGGTTCCTGTACACACACGTGTGCATATGTGGGCACATCTAGTTCCATGCATGTAATGGTGCTTCTTGGAATTCTTTTATTAAATGACTCATAAGAGGATTTTTCCATTATACATTATTTTCTTCTGATAGAACCATTTTTAAGAAAGAAGACAATGTGTGTGTCAGTGTGAATGCCTAAGCCTAATGCCTGACCCACAGAGCTGCATTAGCATCTTCACTCATTTCCAGTTATTTGATATTATGTTTGGAAATAGAAGGGGGAGGGAAACTCCAAAACTGTGATCCATTTTCAGTGTTTGCCCTACTAGACCTTATGCTGACATTTGATGCTAAAGGAGGAAAATTAAAATTGCTACAAGAAGGTGGTATAAATGTACCAACATGAGCTGTTGGATAGTATTTGTGTTCTTAACAAAGTCCCATATTTATTCCCTCTTACTTTTTCTTTGAGATACTTTAAGAAAAAAGATATTTAAATGAGAGTCATGATTAGGTTTCTGCCATACGTTAGTTTTCAGATGCAGCTTGTGAAGAACTTGGCATCATTTGGCCAGGAGAGGATTCTATGCATGATTCCCTGAACGTTGATGATGGAGTTATCTGAATTGCATTGTGTTGTTTTCTCTCTTTCAGTGTAAACCAAATAGCTATTTGCTATGGAGAAGAGTTATTTAAGTATTACTTAAGATGATGATTCTCTAATGTATGAAAGCATGTGTATAATGGGGAATACTTATATGAAGGGGGAAGATGATCACTGAATTGTTTCCTGAAGAGTTTTGTTAGGCAATTACATTTAAAGCAAGAAGGGGATGGCTTTAGCACTTGGTCAGTGAGAAGCAATTCACTAATTTTTCTTTACCTCTAAAACTCAACTGCTTCAAGTTAATGAAAAACCTTTCAATCAAGTCATTCTATACTTAATATTTATCTAAACTACTTTATTAGCGCTAATGGTGTCCGGGGCTAAAGTTAAGAAAAGAATTGTCCCTAACCCCTCCTAGAAATGGAATTGATCATCTCAGAGAAGTTGTATCAGACACTAAGGCAATTATAAACTTTGGATTATCTGTGTTGGGTTAAGCATTTTATTTCATATTTTCTACACTGAAAGGTTAGTCTCAAGCTGAATTGCCCCATTTTTTTTAGCAAGGAGAATTCCATGAATTAGCATGGACTAGAAAGAATTGAGTCTACAGTCAAACTTGCTGTTGAGTCAAGACGTAATAATAATTACTCACTAATTAACTAAACCCTGAAAAAAAATGCGAGAAGACCATGATGGCTTAGAAATGTTTCTACACATATGGCATGTTTATTTTTAGATGCTTCTTGTATTTGTTTCTTTATAACTTGCCATAGAAGTGACATTAAATTCCTGGCTTTGACACTAACTGTGTGACCTTGGGCAAAACAGTTGGCCTTTTTAAGTATCAGGTTTTTTAATCTGGATAGAGGAGATAGAAAACACTTCACAGTGGTTATGTGAGGATCAAGAGAGCTAAACTACATTTATTCTTTTTTAAAAGCTTTTGGGAAAATGTCATAGAGAATATGTTTATGGTGTGAAAGAAAATGACCATGCTAAGAAGGAAATAGACTGAGGGCAAAATTTTATTTCTCGAGCCAGTCTTCTTTCCATTTAACTATTAATTTCTACCATCCAAAAGGTCACGAAAGGCATAACTGTAACAAAAATACCATTAGAACCGTGATTTAAGGACAGGAGCCAAGTGGTGAAATGACGAAAATTCATCTTAAATCAAAGAAAGTCAGAATTATGGGCAGCTGAAGACAATGTCGGCAGCACAGCTATGTGCCTCCTCATTACAGTACAAAACAAGACAAAACAACAGAAAGAAAATAGGCTCTACGTGGAAATTTCACACTTGGCATACCTTGAAGAAAGATGTTGCCTAACTGAAAAATCACTGGGATTAAAAGAAAGAAAAATCAACAAATCCCAGCTTAAAATCTCTCACACTCCCACAACCCCATCCCAAATGTATGGCTGCCTAGAGAAACCCCCATGATTTTTCAAGGTATCAAGAAAATCTGTGAAGAAATACAGAAGAAATACAGATGCTCAAGAGGAGGAACAAGTTTGTTCTCAAACTGCCCCAGAAAAAGCAAGTCTAGTCTGAGTCTAAAGAGTATCCAAGTGGATCTAAGGATGGATTGTAGGAGAGAGTTTTCAATGTGTAAGTTAACGTGGCAGGCATAATCTAAAGAGGTGGTTTAGAGGGGTGGTGTTTGAAATGCATACATTGTAGGACAGAAAGAAGATGAGAGAGAGGGAGCAGAGACAGAGAGAGAATGAGAGAGGGAAAGCACTATTTGGCCGTGGGTACTGAAGAACAAAAGGAGGAAAAGGGGAAAATTCAGGGTCCTGAATATCAAAAGAGAATTTTAATTGAGACACATACATTCCCCCACCCCACCAACAAACATATTGAAGAAACAGGCCAAAATATCTGGACTTTGATATATTGATAGATGAGGATTCTTTTAAACTAGAAATCATGGAGAACACCTCATACTACAAAATTAAACAAATGGAAAGTCAAATCCATTCAGAGTTATTACAGAAAATCAAGAAACACAGTCTCATATATATTAAATGAGGAGTGGTCCCTGTAGGAAAAGAAAAAAAAAAACTATGAAAGAGAAGAAACCTGTAAGTTAATATTTCAAACAGAATTAAATATACTCAAGCAATAAATGTATGGAAAGCCAACGTGCATCAGAAAATTTTAAAGTAAAACAAAAAGGGACAAAAAACTAGGATGAAATTAAAAGAAAGTTGACTTAATTCAGGGAAGAAATGGAAGAAAAAGACAAAAATGTTTCACAAATAAATAATACATTGTAAGATGCTCAAGGGAGAATAGACTCAAATGATAATTTAATAAGGGTCATTGTAAAAAGAAAGAAACAACCAAGAGAATGAAAATGAAAGGGTCAGAGAGAACATAGCAGAAATGGGAGAAAAGCACAGAAGGAATAACTTCTATTTTGTTGGAGTCTCTAAGGAAAAAAACAAAACAAGGGAACAGAACTAATATTTAAAACTATAATCCAAGAGTATATTTACAGCAATGATCAGAGGAAAATTCACAATATTAAACACCTTCATTAGACAAATAAAAAAATGAATATAAATTAATTCAATTCTCAGCTCACAAACTAGAACAACAAAATAAATTAAAATATACAGAAGAAAGGAAATAATAAAAGTGAAGAAATTGATAAATAACAGAATAACAATAGATATGGTTAATAAATCTACATTCTGGTTTTTAGAAAAAATTAACAACATAGACAAATCACTAAGTTCATCATCAAAAAAGGGAGATACAAAATAAGGGATAACAACAAGCAAATAACCACTGGCACAGAATAAAACTCAAAAATCATAAGCGACTACCTTGTAGAATTCTATGCAAATAACTATGAAAACCTAGAAAAAAAATAATTTCTTCAGGAAATGCATTTGACTGAAATTGGCCCCATTGCAAACAGAAAGCTTAAGACCGATTTCCATTTAAGGAGTAGAAAATGCTATTAAGGAAATGTGCCACAGAAAGCACTAGACCCAGATAGCTTCAAGGGGATTTCTAGTATATCTTTAAAGACCAAAGGGTAACTCTTTAAATTATTTCAGAGCATTGAAAAGGAAGAAAAATGTCATAATTTTTTGAAGCAAGTCTAACACTGATATCTAAACCTCTTAAAGGCAGTACAAAAAGGAAAACTAAGATCTATATTTTCCAGGTATCAAAGCAAAAATATGCATTAAAATATTGGCACACAGAATGCGGACCTAAATAAAGAAACAAATACACCCTGAATACACAAATGAAATGTATTCTAGGAACCTGGTCAGCTCTCCCACCAGGTCCTCAGCACCCATGTTACTCTTGATCCTCCGGGCTGGGTCTCCCAGCTCGCCTCATGCTTTGCGCTTGTTTACCTTAGTTTTTATTGCCTGTTTTATTGCCATCAAAAAGCAATTTTTGATGTTGTTTTAGGAAGATGCATCCTAGACGATTTAAACATAAAATAACTTGTCACTAGTTAATAGTGAGTTCTTCTTTTATGCCACTTTCCCTATAGTCTCATTTAGTTCAATAGGCTTAATTACTGAACACCAACTTGGTACAACCCCTTGAACCAGAATCTAGGCCAGTTCCATTGTTCCCCTTAATTAAATTATTTTCAAACCTCTATTTACTTTGTCCTACCTTTTTCCCTAGTTTTCAAAATGGTATTAAATTTTGTAATAATAATAATAATTATATAATATACATTATTATTATTATTAACAAAAAAGATCACTTTATTTAAATTTATAATTCTTCTTTAGGTTTTCTATTCCTCCTCTGAGAAGATAACATTTGATTAAAAGGCCCAGATTTTGTGATGGGATGATTTCCAGGAGAGGAGCAAAAATGTTCCTCTTTATTTATAGCAGGTCTGAAGTGAGAAATTTCTTTGAGAATTTCTTGCCAGGAAAATCTTTGTTTCCCTAAGGAGTCCAGTGTGCTTTTTTTCATGCTCATGGTGAGAGCTATGTAAATTACTGTGTCACACATTTTTCCCTCAGACTCTTACTTGATATTTATTGATATATATTTATGGCAACAATATTAATCCATAGGGTGGGAACACTTCTTTCTCTTTATTTACCATCTCATTTTTACTTATATCATTTTATTGAATATATGTTTTACTATAAATTGTCTCATATTCTTTGGACACTGACAAGCTAATTAATTATATTTAAAATTAAGATATTTAACATTTGAATGTCACTTAGAGTTTGCAAAGTATAGGAGAATACTTTTTGTCACACTCATCTATTCTTTTATATCTCGTGCAGTTTTACAGGCTTTCATGCATGTGCTTTATACTTAACATGATCTAGAAAAGCAGTATCTTTCTCAATCATGACCTTACACTTGGAGGAGGAGGAAGACAATGAGGTGAGATTACGGAGAGAATAGGGGGGGCATGACCACAGAAGAAGTGGCACTGATGGACTAATTTCCATTTCCTTTTTAAAAACTTTAACAAGGTGCTGGCAATAAGAGTTGTGGAGACCCCAGGATCATCTTTTATTGTTGAAATAGACTTTTGCTCATGTATTATTGCTTGCAATGTGCTTAGAGATGTGATGTTGCCGGGAATGGCTGTGTGACCTAGAGAGGGAAGAAACAGAGGTCTTCTCAAATGTTCCAGTTAATTCCCTAACTCTGATGAACAGAGAGAGCCAGGGTGCCAGCACATGCAAGGGAGTTTAGAGCATGAGACAGCTTCCCTTGCTTTGAAATATTAAAAAGAGCATCCAGAATTCTTGGTAGCATTTACTGGGTGTGGAATGTTTAGAAATCTGGGGGGAAAATGTGAAAGGTCTCTACTGTTATCACTAAAATCCTTGTCTCATGCGTATCCTGAGCAATAAATGTCTGGCCTACTGAATGGGAAGGGCCACAGATAAAAGAAAACACAGGGGAAAAGTATCATTGGTTAATCTTTTAAAACTCATCTCATCACAAAGCTATTTGAGCAGAAGATATCACTAGATATTTTTGTAAGAACCAATGTGTCTTTGTATAAGACCAGACCTAAAAGGTTTTAGTCTTAATAGTCAAGACTATTTCACGTTTGTTTTTGCTGATTTTTAATACATTGCATTTATTTAGCACCTACTATATCCCTGAAGCTGTACTAGATACTGGGGCACACAAATACCAGAGACAGTGTTTTCACTCTCAAGAAGCTTACTTCCATGGGGGAGTCAGATATTGTAGAAAATCACGGTGTGCTTATGTGAAAACTATTAATAGGGAAGTATTTTTATATTACTATGGAATTAAAAACTTTTAAAATCTAATATTGCTAAAATCGTTGTCAAAGTACATCTTAATTCTAAATATTGGATCCATTAAAATCAAATGGGAAAGTTTTTACTTGAATATCACCATTGTGTATCAGAAATCATAGGCATGTCATCGTCCCTATGCATCATCCTTCAAAACTTGCAAGTTCAATGATACCTCTATGAAGCAAATATTACTCTATTAGTATATCTCTTTCCACATAAAAAGCACACACAGACACATGCACAGAGGCATAGGCATCCTTATCCTGTCTTCACTTTACCTGGGAATTCTAACCCACTAGGATGTTAGTCTCTTCATTAGTCTTCCATGGGTTTCCTAAGAAGAACAGTGAAGAGACAGATTAAAATGGGGAACTGGCCCTTGGCACTGAGGCTTCAAGCCAGGATGTGACATTCAATATCCCAAGCCCAGAGGAAGACCTCGGTGTGCCTGTGCGCTCGCCCTGAAGATATCTGGGCTTCATAATGGAATCCTGCCTGATGGTCGGAGGGAAACTTCTGAGTGGATCTTAAGAGCATTATTTTGTCACTCAGCTTCTGGTCCAGTTTCCCCTAAAGTGATGCTGAAGCCCAGGGCCCATAGACCACCAGAAACAGACGACATTACTTTATTAACTTGTCGCAGCTAAAAAGGATGCACGGGAGAAAACCATGGGGTTTCCTAGTAAAATAAAGTTGGGAAAGACTTGTGATAGGAGGTGGGCTTGTGTTAGGGGATTTTGAGGAAGATTTAGGAAAGCTGGAATCAGTTCTGTATTGGGTGGTGTCAGGAAGAGGGGGTAATTTAGCCATTGGGTGTACTAATTTTCATCTAGGAGGACCATAAAGGGAGGTGTTGTTATTGCTAAAGAGGCAGTAGACAGGGGGTGTTTGGTCATTTTTGTGGTGGTGCAGAGGTCTTTTTTTGTCTTTGCTGAGACATGATTACAGAACAGTCTTGTGTTTGTCCTGTTTTATCATGGTCAAGGAGTGATGTGTCTGATTGTTGCTATTCTGTGAGATTGTTTGTGTTCATTGGGCAACACCAGTCTAGCTACTGGTTGTCAGCAGTTAACTGTCAGAGGGCTCAATAAGCAACCCAGAGAGAGTGAGCCTAACTTTAAAGCACTGTCATATTTAAGATATTCAGGGAATGAGCAACGCCACTGTTTGGCAGTCTTATGTTTGGGACAGCCTAGTTGGGAGGCTGCCTCGATTACTTTGGTGGACATACAATTAATCGTGGCATTGGCAGGGTATTGGCAGTACCTCATTCATGAATTCATTCAAATATTTTTGTCCACCTTCCAGATGGAATTGGTGATGCCAAAGCAGTAATCCTCAGTGGCAATGACAAACAAAAGCAGTGGCTGCAGAGACTAGAAGTCAGAGACAAGAGAGGGTATAAGAGCAGGCAGAGGGATGTGTCAGCCACCCAGAACCAGGGGCCTGAGCTAGCTACAACAGTCATGTGGAGCTCGGAGCCCTGTGTGGTCTTATCACTGTAATGGTTACACAATTTGGCTATCTTTCCAGTTGGGAAGGCGTGGGCTATGGTTCTCGTTGGCTAGTGGAGAAGGGCTCTTGGTGGTAGGTTTAGAGAGCTTTGGGAAATTGGAATGGACTAGTAAGAAAGAATATGAATGACATGATAAGGCATCTCAAAGCAAATAGGTCACATAAAGAGAGAAAACAAAAACTGAACAACATGAGGGACTATGAAAAAAACAGACACCTCCCTTGACTAATCTTCACTCACATTTGATGATGTTGCATATTCACCAAAACTGATAGCTAGTTTGATAACTGTTTTAGTTAGGAAAAAATATTAACATTTTATGGAACAAGAGAATACTGAATCAGCCCATCGCACCGTCGTGATAACTTGAGGAAATCGAGTATTGACAATTTCAGAATGGCCATAACCATGTCTTCATTAGATCTGCTTAGCATGTAGAATGTCTATGAAGTGCTCCCTTTTTAAAAAAAATTAAAAAGCTGAATTTCTTTGGCAGGAAAGTATTTGTGAAGTTTTTAAGTAAATGAAATGGCTCTCTTTGCATTGAAATGTAAAGCTCCCATTTCCTCTCTTTAAATGTTTAAAGGATTTTTTTGTCAGTTTCAGCATGAAGAAACATTAAAAATCATCTCAGCCAAAACCATATTGGATAAAAAAATAAAAAGATGTCAAATATCAGCAAATGGATCTGATAATCTGCAGAGTATTTCTGCTGTCAAAGAAGGACCGTGGGATAAAAAACACGTGTTCTGGATTTGACATCCCTTGGCATCTTGTAAATAGCCTCCACGAATCCATACCTTAAAACTGCCAACACCAGCAAAATTGTGCCCAAGTTTCTAGTAAGTTAAGCAAGCAAAGCAGAGACAGGAAATGTGACTAGATTGCATATAAAAACCCAAGGACCCCGAAAACTGACCTCAAACTCATTTTACCAAAAGAGCTGCACTGTTACAGAATTGTCCATTTATTTATAAGTCAAACAGCATTTTGTGGTATGTATGTATGAGTAAATAAGAATATAGAGAATAAAACATGTTAGGAAGATCAGGGGAGGATGATGGGGTAAGTGGGAAGAATTTTCCTTGTGGAAAAATAAAACCCTGCTAAATAATACAAAATAGACATTTCTCATTATTAAAAGTTTCTGCCTCAAGAGAACATCTAAGTGATCCTTTGGCCTGGATTTCTAACATTTTAACACCACCTTCCTAAATAGGAAAAACAATGTATTTGTCAGTTTGTTGCCAGATTCAAAACTCAAAAAGGGGGGCTTCCCTGGTGGCGCAGTGGTTGAGAGTCCGCCTGCCGATGCAGGGGACGCCGGTTCGTGCCCCGGTCCGGGAGGATCCCACATGCCGCGGAGCGGTTAGGCCCGTGAGCCATGGCCGCTGAGCCTGCGCGTCCAGAGCCTGTGCTCCACAACAGGAGAGGCCACAACAGTGAGAGGCCCGCGTACCGCAAAAACAAACAAACAAACAAACAAACAAAAAAACCCCCAAACAACTCAAAAAGGTGAGTTTCCCTGGAGTTGAGAAGTGCTTTCTGCCCTCCTGTGCAAATCATTGACAAGGAGTCCTCCTCCAAAGACGAAGATAGGGCCCATGATGCATCCTGTTGAGTGAAGTTTCAGTGACTACCATTGTTACCGAGCCCACATTCAGCGGCTTGCCCCTCAAAAGCCAATAATTCGAGAGGCAAGTGTCAATAGAAAGGAAAGGTGCTTTAATCAGAAAAGCCAGCAATCTGAGGAGAAAGTGAACTCATGTCCAGAGACCAACTCCAAAGATTCTGGTTAGCCATGACAGTTTTTAAAGGAAAAAAGGGGGGAAGAACCTCAATGAATCATCAAGGCAGGGGGCTGGGTTCTGCATCATTCTCCGTTGTGTGCAGGCTGGCTGACTGTCTCTTCAGATGTTGTCTTGCCTGTGTGATCTGCCTGCAGGATTGCTAAGAGGACTGTTGGGGGTAGAGAACTAGTCATTCTTTAACTACTTAATTCTTCATCCTTACTTCTTTTTATCTAAGGAACAAATCCACAGGTTCATTAGGTTTATTCAAGGTTAGAGGGGAACAGAAATGGGCAAACAGAAAAGGGGCAAAAGAGCTGCTTTCACCATCACAGATCTAGTTGTTTCCCCCAAACTGAAAAGTTTTGAAAAGTTTGTTTCATCAACCATTTCTAAGTAATATTCACTCACTTCCCCCAATTATTAATCAAGAAAATTGGTAATTAGAGCTCTTATTAGCACATTATATGCTGACATTACCTACAATGAGTTTGAAAGCTCTTTTGCCCCTTTCCTGTTTGCCCATTTCTGTTCCCCATCAACTTTGATAAAACCTAATTATAGGAATGAGATCACTAGGCAATTTAAACTAACTCCTGACTTATACTCTCCTGAATGCACACTATGCCTTTTCTAACCTGTTGATTCTTATCCTAGATTAAAAGAAGAATGAATAATTAAGTAGTTAAAGAATGACTAGCTCTTTACCGCCCCCCCCCCCAAAACCCCCTTAGCAAACCTGCAGGCAGATCACACAGGCAGGATAACATATGAAGAGAGAGTCAACCAGCCCACATGCAATGGAACATGATGCAGAATCTCAATGATTCATGGAGATTCTGTTTACCGCCCCCCATCATTTTCCTTTAAAAACTGTTATGGTTGAGCAGAGTCTTTGGAGTTGGTCTCAGGACATGAGTCCACCTTCTCCCTATTTCCGGCTTTTCTGATTAAAACTTTTCTTTCTACTAACACTTGCCTCTCAAATTATTGGCTAAGTGGCGAGCAGCTGAACTCAAGTTTGGTAACAAATAGTTATTTTGGCCAAAAAAAAAAATCATCTTTTTTCTTGCTCTCTGAAATTTTATTAGGGTAAATGTGCATTTCTATACATGAAAAATGACAATGGCATATATTGAGAATACATTGTATG